>NC_142873.1:139593461-139901153 GCF_051225735.1 Oryctolagus cuniculus | reverse complement strand
AATTCTCCAGTGCTTTAGCAGAGAGTGCCTGGGAAGCTTCAGCAGAGCTCTTGTCCTCTGTGATGGTGCTTCTGTGTATTCCTCTCATTGAGCAAGGACAATTTTGTGGAAATTTGATGTGAAGTCATTAGGTATCTAACTCACAGGCCTGAGTTGACTCCTTCTGACTCTTTTTCCTAATCTTCAAAAACTCTCAAAAGACACATATCTTTCTTCAGTTGATAATGTAAAAAGGGTGGGGCCAGCTCCATGGCGCAGTAGGCTAATCCTCCGCCTACGGCGCCAGCATCCCATATGGACACCGGATCTAGTCCCAGCTGCTCCACTTCCAATCCAGCTCTCTGCTATGACCTGGGAAAGCAGTAGAAGATGGCCCAAGTGTTGGGCCCCTACACCCATGTGGGAGACCGGGAGGAAGTACCTGGCTCCTGGCTTTGGATCGGTGCAGTTCTGGCCGAGTGGCCATCTGGGGAGTGAACCAACGGAATGAAGACCTTTCTCTCTGTCTCTCCCTCTCACTGTCTGTAACTCTACCTCTCAAATAAATAAATAATTTTTTAAAGAAAGGGCTACATTGATATGGATAAATTCCCAGGACCCTCAGTTCTTTAGAGATGAACTAATTGACTTGAATAACTGCTTAAAAAAAAAAAGTATCTTGAACTTGGGGCCGGCTCCGTGGCGCAGTAGGTTAATCATCTGCCTGCAGCGCCGGCATCCCATATGGTCGCCAGTTCTAGTCCTGGCTGCCCCTCTTCCAATCCAGCTCTCTGCTGTAGCTAGGGAAAGCAGATGTTCCAAGTGCTTGGGCCCTTGCACCTGCACAGGAGGCCGGGAAGAAGCACCTGGCTCTGGCTTCAGATCGGCACAGCTCTGGCCATTGTGGCCATCTGTGGAGTGAACCAACAGAAAGAAGACCTTTCTCTGTCTCTCCCTCTCACTGTCTGTAATTCTACCTCTCAAATAAATAAATAAAATCTTTTTTAAAAAAGTATCTTGAACTTGATGGAACTTACTTTGAGAAAGTTTATATTTTAAATTTTTATTCCATTTTTCCACCGACCTTTTATTTTTATTTTTTTTGCAAAGTAAGCAGTTTAATCTTTTTTCCCCATATACTCCTGCTTCCATATACTTTATTATTTTTTCCCCAAAGAAACCTTTTATTTAATGAGTACAAATTTCATAAGTACAACTTTAGGAATATAGTGATTCTTCCCACTATACCCACTCTCCCACCCCAACTCCCACCCCACCTCCTCCTCCCTTTCCCTCCCAGTTCCAGTCCCATTCTCCATTAAGATTCATTTTCAATTAACTTTATACACAGAAGACCAACTCTGTACTAAGTAAAGATTTCAACAATTTGCACACACAAACACATACACATATACACACAGAACTGAGAACAAGTTTTATAGTTATTTCTCATAATACAGCTCTTTGAGCACAGAGGTCTTGCATGGGAAGTTACTGCATAGTGACTTCTGTTAATTTAACAATTAACACTCTTATGTATGACATCAGTGATCACCTGAGGCTCTTGACATGAGCTGCCAAAGCTATGGAAGCCTTTTGAATCCACAATCTCCATTAATATTTAAAGGCCATAAGCAAAGTAGAAGTTCTCTCCTCCCTTTAGAGAAAAGTACATCCGTCTTTGATGGCCCCTTCTTTCCACTGGGGTCTCACTCACAGAGATCCTTCATGTAGGACATTTTTTGCCACAGTGTTTTGGCTTTCCATGTCTGAAATGCTCTCATGGGCTTTTCAGCCAGACCAGAATGCCTTAAGGGCTGACTCTGAGGTCAGAGTGCTATTTAAAGTGATTGTCATTCTATGACTCTGCTGTGTGGATGCTTCCCATGTTGGAACATTCTCTCCTTTTTCATTCTGTTATTATTGCAAGACACTAGATCTTATTTAACACTTAATTCTATTTATATGATCTCTTTAACACTTAAGATGGCATTTTTACCACCCAGGTTAATGAGATTTGGAGTCCCATGGCAGATTTTGAAACTGTACCCTTAGAAGTCTGTGTGAATGTATGCAGAACTATACAGCTTTACAGTTACAAACTTCCTCCTCCCTCTCTTATTCCCACTCTTACTTTTTTACTGAGATCTATTTCAATTGACTTAATACAAATATGATTAGCTCTATGTTAAGTAAAGAGTTCAACAAATAGTATGAAGAAGAAAAAAAGCTGTTTTTTGACAGTTGAGATGGGCTGTTCAAGTCATTGCTTCTTGAAGCATCAGTTTTCTACAGATTTTCTTTTAGGTGCTCTATTATCACAGATCAGGGAGAACATGTGATATTTGTTCCTTTCGGACTGGCTTATTTCAATAAGTACAATGTTTCCAGATTCATCTATTTTGTTGCAAATGACCAGATTTCTTTCTTTCTTTCTTTTTTTTTTTTTTTTACCGCTTTGTAGTATTCCATAGTATACATATCCCATAGTTCCTTTATCCAATCTTAAGTTGATGGACATTTAGGTTGTTCCATGTTTTAGCTATTGTGATTTGAGCTGCAATAAATATGGGGGTGCAGCTAACTCTTTTATTTGCTTATTTCATTTCCTTTGGGTAAATTCCCAGGAGTGGGATGGCTGGATCATATGGTAGGTCTATATTCATATTTCTGAGGTGTCTCCATACTGTCTTCCATAGTAGGTTTACCAGTTTACATTCCTACCAACAGTGGATTAGGGTACCTTTCCCCCACATCCTTACCAGCATTTGTTGTTGATTTCTGTATGAAAGCCTTTCTAACTGGGGTGAGGTGAAACCTCATTGTGGTTTTGATTTGCATTTCCCTGATGGCTAGTGATCTGGAATATTTATTCCTGTGTCTGTTGGCCATTTGGATTTCTTCTTTTGAAAAATGTCTGTTTAAATCCTTTGCCCATTTCTAAACTTGGTTGTTTCGTTGTTATGGAGTTTTTGATCTCTTTATATATTCTGGTTATTAATCCTTTATCAGTTGCATAGTTTGCAGATAATTTCTCCCATTCTGTCAGTTGCCTCTTCACTTTCCTGAATGTTTCTATTGCAGTACAGAAGCTTCTCAATTTGATGTAATCCCATTTGTTAATTTTGACTTTGATTGCCTGTGCCTCTGGAGTCTTTTCCAAGAACTCTTTGCCTGTGCCGATGTTTTGGAGGATTTCCTCAATGTTCTCTCTCTCTCTCTCTCTTTTTTTTTTTTTTTCTTGACAGAGTGGACAGTGAGAGAGAGAGACAGAGAGAAAGGTCTTCCTTTGCCATTGGTTCACCCTCCAATGGCTGCTGCAGCCAGGGCACTGCGGCGGGCGCACCACGCTGATCTGATGGCAGGAGCCAGGTACTTATCCTGGTCTCCCATGGGGTGCAGGGCCCAAGTACTTGGGCCATCCTCCACTGCACTCCCAGGCCACAGCAGAGAGCTGGCCTGGAAGAGGAGCAACCGGGACAGAATCCGGCGCCCCGACCGGGACTAGAACCCGGTGTGCCGGCGCCGCAAGGCAGAGGATTAGCCTACTGAGCCGCGGCGCCAGCCTCAATTTTCTCTTAATTTGATAGTATCAAGTTGTAGGGTTGGTTAGATCTCTAATCCATTTTGAATGGATATTTGTTTAAGATGTAAGATTGGGGTACTGCTTCATTCTTCTGCAAGTGGGAATCCAGTTTTCCAGCACCATTTGTGAAGAGACTGTACTTGCTCCAGGGATTGGTGTTAGATCCTTGGTCAAATATAAGTTGGTTGTAGATGCTTGGATTGACTTCTGGCATTTCTATTCTGTTCTGTTGGTCTATCCATCTGTTTTTGTACCAGTACCAAGCTGTTTTGATTGTAACTGCCTTGTAGTATGTCTTTCAACCTGGTATTATGATGTCTCCAGCTTTGTTTTTGTTGTATAAGATTGGTTTCGCTGTTCAGGGTCTCTTGTGTTTCCATATGAATTTCAGCATCATTTTTTTCTAGATCTGGGAAGAATGTCTTTGATATTTTAATTGGTATCGCATTGAATCTGTAAATTGCTTTCAGAAGAATGGACATGTTGATGATACTGATTTTTCCAATCCACGAACATGGATGATTCTTCCATTTTGTTGGTATGTTCTTCTATTTCTTTATTTAATGTTTTATAATTCTCATCATAGAGATCTTTGATATCCTTGGTTAAATATATTTCAAAGTATTTGATTTTTTTTGTAGCTATTGTGAATGGGATTGATCTTAGAAGTTCTTTCTCAGCCAAGGCATTGTGTATAAAAGGCTGTTGATTTTTGTGTATTGATTTTATATCTTGCTACTTTACCAAACTCTTCTGTGAGTTCCAGTAGTCTCTTGGTGGAGTCTTTTGGATCTCCTATATATAGAATCATATCATCTGCAAACAGAGATAGTTTGACTTCTTCTTTCCCAATTTGTATCCCTTGATTGCTTTTTCTTGCCTGATGGCTCTGGCTAAAACTTCCAGGACTATATTGAATAACAGTAATGAGAATGGGCATCCTTCTCTGGTTCCGGATCTCAGTGGGAATGCTTCCAACTTTTCCCAGTCAATAGGATGCTGGCCCTGGGTTTGTCATAAATTGCCTTGATTGTGTAGAGGAATGTTCATTCTATACCTAGTTTGCTTGGAGTTTTCATCATGAAAGGGTATTGTATTTTATCAAATGCTTTCTCTGCATCTGTTGAGATAATCATATGGTTTTTCTTCTGCAGTTTGTTAATGTGATGTATCACATTGATTGATTTGTGATATTGAACCATTCCTGCATACCAGGGATAAATACACTTTGTCTGGGTGAATGATCTTTCTGTTATATTGTTGGATTCAATTGCCTAGAATTTTGTTGAGGATTTTTGTGTCTATTGGTCTATAGTTCTGTTTCTCTGTTGCATCTTTTTCGGGTTTATGAATTAAGGCGATGCTGGCTTCATAGAAAGAATTTGGAAGGATTCCCTCCCTTTCAGTTGTTTTGGATAACTTGAGAAGAATTGGAGGTAATTCTTCTTTAAATGTCTGGTAGAATTCAGCAGTGAAGTTGTCCAGTCTTGGGCTTTTCTTGTTGGAGAGTCTTTATTACTGATTCAATTTCCATCTTGGTAATGGGTCTGTTTAGGTTTTCTGTGTTTTCATGGCTCAATTTAGAAAGGTTGTATATGTCCGAGAATCTATCCATTTCTTCTAGGTTTCCCAGTTTGTTAGCATATAGCTCTTTGTAATTGTTTTTGATGATTCTTTTTATTTCTCTGGTGTTTGTTGTTACATTTCCTTTTTTATCTCTAATTTTATTGATTTGGGTCTTCTCTCCTTTTTTTTTTGCTTAGTTGGGCCAGTGGTGTGTCAATTTTGTTTATTTTTTCAAAAAATGAGCTCTTTGTTTTGCTGATCTTTTGTATTTTTTTGTTTCAATTTTGTTGATTTCTTCTTAATTTTATTTATTTCTTTTCTCTTATTCTCTTACTAGTTTTGAGTTTGGTTTGCTGTTGTTTCTCTACATCCTTGAGATGGATTCATAGCTCATTTATTTGGTGCCTTCCAATTTCTTGATGTAGGCACTGATCGCTATAAACTTTCCTCTTAACACTGCTTTTGCTATATCCCATAAGTTTTGATATGTTGTATTGTTATCATCATTTGTTTCCAGAAATTGTTTTATTTCTCTTTTTATTTATTTTCTGACCCACTATTCATTCAGGAGCATGTTGTTCAGTCTCCGTGTGTTTTCATATGTTCCTGAGTTGTTGATTTCCAGCTTCATTGCATTGTTGTCTGAGAAAATGCATGATTTTGATTTTTTTTTTTAAATTTGCTGAGACTTGCTTTATGGCCTAGCATTTGGTCAATCCTAAAAAAAGTTCAGTGTATTCTGCAATTGTAGGATGAAATGTTCTGTAGATGTTAGGTCCATTTGGCCTATAGTGTCGATTAGCTCTGCTGTTTCCTTGCTGATTTTCTGTCTGGTTGATATGTCCATTGCTGAAAGTGGGGTCTTGAAATCCCCTATTACTATAGTATTTCAGTCTATGTCTCCCTTAGGTCCCTTAACATGTAACTAGTCAGGTACCTTATAATTAGTTGCATATACGTTTATAATAATTACATCTACCTATTGAATTGATCCCTTAATCATTACATAGTGCCTTTCTTTGTCTCTTTTAACAGTTTTTGTGGTAAAGTCTATTTTGTCTGATATTAGGATTGCTATACCAGCTCTTTTTTCGTTTCTGTTAGCATAGAATATCTTTTTCCATCCTTTCACTTTCAGTCTGCCTGCATTTTTGTGAGATGTGTTTCTTGTAGGCAGCAAATAGATGGGTTTTATTTTTTAATCCATTCAGCCAGTCTGTGTCTTTTAACTGGAGAGTTGAGGCCATTTACATTCAAGGTGACTATTGCTAAGTAACAACTTTGCCCTGCAATTTTTCCATAAATATTCCTAGTTTTTACTTTGGATTTCCTTTATACTTTTACTGGGAGATTTTCTTCCTTTACCTTCTTTTGCAGTGAGGACCATGTTTCTGTATTCCTGTGTGCAGCATATCCTTAAGCATTTTTTTGCAGGGCTGTACTCTTTCTATTTTTTTAAACTATTTTCTCCTAGACTAAGAGCAATAAGCTCCCTCACTGCTCTACCATCTTAATCTTCCACCAACCTTTAAAGCCCTCTCATATATCTTCTTTGGTGAATTGTCTGTTCAGCTCTTTTGCTTACTTTTAATTAAGTTAGTTATTTTAGTATATTTTGGGCTATTTGTTTAGTATATTTTGGATAGAGGCCCTTTGTCAGATGTGTGTCTGCAAATATTTTCTCTCAGTCTTTGGCTTGTCTTCTCATTCTCTAGATGGTGTTTCTCATAGTACATAAATGTTTAATTTTAATTAAGTCTAGCATTTAAACTATTGTTTTTTCATGGATCCTGCATGCCTTTAGTTTTGCATCTAAAAATTTATCACTATACTTAAAGTCATTTAGATGGCCTCTTATATTATCTTTCAGAAGTTTTATAATTTTGGCATTTTATATTTAGGTGTATGATCCATTTTCAGTTGATTTTTATAAAAGGCAAAAAGTCTGTGTCTGGATTCATTTTTTTTTTTCAATGTGGTTATCCAATTCCAGCACCATTTGTTGAATACTATTGTGCTTCCTTGTATTGCCTTTGCTCTTTTGTTAAAGTTTAGTTGACCGTATTTATGTGGATCTATTTCTGAGTTCTCTGTTTTTTTTTTCTTTTTATCTTTGTCTCCTATTTTGCCAGTACCACACAGTCTTGATCACTGTAGCTTTATAATAAGTGTTGAAATCAAATAGTATCAGTCCTGCAACTTTATTCTTCAATATTGTATTGGCTGTTCAGTATCTTTTTGCTTTTCCATATAAACTTTAAATTTAGTTTGACTACCTCAGAATAACTTGCTGGAATTTTGATTGGGACTGCATTGAATAGCTAGATCAAATTGGGAAGAACTTGACAATAATGAGTCTCTGTCCATGACTATGGAAGATTTACATAGTTCTTCTTTGATATCTTTCATCAGACTTTTGTAGTTTTTCCTCATATTGTAAATATTTTGTTAGAGTTGTACCTAAATATTTTAGTTTTTTAGGATAGGAATGGTGTTATGATTTTAATTTCAAGTTCGACTTGTTCATTGCTGGTATAAAAGAAAGTGACTTTTGTATATTAACCTTGCTTATTAGTTTCAAGAGTTTTTTGTTGATTCTTTCAGATTTTCTCTTTAGATGAACATGTCATCTATGAGCAATGACAGTTGTATTTCTTCCTCCCAGTCTGCATGCCTTTTATTTCCTTTTCTTGTTTTATTGCATTGGCTATGAGTTCTAATATGATATTGAAAAAGAGTAGTGAGGGAATATCCTTGCTTTCTTCCTGGTGTTAGTGTGAAAGCTCTGAGCTGCTCACCATCATGTAGTTGTTGGCTGTAGGTGTTTGTATATATTCTTTGTAGGGTTGAGGGAGTTTCCTTGTATTACTAGTTTGCTGGGAATTTTGGAGAAAAAATGTTATTTTTGAAAGGAGAAAGAGAATTAAGAGAGATCGTATGAGCTGGTTCACTCCTCAGATGCCCTACAAGTAGGGTCCCCAGCTGGTGTTGGGCCAGGCTGAAGCCAGAAGCTGGAACTCAGTCTGGTCTTCTACACCGTGGCAGGAACCCAACTACTTGGGCTATTACCTGCTGCCTCCCAGGGTGTGCATTACTAGGAAGCTGGGAGCAAGAGCAGAGCTGGGACTCACACTCAGGCACTCTGTGTGGGACGCAGGCATCTCAAGTGGCATCTTAACTGCTGTACAGATGCCCACTCTGCTGAGAATTTTTATAATGAATGGGTGTTGGATTTTGCAAATGCTTTTTTTTATCTGTAGATGTGACCATGTGATCTTTCTTCTTTAGTCTACAGATGTAATGAATTACATTAATTGATTTTCAAATATTGGACCAACCTTGCATATTTGGGAAAATCTCACTTGATTCTGGTATATAAGTTATTTTTATACATCATTGGGTTTGATTTGCTAAGAGTTTGGTGAGAATTTTTGCTTCTATGTTCATGAGACATTCGTTTCTAGTTTTCTTGCAATGTCTTTCTCTGGTTTTAATATTAGGGCTGTTCTGGTAGAGTATGTAAGAAAGTATTCCCTCTGCTTCTGTCTTCCGGAAGAATCTTTAAGAATTGGCATTATTTCTTCCTTAAATGTTTGGTAGAATTCACAAATGAACCTCTCTGAGCTTAGGGCCTTTTGTTTTGGAAGGTTGTTAATTATTGATTCAATTTTAAAAATAGATGTGGGCCTGTTCAGATAGTCTCTTTCTTTTGCATGTATTTAGGCAGATTGTGATTTTCAAGGAGCTAATCCTTTTCATCTAGGTAATCAAATATGTGGGCATAGAGTTGTTTTTAATGTTCCTTTATTATCCTCTTAATATCCATGGGTTCTGTAGTGATATCCTCTTTTATTTCTTTTTTTTTTAAGATTTATTTATTTTATTTGAAAGTCAGATTTACATAGAGAGAAAAGGAGAGGCAGAGAGAGAGAGTGGTCTTCCATCTGCTGGTGCATTCCCCAATTGGCCACAGTGGCTGGTGCTGCACCGATCCAATGCCAGGAGTCAGGAGCTTCTTCTGAGTCTCTCACGGGTATGCATGGGCCCAAGGACTTGAGCAATCTTCTGCTGCTTTCCCAGGCCATAACTGGGAGCTGGATTAGAAATGGAACAGCCAGGACTCGAACTGGCACCCATATAGGATGCTGGCACTGCAGGTGGCTGCTTTACCCACTGTGCCACAGTGCTGGCCCCCTCTTCTATTTCTAATATTAACATCTCATGTCTTCTCTCTTTATTTTCCTATTTACTCCAAATAGAAACTTGTTGGTTTTATTCATTTTTTCAAAGAGCTGACCTTTGGTTTTGCACTTTTTCTCTATTACTTTCCTGTTTTCAGTTTCATTGATTTCTGCTCTGATTTTTATTACTTTTTTCTGCCTACTTGGGGTTTAATTTGCTCTTGTTTTAGTTTCCTGAGGTAGAAATTTAGATTCTTGATGTTAGATCTTTCTTCTTTTCTAATAAATCCATTCAGTGCTATAATTTTCCTTTAAGCATTGTTATCACTATATTCCACAAATTTTAATGTTTTATTTTTTATTTAATTAAAAATGTTTAAAATTTTTCACTTGAGGTTTCTTTTTTGACTCAGTATGTTGCTTAGTTTCAAGCTTTTGGGATGTTCCAGCTTTCTCTGTTACTGATTTCTAGTTTAATTCTACTATGTTCTGACAGCAGATACGGTTTGACTTTATTCTTTTAAATTTGTTAAGGTGTGTTTTGTAATTTAGAATGTGGTCTGTCTTTTGGGGAATGTATCTGAGCTTGAGAAGGATGTATATTCTGCTGTTGTTGGATAAAATACTCTATAGATGTCAATTATATCCAGTTGATCGATGGTGCATCTGATGTATATTTGTGATTATGGTATTTCTCTTGCTGGGTAACTCTCTGTCTACTTTACTTTACTGAATTTTTTTTTTTTACAGATTGTTTTTGCCTACTAGATCTTCCATTTCTAACAGAGGCATATTAAGATCTACAAGTATAATAGTGGATTAATCAAGTTCTCTATAGTTCTATCAATATTTTTCTCACATATTTTGATGATCTGTAGTTAGAAGCAGTAAGGGTTAAGTGTGTAATCCTTAGGTGTGTTATTAAGAATTACTATGTCTTGGGCCGGCGCCGCGGCTCACTAGGCTAATCCTCCGCCTATAGCACCGGCACCCCGGGTTCTAGTCCCGGTTGGGGTGCCGGATTCTGTCCCGGTTGCTCTTCTTCCAGTCCAGCTCTCTGCTGTGGCCCGGGAAGGCAGTGGAGGATGGCCCAAGTGGTTGGGCCCTGCACCCGCATGGGAGACCAGGAGGAAACACCTGGCTCCTGGCTTTGGAGCTGCACAGCGCGCCTGCCACAACGTGCTGGCCGTAGCGGCCACTTGGGGGGTGAACCAATGGAAAAAGGAAGACCTTTCTCTCTGTCTCTCTCACTAACTCTGCCTGTCCAAAAAAAAAAAAAAAAAAAAAAAAAAGAATTGCTATGTCTTACTGGAATACTGTTTCCTGTATCATTATGTAATGTCTCTTACCTCTGATAATTTCCTTTGGTCTAAAGTCTGCTGTGTCGGAAATGAATATAGCTTCTCTCACTTTCTTTTGATAAGTGTTAGCTCGGTATCTTTCTCCCTCCCTTTTAATTTGTATATAGCTTTATATTTAAAATGGATTTCTGTGGGGACCATTTGGTCTAGCAGTTAAGACACTGGTTAAGATGCCCATGTTCTATTTTGGAGTGCCTAGGTTTGATACTTGGCTCTGGCTTCAGATTCCAGCTTCTTGATAATGTAGACCCTGGAAGGCAATGGTGATGGCCTGGGTAATTGGGCTCCTGCCACTCATGTGGGAGACCTGGATTAACTTCCTGGTTCCTGGCTTTGGCCTCCAATACAGGCTTTGCCCTCCAGTACAGGCTGTTGTAGGCATTTGGGAAGTAAACCAGGGGGTGGAAGCTTTCTCTATCAACTAGATTTTAAAAATTTAAAGTATATTTATGACAACATATTGTTGGGTCTTGTTTTTTCGATCCACCGTGGCACTCAGTCTCTGCCTTTTACTTGGTGCATTTAGACCATTGACATTTAAGGTAATTATGTAGTTGAATATTATAATATTTTCCGAAATTCTTGGTCTGACAATTCCAATGTTTCCCCCATGTCTGACTCTGACTCTGATGCTTATTCTCTGTAGTGTTTTTTCCCTTTTAGTGTACCTTGTAATTTTTTGTTGAAAAATGGGCAGTTATGCAGAGGGCAAAATTAACTGTGGTAAGTAGGCTGTTAGTAATGTTGTGATGAAGTGTGGGGGCCTGTGATTACGTCTCCATCTTTTGGTTAGCCTGGACTCTGAACTTCACCAGTGCTTCTCAGCTTCGCCCACAACCCTTGGGTGGGATGGGATGCCGGGAAGGGGGGTAGTTGGATATTAACCACTCCTCACGTGCCAGTCTCATCATCCCTGCTGCCCGTTGGGTGAGGCTGGTGGAAGTTTCTCCTGAAGGTGGGCCTTGTTAAGAAGAACACAGGGCTCCGTCATGTTTCAGAATGGTTCCTTTACCTTGTTCCTTGCTGGAATCATAAGGGATTTTTTCCCTCAGTGTCCGCTGTGAAGATCTAGTGGAGCTCTTGGAGGTGGAGCTCAGAAAAGTGTGTGTGCCCCTCTCTCTGCATGGAGTTTTTAGCCCTCGGAGTTGTCTGTACTGAGCCTTCAGCATTTGTTTCTGAGGTTTAGATTCCTCCCCTGGCACTGGTTCCTGCAGAGGTTTCTCCTCTGGTCAGTTATGATTCTCTGAATCCCCCTATTTGTGCAGTTTTGGGGGCAGCAGTATGCCCATTACCTTTTTCCTTGTCAGGGTATAGTGGCATCCCATGTGGGTGCTGGCTCGAGCCCCAGCATCTCCACTTCTGATCCAGCTCTCTGCTGTGGTCTGAGAAAGCAGCAGAGGATGGTCCAAGTCCTTGGGCCCCTGCACACAGTGGGAGACCTGGATGAAGCTCCTGGCTCCTGGCTTCGGCTTAACCCAGCTCTGACCATTACAGCCATTTGTGAATGAACAAACAGAATGAACATATGTTTCCCTCTCTCTCTCACTCTCTCTCTCTTTCTCTCCTTCCTCCCACCCTCCCTCCCTATAACTCAGTCTTTCAAATAAATAAACAAGTCTAAAAAAAAAAAGAATCTGAATCTTTGTTTGGTAATGACAGTAGTTAGAGAGCTTGGGCTGGGAGTAGAGATTATTGTTGAATAACTGTAACAAAATGAGGCTTTTAAAAAAAAAAAACTTTTTTTTAAAGATTTGTTTACTTGAAAGGCAGAATTTACAGAGAGAGAGAGAGAGGGAGAGACAGAGAGAGAGAGATCTTCCCCAAATGGCCCCAATGGCTTGAGCTGGGCAAGTCCAAAGCCAGGAGCCAGGAGCTTCTTCTGGGTCTCCCACTTGGTCCAAGCACTTGGGCCATCTGCTGCTGCTTTCCAGGCACATTAGCAAGGAGTCTGGATTGGAAGTGGAGCAGCCAGGTCTTGAAACATCATAGGCAACAGATTTACCCACTATGCCACACACCGCCCCCGAAAATTTTTTTTTAAAGAATCTTGGTAAACAGATGTTGTCTTCCTATGAGGTCACGCAGGACTTTGATGGATCTTCTCAGTGGGGTTGATCTTTGATGCTCATGGCCATTCCTAGCTATCTCCTTAATGGTAACAATCCCGTTCTTTGAGGGTGGATTTGAGTTCTCAGACTAACTGAAGGATTTTGGAGCTATGTTTGACAAACCCAGTAAGTTGATGAAGATGGATATTATTTTGGGGTGTTTAAAATGAAGGTGCAGAGAAATATGTCTAGTTCCCATCTTTTCGGAAAAATGGGGGAGAACAAGACTTCAAGAATATATTTACATTTTGCTGTGTATGGAGAGAAACTCTGATCGAATGCAGAGAACCTGTTTCCCTGTGATAAGGAGGGGTCATGGAGTTGGGCAGAGGGCTGGAGACGGGTGGGGGTGGGGTATTTTCATTGACTACAGCTTTGTGTATGTCTGTTTTTGAGCCAAAAATTGAGATATGTTTTTTAAAGTTAAGTGTTTCTATAAAGCAAAGGCATTGTTACATTATTGGGGTTTTAGAGCCAGAAGTAATGCCTTGGTCTGTCTCTGACTTTGGAACCTACTGAGAACCTAGTGTTATGATTGATAGAGT
Organism: Oryctolagus cuniculus; assembly: GCF_051225735.1. Lineage (NCBI taxonomy): Eukaryota > Metazoa > Chordata > Mammalia > Lagomorpha > Leporidae > Oryctolagus > Oryctolagus cuniculus. Next base: position 139,887,827 of record NC_142873.1, on the reverse strand, counting down.
TGATTGGATAATGTTATCCCGAGGTTGATCATTCCCTTTTGTTTTATACATATATATATATATATATAAGCATATATATGTGTAAATATAATATTCTCTATCTCAGTACTTTTTTGCTTGGAATTCTACATTGACATTAAAGTTGCTGCTGTACTGCTTTCCTTTTGAGCTGTGTGTGTTAGCTTTGCTTATGCTTCTGTTTTAAGGTAAGGTGTGCCTTTCTAAACAACACATACTTTTATTTTATTTTAAAATTCCATCTGTAATTCTTCATTCCTCAGAATTTTTTATGTCAAAAATATTTTTGCTTTTAGCACAGATACTCAGAGCAAATACATTTAGTGTTATAATTGTATCTTTCTACCCCTTTTATACCTCCCTTTGCCTTTTAATGTATCTATTGTTAACTTTATCTTACTTTTTCTGTAACTTAAAAGGCAAACAACCTACTTTTTCATTTTTATTTGAAAGACAGAGACACTCAGAGATAGATAATAAACAGAGTGCTCCCATCCATTGATTCACTCCCCAGATACCTACAGTGGCTGAAGCTGTGTCAAGCTAAAGCTGGGAGCCAGAAACTCAGTGTAGGTTATGATGTGGATGACCAGCTACTTGAGCCATCCCTCCTGCCTCCCAGGGTGCCCATTAGCAGGAAGCTAGAATTAGGAGTGGGGCTGGGACTCAAACCGTGTCATTCCAATATGGGATGCAGGTGTCGCAGCTGCCATCTTAACTAATAGGCCCAGCACTCGCCCCTATTTTTTTTTTTTTGACATGCTGTATCAAAATTTATTAAATTATTTCTCTAGAATATACAGAAGACCAACTCAGTATACTAAGTAAAGATTTCAACAGTTTGCACCCACCTACACCATCAGGTATAAAGTACAGATTTAGAGCAATTTTTTAGTTATTTCTCATAGTACAGCTCATTAAGGACACATGGGGAGTAAGTGCACAGTGACTCCTGTTGTTGATTTAACAGTTAACACTCTTATTTTTGTGATCAGTGACCACCCAAGGCTCTTGACATGAGCTGCCAAGGCTATGGAAGTCTTTTGAGTCCACAAACTCTGACAGTATTTAGACAGGGCCATATGCAAAGTGGAAATTCTCTCCTCCCTTCAGAGAAAAGTACATCCTTTTTTGATGGCCCCTTCTTTCTTTTTCTTTTTTTTTTTTAAGATTTTATTTATTTATGTGAGAGGTAGAGTTACAAACAGTAAGAGGAAGAGACAGAGAGAAAGGTCTTCCTTTCCGTTGGTTCACTCCCCAAATGGCCACAACAGCCGGAGCTGTGCTACCCGAAGCCAGGAGCCAGGAGCTTCTTCCTGGTCTCCCATGCTGGTGCAGGGGCCCAAGCACTTGGGCCATCTTCTACTGCTTTCCCAGGCCATGGCAGAGAGCTGGACTGGAAGAGGAGCAGCCAGGACTGGAACTGGTGCCCATATGGGATGCTGGTGCCGCAGGCAGAGGATTAACTTACTGCACCATGGCGTGATCCCTATGACCCATTCTTTCCACTGGGATCTCACAGAGATCCTTCATACAGAACATTTTTTACCACTGTGTCTTGGCTTTCCATGCCTGAAATGCTCTCATGGGCTTTTCAGCCAGATCCAAATGCCTTAGGGGCTGATTCTGAGGTCAGAGTGCTGTTTAGGGCATTTTTCATTCCATGAGTCTGCTGTGTGGACTGCTTCCCTTGTTGGAACTTTCTCTCCTTTTTAATCCTATCGTTATTACCAGACACTTGGTCTTATTTATGTGATCCATTTGACACTTAATCTTATCTGTATGATCAATACCACACTTAATATCACTTTATCGTGTAAGATGCTGCCCCTATTCTTAATGCATATGGATTATTTTTTGATGTCACAAAAATTACACATAATTTATTCATTTATGAATAAAAAATGAACAATGAAACGTTTATATAGTCTGCCTGTGTTAATCAGAAGAGTGTTCATTTGGTGCTATAAATGCTGGTCTGTGTGTTGATATCTGTCTGATGGCTTTCTCACCATACCTGCAGCCATCTTTGAATCTTTAAAGAGTCTGTTAATCCCTGGAACATATTTGTAATCCAAATAACGTTCCTGGCCCTGTGAAAGTGGGCCTTAATTGAACTGACAATTAGGAATTTTGACCATCTGTGTGTAGGAAGTGGAACTGTGTGCAAAAGAGGCCAAGTCCTTAAAGGCAGTGGAAGAATCTCAGTGCTTCCAGCTACAAGCAGTAGATCACTGGCCTGAGGAACAGTCCCAGAAGCAGTGGGTGAAGGATCCATGTTCTGATCTTCCCAAGCATCTAGATGCTAAGGTGGCACCACAGCCCTTGAAAGAGAGTGGTAAGTACCAAGAATCTGGGAACATCAGAGAAGGCAGCCTGTCTTGCTCAGGGAGAGGGGTGGGGGGTAAGGAAGGGTGCATGGAGAAGAAGGATGTGTAGAATTCAAGGAATGGGTGGGAATGGTGTCTGATGGACCCGGTTCCTGAGAAGTAGGGTCAGTGGCATTGTGAGAGAGGATGCAGCTCTCAGTGATGCTGGCACACTGTACTGTATCTGCAGGCAGGTAGCAGGTACAGGCCGGGGCTGTGCTGAGCAGTAGTCACAGGAGGTCAGGGCTGCCATCTCATGCATGGCACACCACTCAGGATAGCTTAGGAACTACACATTCCAGAAGGGACGTAAGAGGGGGAGAGCTGCATGGCCATGGAGATGGTTTGGTCCAAGTATGGCTTTTGGAAAGCTGACTCTTAGAGGGAGGTGGTTTTGGGGGAACTAGAGCTTAGATTTCTAATCCATTTTCCCCCTCAGCTGTCCTCACTCCCCGAGTCCCTGCTGTCCCCAAGATGGGGAGTGTTGGAGATTGGGAGGTGGCAGTTGAGTCGCAGGTAAGTCATTTGCTCTTTCTTTCCTGTCATTACTACTCTTGTTCTCTTGCCCCCCACTGGTCCTCCTCTCAGTCCATGGCCTACCCTCAACAAAAGGCCACAATGCACATGGTGTTAGCCTTGTCCCTGTCTCCCAGCCTCCCTTTGGTTGTGCTGCTCCTTACATATGGTTCCCTGTTATCTTTCCTTGGGCCTGGGAGGGTATTCAAGGGTCAGTGACGGGCCGGCGCCGCGGCTCACTAGGCTAATCCTCCGCCTTGCGGCGCCGGCACACCGGGTTCTAGTCCCGGTCGGGGCGCCGGATTCTGTCCCGGTTGCCCCTCTTCCAGGCCAGCTCTCTGCTGTGGCCAGGGAGTGCAGTGGAGGATGGCCCAGGTGCTTGGGCCCTGCACCCCATGGGAGACCAGGAAAAGCACCTGGCTCCTGGCTCCTGCCATCGGATCAGCGCGGTGCGCCGGCCGCAGCGCGCCGGCCGCGGCGGCCATTGGAGGGTGAACCAACGGCAAAGGAAGACCTTTCTCTCTGTCTCTCTCTGTCTCTCTCTCTCACTGTCCACTCTGCCTGTCAAAAAAAAAAAAAAAAAAAGGGTCAGTGACGTTTGGGCTCCTTTTCTTGCACCCTCACAGGAAGCCCTGGGCCCTGGCAAACCAGCAGAGAAGGAGTTCTGCAATGACCCCCTGGGAGATGACTGCGGGGACCGTGTGTGCCTGGGTAAGGAAGCAGTGCTGGTTTCTTCTGCTCTCAGTTCCCAAGGAATGCTTGGTCCATTCCCTTGTGAATCATGGCTCTGACATCTCTGGACTTTCAGAGACAGGGAGATTTGCCCTTTGTAGCTTACGCTGTAATGGCAGGGATGGAATCTTCCCTGATGGAGGCTGCAGGGTGGCTTCCAAGAGCCTGCCCTCTTGGGGCTCATTACCTTCCTTCCTTCAGGGGTTGCCTTGTCTGCTTTCTCAGAAATCCAAACTTCTGGCACCAGGTGGGTTCTGTCTATCAGGGCAGGCACAAGTGAACTAAGTTCATGAGATGGATGCATTAAGCCGTGATGAGAAAGAAATGTCACAGGACTCAAATACTTGACGGCCTGCTGGTCAGCTCAGGCTCCTTTCTCTGTAGGCCCCCACATGGAGAGCTGCAGAATAATGAGAATTTCCTGTGGGGTTTGGGATCACTGAGAGGGGAGTTGGACTCATGGCTGGGATACAGTAGAGGGACTGTGACAGGTGTGACTCTTGGCAAGGTTAGATGTGAGAAGCTCGCTGGCCACTTGCTTGACTGTGGTTCACACAAGGGGAAATAGTGCTCGATACTCCCAACTTTGGCTGAACTAGATTGAAGCCTGTTATGGCGCTGGATGCTTTTCATCTGGTTCTCCTCAAGGACTTACTTTCATTGAAGGCTTCCTATTTTGTTCGGGCTGGGGGCTGTTGGGACAGCAATTTTTTAAGCTTAGCTGACTGTTTTACAAAATGAGGAAATTTACTTTGTCACATTATTAGACGTCTAGAGGAGGACATGCTCCAAGCATGATACACATGAGCTCAGCTGCATTCTAGTGGGCATGGTCCTTTCCTTCCCCGCTGGCCTCAGGACACTGTCACAGTCAGAAGATGGATGCCAGTGGTGATGGAGGCCGCACATCTCCTAGCAGGAGACTAGGACCTCCCCCACGCCCCCCGCACCTGCCACATACACTGCTCTCTATTCCAGCCACAGAATTCAGTCTGATCGGGCCCCTGTAGGTCATGTGCCCATCTGTGGACCAAAGCAGTCACTCCTGTATGTGATGCATTCCATAACAACAACAGAAAAGCCAGTGAACAAAGCAAACTGCACACTTCCTGGTACTTCCAGTTACCTCTCCCCATCCCTCCAGACACTGTAAGGGATTGGTATTGGGATTTCTCGTCAGCCTCTTTCCAGGAAAGAATGTATGTTTTAGGGACATTTTGAACAAATGCTGTTCAACAAATCATTTCTACTCAGTCGTTGCTCTTCTTTTGTTTGTATAGGAGTTCCAGTTGCAAAACCAAGTGTCACCTCTCAGCAAGAGCAAGGACCAGAGTTTTGGGGCTTAAGCCCTGTAAATTCTAGGGAAAGGAACGCTACAGATTATAGCCTGGATAATGAGCAAACAGAAGCAGCCCCAGCATTGTCCTGGAAGGACGCTAGGGCATGGGAGGAACAATGCCAGTGGGATGTGGAGGACACGAAGGTGTCAGGTGTGCACTGGGGCTACGAGGAGACCAAGACCTTCCTGGCAATTCTCAGTGAGTCTCCTTTCTCTGAGAAGCTCCGCACCTGCCACCAGAACCGCCAGGTGTACCGGGCCATCGCAGAGCGGCTAAGGGCTCGGGGCTTCCTGCGGACACTGGAGCAGTGTCGCTACAGGGTCAAAAACCTCCTACGGAACTACCGGAAAGCCAAGAGCAGCCAACCCCCAGGGACCTGCCCCTTCTATGAGGAGCTGGAGGCCTTGATGAGGTCTCGGATGACCGTCAGAGCCACAGACAGCCCAGGAGAGGCCATGGCACTCCCCAGGTTGGGGGACAGTGACGCCGAGATGGATGAGCAGGAGGAAGGGGGCTGGGAGCCTGAGGAAACAGCAGAATGCTGTAACGGTGCCGGCCTGGCCACCGAGGAGTCTACCCAGGGACACAAGATTGCAGGGGGCTCAAATCTGCTCCAGAGTCGAATTGGTAAGGACATGGGACAGCTTGATTGGATCCAGATTCCAGCCCTCCTGCCAGTCAGACTGCTGTTCCCTGAGGTCAGGGTGCAGACTGCAAGGCTGGGTTGGTGGTAGAATAAGGCACTCCTACTCCTCCTCTCTTGTTCTGGGACCAAGTCTCTTGGCTGGGTTTTCTTGGTTAAAGATGCAAGCACTTCTAAAGTGTTAAGGGGGAGTAAAAGAGGGAACTCAGTATTTCCCAAAGTGTGTCACTGGTAGTGTATGTGACTGGGGATGATCACAGGTGTTAGGTGAGTGAACTTGGAATTCTACTAATTCTATATTTCTCTTAATGTGTCTGAACACATTACTTAGCTAAAGAAAGATAGTGAAGTACTGAACAGGTAGAGCAGAAATCAGGACAGTGCAGAATAGAACAGACGATGTGTGGGGAGTGTCCAGTCGTTGAAAGATGGAAACGCTGGGGCCGGCGCCGTGGCTCACTTGGCTAATCCTCTGCCTGCGGTGCCAGCATCCCATATGGGTGCTGGGTTCTAGTCCCGGTTGCTCCTCTTCCAGTCCAGCTCTCTGCTGTGACCCGGGAAGGCAGTGGAGGATGGCCCAAGTGCTTGGGCCCTGCACCTGCGTGGGAGACCAGGAAGAAGCACCTGGCTCCTGGCTTCGGATCAGTGCAGCACCAGCCGTAGTGGCCATTTGGGGAGTGAATCAACAGAAGGAAGACCTTTCTCTCTCTCTCTCTCACTGTCTGTAACTCTGCCTGTCTAATAAAAAAAAAAAAAAAAAGAGAGAGAGAAAGAAAGAAAGATGGAAACACTGACGCCCATGAGATGGAGCATCTGATCTGAAGACACAGAGGTAGGAGTGGAACCCATAGCCCCTGCCTGCCCATGTGAGGTGGGTTTTTCTGTACCCTACTGCATCCTGGGCCACATCATGTCCCCCGAGGAGCTGATATTGGACAGCTCTTTAGGGCTCTTTAGCGCCCATTAGGCCATCTTTAGTCAGGTTCTACTGTAGGGTTCTTTGAAGGCAGTTGTTGTCTTCAATCATTAGAGATTCTCAGCTGCCATGTTTTTTAAAAGACAAATTCATCAGGTAAATAGAGGATATTTTATTCAGAAGATAGAGGGAGAATCCTATGGGCCTTTCCCTGAACCAGTCAGCTGAAGCCATAGGCGTGGGGTCACCGGATAGAATTGATACAGTATGGTCCTTCGTGTTCTCCCAAACAGCCAAGACTCACAGGTGTCAATAGAATCACTTAAAAGGGGGTGGGGTGAGATGCTGTAGCTGACTTCCCCCCCGCACCCATGGGAGCATTCTCCCGAGCCACCCTGGAGATTTCTGGATGCCTGGGTTCTGGGTATTTAGAAGGAGAGGTGACCCTGACCACTGATGACCTAGATAATCTCAGTAAGTCTCACACTTCTGAACTCTTCACTCCTGACAGCAGGTGTGCACTGGGGCTACGAGGAGACCAAGACCTTCCTGGCAATTCTCAGTGAGTCGCCTTTCTCTGAGAAGCTCCGCACCTGCCACCAGAACAGCCAGGTGTACCGGGCCATCGCAGAGCGGCTGTGTGCGCTGGGCTTCCTGCGGACACTGGAGCAGTGTCGCTACAGGTTCAAAAACCTCCTTCGAAGCTACCGGAAAGCCAAGAGCACCCATCCCCCGGGGACCTGCGCCTTCTATGAAGAGCTGGACTCACTGATGAGGGCTCGGACTGCAGTCAGGGCCCTGACCACTGTCAGGGAGGCCCCAGGGCTCCCGTGGTCTGGGCAGAGCAGTACAGAGACCTGGGCTGAGACGGCAGGCGAAGATGCCATCAAACCCGGAACTCCAGACACAGGTAAGCCCGGAGTCACTGTCTGCACACTGTGCAGGCATGTGGAAAGAGTGGGGGAGCCAGGTTCGTTGTCTTGTTTCTGAACTAAGAGAATGGGATTGAGTAGGGAAAAGGATTGTATTTTGCTTAAGTTGTCCAGTCTCTGACTTAGTGTGATCCCCTGTATGAGAAGTTACTCTAGCTTCCAGGGGTTCAGCCCGTCAATTACAGAGCTTTTCAGTTTGATATGACACAGGATATGTACTGAATGTACTAGAAGAAGGAAGTGTTCGTTATTGAGTAGTAAGACTGGGGAGACTGGCTGGCGGGTGCCTTGGGCTGGGCTTCCTGGCTCTCTGGGTGGAGTTACCACATCCCAGGCTGTGTCCCTCAGCTTTTGAGGTGAGCAGTGATTGTATATATCAGAACTTGATCAATTTCATGTTAGTGACATTTATAAGATGTGCGATACAAGATAAAAGTTAAATACATTTACCATATACAGGATCCGGACGGATAAGTAAATGCTAACGAGTGAGTGAACAAACGCTGCCTTTCCGTCCGTTCTTTCAGGCTTTGAGATGAGGTGTGAGGACGGAGATCAGACTTCAGAGCAGGACGCTGTGGAGGAGCTGCCTGGACATTTATCAGAATGGACTCCAGACGCGATTTGCCAAGCTGGTGACTGGGGGGATGACAGTGACAATGAAAACAATGGCGAAGGGGCGTGGGAAGACCCCCCAGAGGAACAGTGGGAGGAGTGTTCTTCTGAAGAGGACTTAGAAAAACTCATCGACCATCAGGGTCTGTACCTTGCAGAGAAACCCTACAAGTGCGACTCCTGCGTGCGGAGCTTCAGCCAGAGCTCCCCCTTCCTGGCTCACCAGCAGAAGCACACAGAGAAGGCCTATGCATGCGGGGAGTGTGGGAAAGGCTTTCGTCACGGCTCCCACTGCAGTGCCCATCCGAGACTCCGCGCTGGGGAGCAGCCCTACAGATGCCTTGAATGTGAGAAAAGCTTCAGTGACTACTCCAGTCTCATTGCCCATCAGAAAACGCACATAGGAGAAAAGCCCTATAAGTGTGGGGAATGCTGGGAAAGCTTTAACAAGAGCTCGAACCTTCTGAAACATCAGAGGATCCACGGGGGAGGGAACCTGGACCCACGTGGTGAGCCTGGGGAGAACTTGGGCGGAAATCCATCTTGTAGCCCCCGCCGGAGGAGAGCCACGGGGGAGACGGCCCCCGAAGAGCCTCCGCGTGTCAGGAAGAACCTGCGTGCTTCCGGGCTGCACGGCGCCAACTCAGGGGAGAAACTCTATCAGTGTCCGGAATGCGGAAGAAGCTTCTCCAAGAGTTCTGCCCTCATCAGTCACCAAAGAATCCACACAGGGGAGAAGCCCTTCGAATGTGGCGAGTGTGGGAAAAGCTTCAGTAAGAGCTCCACTCTGGCCAACCACCAGCGGACCCACACTGGGGAGAAGCCGTACCAGTGTGCGGACTGCGGCAAGTGCTTCAGCGAGCGCTCCAAGCTCATCACACACCAGCGAGTGCACACGGGGGAGAAGCCCTACAAGTGCCCCGAGTGTGGGAAGTTCTTCCGCGACCGTTCTAACCTCATTACCCACCAGCGGATCCACACGGGAGAGAAGCCCTATCAGTGTCGTGAGTGTGGGAAATGCTTCAACCAGAGCTCCAGCCTGATCATCCACCAGAGAATCCACACTGGGGAGAAGCCCTACAAGTGTACGGAGTGCGGCAAAGACTTCAACAACAGCTCTCACTTCAGCGCCCACCGCAGAACCCACACAGGGAGGAAGGAGTCCTAGGAGGCCCTCCCCCAGCTCCGAAGGCCATCAGCGTCTGTTTACGTCTCCCAAGAGCATAAGACACATGCTAGAAAGAACCCTTCCTGTTTGTAAGCTTGGTGTATGCCCAGGGAGGTTCTCTTGGTGTAATCCAGGTAATTTGGCAGCGAATTCAAACACTAAGGATCCATATTTGAAGGCACTTTCCTCAAGTGTCGTTTGTTTTCCTCCTGTGAAAAGCGCCACACCACACAATCCTCAGGCTGTCCTTGTATTTGCTGTGAGAGCTTTAGCAGTATTTGAGCCTAACTGCTCAAGTAGAGGATCAGGGTTAAACAGTGACCCCAGCACTGAGTTAGGCAGGGATTACCAACTCTTGCTTTGCCGTGAGTGTCCCTGTGCAACACCCCTCATCCACAGTGGCTTTCATACGTGGTGGTTTGCATTTGGGGCATGTCCTCCCAGAGAACTTTGAGACCTGCTGGGGAGAAAGGGGCACAATTGCACATCGATGGCTGAGAACAGTCCACCGTGAGCTCGGCAAAGTGTAGGAACAATCGTGACCCTGTTACAAAACCATTAAGAACAGTGAAAACAGCCAGTGTTTACTAAGCATCTGCTTTTTGGCAGGTTCTGGCTAAGCACTTTATATACATCATCTCATTTAGTCCCCACAGCAGCCCCAGGCTAGCTCCTGATGTTTTCCCCATTCCCCAAGAGAGAAAACTGAGGCCAGGGGGAGCTAAGAAACTTGCGAAGGTCACTCATCTGAGCGGGGGCGCAGCAGGAGTCCGGCAGGCCTGGCTGTCTCTAGAGTGACAAGCTGTTTGTGTAGGGCGGGGGACTCGGGTGCCAGGGCCTCCAATGCTTGGTGGATCACACCTGTTACTCCCTGGATTCTCCTTTGAACAAATGTGGAGATCCTCTAACGATGAAAGACGTGGGCTCTTCAGCACTAGGGAGGTGGGATGAGAAAGCTGAGCTCTTACCAGAGCACTTGCGAGTTTCCACCTCTGCGGTGCCATGGGCGAGAGAGAGATACAGGTGGCCGAGGTTGGGAACACCACGTAGCCCAAGTGATGTTGCAGTGGGATTCTACGTTGGCTGAGCCAGTGGGGCTTAGAGTTTGCCCTTTCTCAGGGATCAGTCGTGCTTCTTGTGAGACCAAGGTTACACTTCCGGAGTCCTGGGGCCTTTCACCACTCCTCACAGCCCTGTGCTTTTGCTTCTCTTTGGTGTGGCGGGAGCTCTATTCCTGACCCCCATGCCAAGACTGGGGTAGAAGGAGTCGGTGAGTGTGGTTCTCGACGGGCAGAGGACTTTGAACACTGTCCACGTTCCAGGTTCTGGTACCATTTTATCCTGAGTCTGCTTGTCCCAGGTCTACCCAGTGCTTTCTGCATATTGATCATTCAGACCTACCTCCCACGTGGACAGGCTAAGTCAGAAAGGCTTTGGGCTCCAGAGATTCTCCTTGCAAGGGGTTTCATTGGGTTGTAAAGGAAAATCGCCCTCCTGACATCCCCCATGACCTTGAGGTGCCCTTCACGCCTGGGTTATTTTATGGTCTTGGGAAGTCCTTACTGAAAATGGATGACTGGAAGGTTGGGGCTTTGTGTTCACATGTGAGGAAGTCAGAGGAGTGGCAGGGCACTCCACAGGTCACTCCGTAACTCCTTCCTGTGCTTCAGGACCTGCCTTCCCGAGGTCCAGCCCATCTGGGACCACCATCTGTCAGCTGCTTCCCAACACACCCTTCCTGGTTCACGTTATCTCACGGGCAGGGGTCATGGGATAAGTACCTACAAGGAAGTGGTAGTGAGAGAGGAAGTGTCAGGAACTGCAAGAGTAGGTGAGATCAGAGAGGAAGGGTCCCTGCAGTGGGCAGGTGTCATGGTGTGAAAGCAAGGATTCAGGGTGGGGCTTGGGGCCATGAGATGAGCACTATTGATATGTAAAATGGGGGTGGGGTGTAGTGGGAGCTGCCATTGGAGGAGTTCTTGGGACAGGGTCTTGTAGGACCTTGTGTATGAGTGGAGCTTGGGCTCCAGGCTCAGGCTGACATGTTCTGGTATGCATTGTCAAAAGCCATCAGCCAGCCGGCGCCATGGCTCACTAGGCTAATCCTCTGCCTACGGCGCCAGCACCCCAGGTTCTAGTCCTGGTTGAGGTGCTGGATTCTGTCCCGGTTGCTCCTCTTCCAGTCCAGCTCTCTGCTGTGGCCCGGGAGTGCAGTGGAGGATGGCCCAAGTGGTTGGGCCCTGCACCCACATGGGAGACCAGGAGGAAGCACCTGGCTCCTGACTTCGGATCGGCGCAGCGCGCTGGCCGTAGCAGCCATCTGGGGAGTGAACCAACGAAAGAAAGACCTTTCTCTCTCTCAGTGTCTAACTCTGCCTGTAAAAAAAAAAAAAAAAAAAAAGCCGTCAGCCTAATGGAACTTACTGTTAGGGTGGCCTGTTGGGATACTTAGGAATATTCCAGTTAGGAGTGAGGATCTGGCCTGGAGTAGCAACAGTGAAGGCAGATGCCTTGGGTGACTGGAGAACCTGTGTCATTCAGAACTGAGTGTGCGAGGTGCAGATGGGGCAGGTGGGCAGGAGGCCATACATCTAGTTTGGGCCATTTGGAATGTCAGGTGACCAGGGGACAATTGGTGATGCTGTGCATGTGGCTGTCTGGGCCTAAAGTAAGGGGGGAGGATAGGACTAGAGAGTTTCTTATGATAATGGTAGTTAAACCCAGGAAAGGGGGATTATGTTCCACATCAAAGAAGTGTTGGGCCTGAGACAGAACTTGATGGGAGGAAGGTACCCCTCAAAGTATACTCCCCACACCTACCACATCCTTCCAACTCCTGCCATTCTGGGGACACTGCCCCGCTTTCTGCTGACTCCTGAATTCTCCATGAATTTTCTGGAATGTTCACTGTAGAAGGCAAGCTGAGCTGTGGGTGGAAGTGAGTTGGTAGCCTTCTCCCCCTTGAGTGTCACCCTTCCCCCTGCTCTTGGTGCCAGTCTCATGTTTTCAGTGAACACTTTTGGTGTTTGTATTGTCTACTGTTCCTTTCTCCTAACTCTTAGCCATAGGGTCAGCCATGAAGGCAAGGGCAGTGTGGGCCAAGAGGGAAAGCTGAGACCAGTGGTCCCTCCCCAGCCACCTGACTCTTCCTTTGCAAGGACTCCGTCAGGGAGTGTCAGTGTTCGGGGCCTGGGCCTTCACCTTGCTGGGTCACCCAGGCCTCCTCCAGCAGATCCGTGCTGCTCCAGCCGGGCATCTCGTGTCACACACCCTGGGCATTGCTCATGCAAGTCTGTGGGAAGGAGATTCACACTGCAGAAGCAGAGCCCAGTTCCTCAACTCACACAGCCACAAGGTCAGACTCTGGTTCCAGAAGCCAAGGCTGTGCGTGCTGTCCTGGGAGGGTGTTCTGTGTGAGCTGCCACAAGCAGGGCCGCCTCTCCAGGTGGCTGCAGCCCCTTCCCTAATTTCTGTCCTTTCCACTCCAAGAAGGGCTTTGGCTCCTCTGAAGTGACCCCAAGGCTCCTCCAGGCGTCTCTGACTCCACAGACCCCTCAGGAGGCAATGGATCCAAAGGCAGGGGCAGGGAAGGCGGCGCAGGGCGGCACTGGATGCCTAGATTGTTCTTGGGCCTTGGCGTCATCACTGAACTCATGGTTATGGCCTTCTGCCTTGCCCCTCCCATATGTAGCAGTGTGAAGTAACCGAGGTCCCCCTGCTGAAAGGTAGGACCCCTGGGTAGCACCTTTCCCTTGGGCCACAGAGGAGAGTGGAGGGGGATAAACAGCTTTGGGCCCGGGCTGTGGAGAGTGTTGAGGTAGTGAGCGCAGTGATGTCTAGAGTGGAAGGGAGTATGGTGGGTGGGCTCCCTCTACCCAGGCTGCCTGAGACTTTGTGCGCCAGAGTTCCATCCGAGCTCCCATCATTTTTGCATTTTTTAAAAGCCATTATGTGGATGCTGATGACTTCAGATCTGTCTCCTGCTCTAGCCTCTTCTCGTGGGAGCCCAGCTGCCAGCAGGCCAGCCCTGCCTGGTGACTCCCAGGCCCCGGAAACCCCAAGTCCACCTGCATCTGTTGTCGGTCCGTCCACCCCACCAGCTCAGCACACAGTGGCTCCCAGACAAGCCGCCTTCACGTGCCCGGGAACTTAGAACTTCAGCCCCATCCCGGGCCCGTCTGCAGCTCCATCTCCCTCCCAAGGGCATTCCAGTTGGGCTTCTCGCCTGGGAAGTCTCTGGATGGAGTCCCTGCCTAAAGCAACAGCTTCCCTTTCCTGCAGCCTTGCTTCCTCCCTTTGGACATCCCTCAGCCCCTTTCATGTTGGCAGCAAACGCCAGTCTTAAGCCCCTGCCACAGTCTGCTGCTGCAGGAGGGGAGGGGCTGGTCCTGGGCTGGGTGCTCGACTTGGTCCTCTTTTCTCTTGCACAGCTCTGGGCTCTTCCTCTTCATCTCTTCACCTCCCGGCTTCGGCATTACCACTCGCACATTCGCACCATCATTCTTTGCCTCTCTGGATTGCAGCAAACCTGGAGTCGCCTCTAGTGCACATTTGAGCCAGCCTCTGTCCCGCCTTTCCCTCTGTTGTGTCTCTCATCTGGTCCCTGTTGGCAACCCCAGCAGCCCCCTCCCATGCTGCTTGGAGGAAGAGGCAGGGAGCCCAAGAAGTCCTGGCTCTTCTCAGTGTGTGGTCAGTTCACCCACTTCTGAAAGCTGGGAGCCCCTTTAGGAACCACTTGGGTAGGGGCCAGCGCCGTGGCTCACTTGGTTAATCCTCCGCCTGCAGCGCCGGCATCCCATATGGGCGCCGGGTTCTAGTGCTGGTTGCTCCTCTTCCAGTCCAGCTCTCTGCTGTGGCCTGGGAAGGCAATGGAGGACGGCCTAAGTGTTTGGGCCCCTGCACCCGTATGGGAGACCAGGAAGAAGCACCTGGCTCCCAACTTTGGATCGGCGCAGTGCTGGCCATAGCGGCCATTTGGGGAGTGAACCAACGGAAGGAAGATCTTTGTCTCTCTCTCACTGTCTATGACTCTACCTGTCAAAAAAAAAAAAAAAAAAAAAAAACCACTTGGTTAAGTAAAGGGTGGTAGATGGCAGATTCCAAGTAAATGAAATTTTGTCTAAACACTGGACATGCAGACAGGGGCGTCACATAGACATTGCTTTTCCAGTCAGGGCACGGTTGGTGATTGTCTTGTGTGTAGATGATGCTTCTGAGCCTGTCTGCTCTTACCCGATCCTTACTCCTAAAGTGGCATTTATTTTTGTGCCATCTGGAGGGTTAGGGCCAGCAGAAGGGAGACTAGGAAAATAAGAATTTGGGGCTGGCGTCACGACTCAATAGGCTAATCCTCCCCCTGCGGCGCCGGCACCCCAGGTTCTAGTCCCGGTCTGGGCACCGGATTCTGTCCCGGTTGTTCCTCTTCCAGTCCAGCTCTCTGCTGTGGCCCGGGAGTGCAGTGGAGGATGGCCCAAGTCCTTGGGTCCTGCACCCGCATGGGAGACCAGGAGAAGCACCTAGCTCCTGGCTTCGGATTAGCACGGTGCACTGGCCGCAGTGCGCTGGCCACAGCGGCCATTGTGGGGTGAACTAACGGAAAAAGGAAGACCTTTCTCTCTGTCTCTCTCACTGTCCACTCTGCCTGTCAAAAACAAAATAAAACAAAAAAAGAAAAATAAGAATTGGGTCTAAGGCTGGTCTTGGAGCACTGAGCCCAAGCAGGAGAGGAGCCACTGGTTGGGGCTGCCAGAGCTGTTGTCACCAAAGTCTTTTTTCAATTTTTTTATTTTTATTTTTTAAAGATTTGAGAGAGTTACAGTGAGAGAGAGAGACAAAGTTCTTCCATCCGTTGGTTCAGTCCTCAAATGGCTGCAATTGCCGGAGCTGAGCCGATCCAAAGCCAGGAGCCTCCTCTGGGCCTCCCCTGCATGTGCAAGGGCCAGAGGACTTGGGCCATCTTCCACTGCTGTCCCTGGCCATTAGCAGAGAGCTGGATCAGAAGAGGAGCAGCTGGGACTAGAACCGGCACCTAGATGGGATGCTGGCACTGCAGGTGGTAGCTTTACCTGCTACACCACAGTGCCAGCCCTGTCCCTAAAATCTTGAGAGTCACTGGGTCAGGAAACCCTAGTTTGGTGGCAGGCGACAAAAGTGACACAGAGGAAGAAAGTCTTCCTCCTTCCACACAGACCACGCCTTGGCTTCAGTGCTTTGGGATTTATAGGCAGTGGAGACCTCCAGGGGAGGTTAGAGGGTGTGCCCTGAAGGTGGTGGAGAGAGGCTGCTTAGAAAGCCCCATTCTTGGGGCCGGCATTGTGCCACCTGCAACACTAGCATCCCATGTGAGTGCCCATTGGAGTCCCTGCTGCTCTGCCTCTGATCCAGCTCCCTGCTAATGCACCCGGGACAGCAGTGGAAGACGGCTCAAGTACTTGGGCCCCTGTACCTATGTGGGAGACCCAGATGGAATTCCTGGCTCCTGGCTTTGGCCTGTCCTAGCCCAAGCCCCTGGCTTCATTTTGTCCTTTATTCTTCTTTCTCTTCTTCCTCTGCCTCCTCCTCCTCCTCCACCTCCACCACCACCTTCTCCACTTCCTCCTCCTCCTCCTCCTTCTAAGATTAAAGATTTGTTCGAGAGAGTAATGGGTGGGTGGGATATCTTCCATCTGCTGGGCTCACTCCCCAGTTGGCCACATCAGCTTAGGTCTGGTCAGGCTAAAACCGGGAGCCTAGAACTCCGATCTGGTTTCCCATATGGGTGACAGTGGCCCCAGTACTTCTGCCTTCCCAGGCACACTAGCAGGAAGTTGGGTTGGAAGTGGAGCAGTCGGGGCTCGAGCTGGTGCTCATGTGGGATGCCAGCGCTGGACAAGTCAGGTTGACTTGCAGTGCACAGTGCTGGCCCATCCTGTCTGTCTTTTTCCTGTGGTACTCTGAGCATCTCTTAAAGCTAGTTGGATCCTGTTTTGGGATGGGGTGGTCTGATAAGTTAGTAAGTTATATTAAACTACTGCCAGACAATAAAAAAAGGAACTTGTTTTGGATTCTTCTGGCATCACCCACAGAATGGAGACGGGAGGAATGGCAATAAATGGTGGAGGCACAGTGAGGCCGCTGTAGTAGCTCGCAGTTGAAGTTTGCTCATCCACGTTCCCTCCCTTCTCCTCACTGAGTGGGACAGGGTAGGCAGCTCTTCGCCTTTAGACCCTACTGTCCTTGAAATCTGAGCAGGAGTTGACTGAGTGCACTATTTCCGAATTTGACTTGCTTTGTCCAGAATCCTTGGGAAACCTGTTTCTCCCTGAAGTTCCAGAGTACAGCACATACTGTAGCAGTGATTGGGATGCACTCATACTTCGTGTGTTGGGGACAAAGATGAGACCTGGGAGGGAACGAGGAGGAGGAAGCCCCAAGTCGTGTTCACATGTTTGCGTGGAACTTCTCCCCAGCAGTGGCTCCGATACTGACCAGACCCACGGGACTTGCCTTCCTGGGAGATGGGACAGAGGCCACAGACGACTTGTCCATGCTCTTGCTGTTAGCCATGGTTTGACCACAGGTAGAGCAGGCATAGAGGTCAGTTATGAAATATGGGGTCTACAAAAGCTGACCAGCCAGTCCAGGCATGAAGAACTTTGTTGTCCAAGAGGGTTCAATCTGGATAGCTGAAAGCTGGCCAGGGCCAGTGGGACTGAAAATGTGATACTAGGAAAAAATCCTGTGTGAGAGAGATGCCTCATGGACTGGCGCTCACCCCCCGGCAGCCCCCATGGCAGTATGAAGCAGGAATCTGACTTGCGGGGCCAACTTGCTCTTAGGTAGCAGGAACCGTCAGGTGAGAGTGGGGTATCCTGGGGTTGAGGTCTAGGGAGGGGCGGGGTGGGGCGGGACCTGGTAGTTACCTGATAGGAGGGAGCTAGCTTGGGGGCAGAGGAAGGGCCGAGGGAAGAAAGGAGAGCAACTCAGAAAGCGAGGGGGTGGGTGAGGAGGGAAGAGGAACAGAAATGAGAAGGAGCAAAGGAGCAGGCGGGGAAGAGGTCACCAAGATAAGAAGGTGGGAAAAGCTAAGAGGTAGAGAGGGACCAGCTGTCGTCCAATGAGTGAGGGAGGCAGACAGCCAGGCGAGGTGGGAATGGGGCAGGCAGAACTGGAGAGGCAAGAGCAGGAACTGGAGCAGGTTGGAGGGGCAGGTGAAGCTGGAAGAACAGGAGGCAGCTGCTGTGGTTTCCAAGTGAGACGTGGAGGGCGGGCTGCACTGCTTGGCTCAACCTTCTGTATCCGCCCTCTGTTCCATTCTGTGACCCGGACTCCGTAGTAACCACGGTCCAGGATTCTCAGGCTGCAGTGTCCAAGATGCGAGCCACCAGCTACGTGTGCCGACTGAGCCCTCCACATGTGATGAATCTGCATTGAGATGTGTTGTGCACGTGAAATAGACACCAGATTTTGTGGACTGGTATGAGAAAAGAAGGAAAAGATCTCCATATTTTTTATATAGGTTTCATCTTGGAATATCTTGAAATAATATTTTGGATATATTAGGCACAATAAAATATTTATTGAAGTGAATTTCACCTGCGGCTTTTTCCTTTTAGAATGTGGCTACTGGGAAAATGTAAATCATGCACTCCACTTGCATTTGCAGCTCACAGGCTGTTCCTCTTCTTGGCACTGTTCTAGGACGTTTGAAGTAGAAAGACCCCCGAAAGCCTCATTTTGTAGATCAGGCAGTTAAATCCCAGGGGCCTGTTCAAGAGCACCCGGCGAATGTAGCAACCCCTGGACCAGGACCCGGGACTGTCGATCCCGTCAGTGCAGTTTCCTCCGTGAGCTCGAGCTGGCCGGACACAGCCTGTGCTGCGCACAGCTACGAGGGCGGTCACCCTCCTGTAACCACGCGAGGAGTACGAGAGGTGGACCTGCTGCCCCACGCCTGCCTGCCTTCAGGGGCCTCGCTGTTGCTCTTGTAGGGAGGCTCCTTCACGATGGGCCACCAGGTGAAAGTGTGAGCAAACTTGACCCCTAGCAGCCTGTAGTTGATCCACGAGCCGGGACCCGGAAGGAAATACCTGCCTTTGGCGTGGGGTGAAGCAGAGGAGTCGCAGTCTTTATCTCCTATCATCCTAGTTTTCAGAACCTTTTCAGAGCTTATCTCATTGACACCTACAGGGAAGCTTTTGAGTGAAGATGCTGGGCCTGCTAAGGAGGGGAACTTGTCCCGGAGCCTGCGGTCTGATGAACTTGGAGCCGGAAGAGCAGAGGCCTCTCGCCCGGGCTTGCTGGCCGTTGGTCTGCTGCTCTTTCTCCTGCGGGATCCGGAGGCGGGTCACACTGCCATCAGGCACTCTTCCGCACCCAGGACTTTGTGATGCTGATTCACCCCCGGTTTCTGTAGGATCCTAGGGTGTGGGAGATGGACTTTGATACGGGCCTAGCACGTCTCATCCATAAGAACGCCCTATGTCAGGGCCGAAGTCTGCCCCCAGCACTGCCCACCCAAGAGTGCTGAATCTCCCAACTCAGTCCTCTTGGTCCTTGCCGGTGCTGCGTGTGCTTCTGCGAGGGCTCGGGCTCCACAGCCCTCTCCCGGACCTTGTCTTCAGTCCATGGCAAGCAGAGTTCCTACAGATGAACTCCATGAGACCGAAGCACCCAGGGTCAGGACTGCCTGCCTCTCCCGGGCCTCCCTCACGTGGCTGGTTTTACCCATCATCCCCTCCTAACGCCTTGGCTGCTGCCTCTTCCCACCTCTTCAGGTTCCTGCCCGCTCCTCCAAACCTGTCCATCCAGCCCTTCTGAAATCATGCTCCATGTTGACCAACACACCCCTCACCCCCCATAGTCTGTCTCTTACCCGCTTCTGTACCATTTGACCTTACTGAAGCCTAGCTTTTTCTGGCGGATCCTGTATCTTTGCTGGCCTTTCCGAAAGGAAGCTGCCCCTGGCTCCCAGCTCAGGTGCCTCTTGGCATGGAGGCAGGGTTGCTGTCCTCAGTGCCTGCTGCTGCCTGCAGAGCGTTGCTTCTGTTCCTTCCTATGCATTTGACCATGGGGCTGGCGTTGTGGCACAGAGTGGGGTAAGCTACGGCCTGCACTGCCAGAATCCTCTAGCTGGTTCGAGTTCTGGCTGTTCTACTTCTTATCTGGCTCCCTACTAATGCACCAAGGGCTTGGGCCCCCACACCCATGTGGGAGACCCATGTAGGCGACCCATGTGGGCTCCTGGCTACTGGCTTCTGGCTTTCGCCTGGCCCATCCATGGCCATTGCAGCCATCTGGAGAGTGAACCAGCAGATGGAAGAGCGCTCTCTCCCTCTCCCTCTCTTTCTATAACTCTTTCAAACAATAATTAAAAAAGGATCCAATAGCTATAAAGGGTCTGAGGGCCAGGCACGATTTGGGACTTTAGGTAGCTGACCGTAATTTCAGCCTCCCCCAACTCAGTGAGATAGTTTCGTTAGCATCCCCATTTTACAGTGGGGCTGTGGAGATTCAGGACAAGTTGCTTGAGTAGGAAAGCCCAGATTCCAACTCAGCTAGTTTGGGTCCAAGGCCTGAACTCTTAATACCACTCTACCATAAGGCCCTTTGGAAGTCCCTGTTCTTTCAATGCCTATGCCATTCATCTGTATCATAAAGAGTCTTCCGCTGGGGGACTGGCACTGTGGTGTAGCAGGTAAAGCTACCGCCTGCAGTGCCAGCATCCCATATTGGTGCCAGTTCGTGTCCCAACTGCTCCTCTTCCAACCCAGCTCCCTGCTAATGGCCAGGGAAAAGCAGCAGAAGATGGTCCAAGTGTTTGGGCCCCTGCCACCCACATGGGAGACCTAGAAGCAGCTCTTGGCTCCTGGTTTGGCCCAGCCCTGGCCATTGTGACTATCTGGGGAGTGAACCAGTGGATGGAAGTTCTCTCTGTCTCTGTCTCTCTCTCTGTCTCCCTCTCTCTCTGTAAGTATTTCAAATAAATAAATAAAATCTTAAAAACAATAGTATTCCCCCCGTGTCTGGGTCAGCTCTCACTTCCTGCATGTTCTGCAGTCATCCAAGACTTCCTCCCCTGTTGGCAGTCTTCCTCTACCCCCCAGCTCTTGCTGTCACCCTGGCTGACTCTGCATCCTGCAGAAGGGCTATGTGGAAGGCCATCTTTGATTTCATGGTTGTCTCTACCACTCCAGCTCGAACATATCTTGTTCTTGACTCCACCTGTGACAGCATGAATTCAACTAATTTAGACACCCATCTCTCTCCTGAGCTGAATATTTGCATAAACAACTACTGGTATCCCTTCTGGGGGATGACATATCCATTTAATTTCTCCAAGCCTGCTCTCCAGCCACCCACCCCTTCTTTTCCATCATTCGCCATCATCCACCTGGTTACTCAAGGCAGACATCCAGGAGTCACCCGAGCCTTCTTTCTCCTTCTACATTCAGCCCGTCACCAAATCATGTGAAATCGGTCTCTGAGATATCTATCATAAATCCTTCCGTTTCTCGCCATTCCTAATAATTACCGCCTTCATCCTGGCTGCCATCGCCCCCACCTGGCTGCTGTTGGTCCTCTTACTCGTGCTCCTGCAGCTACTCTTGGCTATCTTCAACCGAAGCTCCAAAGAAAACCGAGTCATGCCATTCGGCTTCTTGTGACAGGTGCATGATTTTGCACTTGCCTTGGGTCATGCACTGTTCACACACCAGCCACCTTGACCTCCCTTCAGTTCCTCCAACAAACTTCGCACAAGTAGTTCTCATTACTTCCAGAGCTCTTCCCCGCATTCACCACTCACACTCATCCTTCAGGTCTCACTTCAAGTCACCAAAATGCAGTCACTCCTGCCTCAACCTCGGGTATCGCCTGCTCCCACTGGTTCCCACAGAACACTCGTCGCAGTCTATTAGTCCTTGCTTATTTCTTAGTGTTTGTGCTGAGCACTGCTGGTCTTCCTTACAAGCTCTGGGTAGCTAGCGCCTTCCATGGAACCCATGTGCCCCAGGCTTCCCCTCTGTTAAGTTCCAACATGCTCATGCTTCGTACAAAGGCAATCCCAACCCCCTTGATCCATGCTCCTTCTAGGACTACAGTAATAGGACTATCAGAGATGTTGCCCATCTGTCAGTAGGGGATGGAGCCTGGGTGGGGTTCAGTGAGCGCAGAGCCTTCTGGGATTGTCACGGTGCCTCCACATGGAGTTTAATTCCCATGCGGCCATCATGGCATTTCCTCCTTCCTGGTCCCAGATAGGACACAGGTGCATCATGGGAAAGAAGGCAGGTAAGGGGATCAAGTTACTATGCAGGGCTGCAGGATTTGAACCCAGGCTCTCAGATATGGGATGCAGGTGTCCCAATTAGCATATTAACAACTGTGCCAAATGCTGGCCTCCAAACTCTATACCTCCCTTTTACGTCCTCTCCTCAGCCCTTGGAAACCACCATTCTATTTTCTGTTTTTATGGACTGTTCTAGGTACCTTATATACATGAGGTCCGGCAGGGTTGTCCTTTTCTGACTTGTTTATTCTGTTTAGCATAACATCCTCAGGTTTCATCCATGTGACAACATGTGTCAGAATTCCCTTTTTATGGCTATGTACTATTACACAGTATGTTTAGACCACATTTTATATAGCCACTCATCCACGGATGGACATGGATGGCTCCTTCTACCTTTTGGATGTTTTCAGTAATACTGCCATGTCTACACAGCTCTCTTCATGACCCTAACTTTAATTCCTTCGGACATACTCTGGAGCACAGAATTGTTGGATAATATGGTAATTTCATTTTTAATTTTTTGAGGCACAACCATATGGTTTTCCACACCTGCTGCACCATTTTACATTCCCACAGCCAGGACACAAGACTTCCAATTTCCCTACCTCCTTGCCAGCATTTGTTATTTTCTGTTTTTTTTTTTTGATAGCAGCCATTCTAATGGCTGTGAAGTGGTATCTCATTGTGGTGTTGATTGGCATTTCCCTCGTAATTAGTGATGATGACGATCTTTACACACCCCTGTTGGCTACTGGTGTATTTTATTGGGAAAATGACTTCTTTTGTAGGAGTTCTGTATGTTTTGGAGGGTTCATAGTCCTTCCTGATCTTGGACATTAACCCCTTAGCAGAGACACGATTGGAAATATTTTCTCCCATTCCACAGGTGGCCCTTTTCACTCTGTTGTCTTTTGGTGCACACAGAAGTTTTACATTTTGATATAGTCTAATCGATGCACTTGTTTTCTTTTGCTGCTGGTATGTTTGGTGTCATAGCCAGGAGTTCATTATGAAATCTAATGTCATGAAGAGGTCCCCTGTGTCTTCTGGCAAGGCTTTTATAGTTTTAGGTGTTACACTAGGGTCCTTGATTCATTCCGAGCTGAGTTTTGTGGGTGGTGGGAATTCTCAGCAGGTGGCATTGGCAACACGACACAGCTAAAAGCGACTCGCACTTCTCCACTCTTGGACTGTGGCCCGAAACGTTCTCTTTCCTCTTCACCTTCCCCAACACTCACCCTTAGCCATGAAAGAAGCCATAAAGAATGTAAGAAAACCAATGCAAAAATTTATATTTTATTTGAATTCAAAAAATTTAAAATTGCTTTCAAATTCAGGAAAGTACCATAATGCAGGACCCCAGGGGGAAGCCTCACAGACAGAGACAGATAAATTAAATGCATATACTGCAGACAAGCCGGGGGAGGTGTAGATTACATATTTACAGCACTTGATGTTTTCTGAAAACCATATTTATACATTTTATTACATTTACAAAAAAAGGCTTCCACTACCGTTTACCTACAATAATGAAAAAAAATGTACACCTTTTTTTTCTTTTTTGGTACTGTACAAACTTTGTATAATAAAAATATATCTCTGTACAAAAGATTTTTTTGTTCATTTTTGTTTTACTTTTTTTTTCTCATGGGATGGCGGTGGTGGGCCTATGGCGTGATCGGCAGGGGAGGGGCTTGTTCTGCCCTGCTCCTTTCCCAGCCTCTGCAGGTGGCGAGAAATGCCGGGGGGGGGGGGGGCGCACAGCAGAGTGCGGGGCCCCAGCAGCAAGTGCTCCTTGGGCATCTCTTGGACTTGACAAGGAGACACAAGGATCGAGAGGTGGGGGGCGGGGGGCGGAGAGGGAGTCCACAGGTGGTCTGAGTGAGAGTACGAAGCTGGAGGGCAGCAGCCGGAGAGCTTCCTGCGCGTGTGTCCAGGGAAGGAGAGAGGCGAGAGTGTGGGTGCCTGGCTTGGTCCTCTCCCACCGACCCAGAGATGCTGCATCCCAGCGTGGGTGCGGGCAGGAAGGGGGCTCCCGCCCTTGTCTGTCTCCACTGTATCTGCTGGAAGCTAATGTGTCACTTCACTAGGGCCGTCTCAACAGCAGAGCCCGTGTCCCCACCTCTCCAGTCCCACAGGACCCGAGGCCAGGCACGTCACACAGGCACAGGTGTGGACGCCTACCGGGACCTTCCCAAGGACAGAGCAGGTGGCTTCCCGGCAGTCCTCGTGGGGAATTCATGGCTGAGCCATGCACACAAAACTGTGAGAATCAAGCAAAGCCACTTGCAAGCGGCGGCACAGAGGTGACTTCCCTCCTCCCAATCTTTTGATTCAGGAGCTCCCGTGTCCTTGGTTGGCTGTGGGCAGGGGCTGCTGGGAGCCAAGGGACCAGCACCGGCTCCAGGAGGCCTGGGGTCCTGGGTCCTTGTCCTGATGCTGCCCACGTGCCGACAGCAGAACCCAGATAGGACACACGGGTCCCCGGCCCGGCCTGCCAGAGCTGGCAGAGTGCTCCTGTGGGGATTCATCCACTCCTCCCTGTGTTTGCTCTAGACCTGGGTGTCGGGCAGCTGGTGTAGCGGGGTCAGACCCATCAGCATTTGTACTGACTCCTCACTTCCTGACCTTTCCTCGCCTGTACCTGCTGGTGGACCGGAAGTAACCGCTGAGAAGCATCAGGCAGAGCAGAGGAGCCGTCATTCGCTGGGTCCTGCGGCAGGCTGGCTCCTCTGTCCTGCCCGGGGCCTCCCGGCTGCCTCCGGACCTGGCGTCCCCGTCTAGACTACAGTCTCCTCTTCCGTCGGCTGACAGATCTGAGCTTGGGATCTTGGCAGATTCCTGCCCTGTCTCCCCCAGGCTCCCCCTTCTCCCATGCTGCCCAGGACCCAAATGACTTTTTAATTCCTTGGGTTCAGAACTCAAGGCAATGATGTTTGGAAAAAAATAAATTCCTTTCCAAGCTGCTTCTGAAGATTCCCCCCTTGCCCCCGGGGCCATCTTGCTGTCCCTGTCCGCCCACAGACCCTGGCTGCCGAGTGCCGGCCAGCAAGGGATGGATCTCGGTACTGCATTCACCAGGTTCTCACATGTGGGACGCCGGAGGCCACGTTGGGTCAGAAGCTGATCGTGCCCCTCCCCCCAGCCCCCGCCTCTTCTCTGTGTCTCTGGGAGCAGGGATGGGCATCCTTGCCACACACATCTCTTTTTATCTTTTATGGCCTCTTCCATGCGATGCAAGTCAAGGGGAGGAGCGTGTGTGTGTGCTCAGTCCCACACACACACACACACACACGCACATCCACAAACTGCTTTGCTTGTTTTCAACCCATAAACTCCCTTCCTCTGTCTGCAGCCCGGCTTCCTTGACTGTCCGCAGCCAGGGCACGGCGGGAGCCCCTCTCCAGGGTGGCAGACGCAGAAGGTGGCAGGGCGAGGGCCCGAGTCCCAGCAGTGGCAGACACAGGTGGAGAGACGGACGGAGATGGGGGACTGGGCGCTGTGCTCAGGGGGCTCCTTCCTGCCCCCCGGGGAGCTGGGGACAAAAAGACCACAGCAAGGTTTGCACAAGGAGAGCGGGGTGGAGGAGGAGCTGGGGAGCAGAAGGCAAGAGCAAGGAGGCAGGGCCAAGGAGATGGTGGTGGTGGGGGGGGAAGAACAGGCAAACATCGGCTGTCTCTCTCCTCAGCTCTGCTTTTCGGTCTCCGCCAATGGGGGCAGGGCGGGGCGTGGAGGGCACACAGGCTTGGCTTGCACTTCCATCTCCATCAACACTTCAAAGACCTGACTGAAACTTCGCAATTGGACGTATTTAAGGGGGACAGTGTGATATTTCAATACATGTAAACAAAAATGATGGCTAGAGGTTGCGGAGTGAATGGGGACGCCTTAACCTTAACTGTGCCTGACCAGAGGCCTGAGGCTCCTCCCCGTCCTTGTTGACCCAGGGGCTGGAGGCCAACACCCCCCCTTATTAGCCTCATGAACTTGGTCAGGGTCACCGTTAGGCACCTGTTTTGCATTTTCTCATCTGTAACGGGGATGCTAAGAGTATCTTACTCCCAGGTGGTGTAGGGAATCATTGAGCCTGCGCCGCCACGTATCTGGGAAGTGCCTGGTGCACAGCCCTTGTGCGTGTGTGTGTGTATGTGGGTGTGTGTCAGCGCCCCCACACCCACCCAGGCACCAATCTCTGCCATCCCATCTCAGGCACCTCCCACTCACCGGCTGCTGGAGGCGGGGCTCTCGGTGGCGGTGGGGCGGCAGCCAGGCCTGGGGGCTATACTGCAGTACACACCGTGCTGACCGTGAACTCCGCCTCGCTGGCCATGATGTCCGTGGGCTGGATGTTGCGATCGTACATTGGGTTCTCAAATGTGGCTCGAACGTTCGTGTTCTCGTGGCCTGCGTAGCCGTTGAAGGGAACCTTGGGTCTTCTCCTGGGAGGGAGACAGCATGGGGTGGGGCCGTGAAGAGGGGGAGGCACAGCGGGCTCCTTGGGGCCTTTTAGTCCTCACAGCTCTCCTGAGCTGCCAAGGCTCCGGGTGGCTTTGGGCCGGGGCATCACCCTGCCCACCCGGCCGCCTCCCTCGTGGGTACCTGTGTTTGTAGAGATACAGCACGAAGCCCGCGATGATGAGGGCGATGAAAGGCACCAGGATGGCAGCGGCCACCGAGCTGCTGTTGGAAGCAAAGTGGCGGCCGATGGACTCGGGGTCTGACTCCCACAGCCTGAGGTCTGCAAAGGCCCAGAGCATTAGAACTCAAGTCACAGCGCCACAGCCCGAGGCCCACGCACCCCGGCACGCGTGGCTGTGGCCGGGGACGCCACCTGGAGCCTGCCCGCCCCTGGGGAAGGGTGCTAATGGCTGCCACGCCCCGGAGGCCGGTGCTCAGGCCCTGGGAACGCAACGTGCGGGAGACAGGGTCTCAGAACCGTCTTCCGAGGCTGCCACGCCCAGCTGTCCTTATCCTTGGCACTATCCCAGAGCTTGTATTAGACCCTCAAGCACCTGCCTGGCCCCAGAGAGGATGAGAACCCCAGTGGGGCCTTCAGCACCGCCCCCCCGCCCCACCCACCCCAGCCCCCTGCTCGGGACAGACACCAGTTACCGAGTCTCTGAAAGCCGAAATGCCCGAAGCCTTGGCCCTTGACGGAGCCTTGGTAGATGAAGGTACCTCCAGAGGACTCGGAGGAGACCTGGGAAGTGAGGAGCACAGAGAGCGAGAGGGGAGGCTGTGGAAGGATCTAGAACTGCTGCTGACACGTTCAAAGGTAAAGGCTGCCAGACAGGCCAGGGTCACCACTGACCCGGCGCGGCAGACGGGTGACAACTTGCCCACCCCCCGGCCCTGGCCGGCCTGAGCGACCCACTGAGTTGGGCCAGGGGCACTTCCACTTGGATGAGGTGGGGTGAAAACCTTAGTTTTTATTGCTCAGATCACAGAATCTGTCCCTGCCTGTTTCTCATTGTCAGGTGGGGAATAAGAGCCACACCTGTGTCATGGGGTTGTTGTGAGGGTTAAATGAGCTCACACAGAGAAAGCACTCAACTCGGAACAACCAGGCACACCCATGGGTGCTGATATTCCTGACATGAATGAACAGCCTTTGGAGCGTGACAGACCAAACAGAACCTTGACTAAACTGTGCCAAGTGCATTGAGCGCATGTGGGACATGAGCCACCATTCCAATGGCCGCTATTTGGCTCACAATGGCCGACACAATGGCTCCCTGCCCCCCAGTGCTGCTGTGCCTCCATGATGCTCGTGTGACACGTGGCCTGTGGCCTGAGCTTTGAGGATACTCCAGGAGGCTTCCCCCTGCTCCAGTGCCCGAGGGCTGCCTTCTGTCTACCATGCCCTAAGCAGACTTCCCCATCTTGTTCCTCCAACACATGGCTGGCTGTGGAGGGGGCCCTGATGGCCAGTGGTCGTCCTAGGCACTGGCTGCAGCTGCTGCTGGCCCTCCAGAGCCCACTCTCATCTTGTCCCTGGCCTACACACCCAGCTCCACGTCCCAACTTTGACCCTTGTTCTCGCACGTCCAGCGCCCCTCCCAGCATGGTGGATGGCAGAATCTCTTGTTCCTTTGCAGAGTTTGCACTGCCACTGTCGGAGCTGGCGGCTACCTCCGGGCATACAAAAGGCCTGTGTGTGCCAGCCCCTGGGGAAGCCAGATGGTTCTCTGTATAAATAAGGCAATGTCACTCGAGTCACAGTGCGCTACCAGCTGGTCCCGTTGGGGAGGATGCACTGTGACCCCTCAGCTCTCTGCCACTCGGGCCCACTATGACATCACCCTCCTTCCCACCCTCCTCTTCTAGTGCCAAAAACCCAAGGCCAGGGTACTCAGGGCTGCCACCTGGGAGGCAGGGGTGCATGGCTGGGGCACCCTCCTTCCACCTCCAGAATGCCCTAGAACGCAATGTCTTTTCCACCGCAGAATGCAAGGCTCCTCCCGCCCCCATGTCCTGGTCTCTCAAGCTGTGCTAAGTCACACTGTGTGCACACCCTCAAGAGAGAGTGGACGCCACAGGTGCTCCTCTGGGACTTGGCACCTCTCCCGGTCCCCACCACCACCACATCCCCACTGCACTCCCTCCCCTCACCGCCGCTTCCCTTTCTGGAGTTTCTGTTACTCCTGGTCAGTTGTGGTCCCAAAATACCACATGGAAAATTCCAGAAATAAACATTTCATAAGTTTTAAATCACGTTTATGTTATATTGTAATTGTTCAACCGTACTATTAGGTTTTGTTGGTCTTTTTACTGTGCCTAATTGACAAACTAAACTTTCTCACAGGGAGAAACAGGTTCAGGACTGCGCACAGCTTCTAGTACCCACTGGGGGCCCGGGAACACACTCCCCTGGGCTGAGGGTCGGGCTCTATGCCTGGAGTTCGCTCCCGTCCCACAGGCCCTTGGCCCCGTGCTTCCTGTTCCATCTCCCTCCGCCCTGCTGCCCCCGGACTCCTAGTCCCCCTCTGGCCTCCTCCCTTGCAGAGGGGGACGCCTGTCCCCAGTCCTGGCCCCACGAACCCTCCAGGTGAGTTTCCATGGGGCCCCTGGCGTTCCCACACTCTGTCCTCCTCTGCCCGCAATCGGGGAATCGGGGCTGGGGTGGGGACGAAGAGTCAGTGAGCCAAACTTACGTGCCCGTCCAGAGCCCAGTGGTCGTCTCTGAACTTGTTCACGAAGATCTCTGCAGGCCCCATGATCTGGTAAACGTGGAGCAGGAGGTGGAAATCTTCTTTCTTGTAAGTTCCTGGGGAGAGAGAGACCAGGGAGTGCCCACACATGTGGCTGCGAGTGAGTGGAGTTTCACCCGTACGTTGAGATAAGTGACAGTTATGTACAGTGTTGGGTGGGGGACGCTCTGTGGGCTGAATGTGAGTATTGGCAAGCTTGTGCACACATGTGTTCACAGCTGGGCTGCTGGGAGCAGACTGGGGTCCTGGTCACACACGCCCCGCTGAGAAGATGACTGTTTCCACTTGCCCTTAATACACATTCATGTTTACAACTCGGTGGGTGCCACAGTACAGGATGGCAGGTGCATGGGAGAGGGCCAAGGTGTTTATGACTGTGTGCTGGAACAAATGAGTGAAGAATGTGACTGTGGAATTGTGCTGTGTGTGCACATGGGTGGTGTGTTAATCTATACAATGAATAGTTGGTTTCTAAGAGATGTAGTTTTTCTGATTATGGAAACATTGAATATTGGGGAAATTTTGGAAAATGCAGAAATCCCTAAAGAATCTAACACTAAGAAACTACTACTATTGACATTTTGGTGTAAATATTTCCTGATTTCTTATGAAGATAAACTTTGCCTTTAAGAGACTGAGGTCTGGGACTGGGGCAGCGGGTCAAAGACCTGGCCTGAAGCACCCACATCCCATATGGGTGTTGGTTCTAGTCCTGGCTGCTCCTCTTCTGATCCAGCTCTCTGCTGCGGCCTGGGAAAGCAGTAGAAGATGGCCCAAGTGCTTGGCCCCTGCACCCACGTGGGAGACTCGGAAGAAGCTCTTGGCTCAGCTCCAGCCATTGCAGCCATTTGGGGAATGAACTAGTGGATGGAAGACCTCTCTGTTTCTACCTCTCTCTGTAACTCTGTCTTTCAAATAAGTAAAATAAATCTTTAACAAACAACAAAAAAGAGACTGAGGTCTTATTTTAAATGCATCAGGGTGGCTGCACATCCCCTAAAATTGATGAAATATTGTACTTAGTGGAAATACTAAAAATTCTATTTCTTTATTTCTGGGAAATTACCTATTTCCAATTTGTATGCAATGGGGAAAAGCCCTGTAAAGTGAACATCCTTTATTCCTATGTGTTAGGCTCCCTCTGTATCCGTGTCTTGGGACAGACAGTGGTAGAAGTGTAATTAATGGATCCAATCAGTTTCCAAGATCTGGATACAAACTGCTGACTTGTTTTTTAGAATGGTACTGTTTAATCCTCTCACCAGCACTCAGGTTTACTGATTCCAAAACTCTTGAGCTGAGGGGATGAAGTGGAACATGACATTTGTGTTGACTTGTTTTTTGATCAGTGCTGAACAATATTCTTGCCTTTGTTCACTGGCTGGCTGTGTTTTGGCTTTTGGGAATTCCCTGCCTCCTATTTTCGACCTCTCTTCTCTTTGCTTAAAAAAGTGCTTTCCACCGGCGCTGTGGCTCAATAGGCTAATCCTCACCTAGCAGCGCTGGCACACCGGGTTCTAGTCCCGGTCGGGGCACCGGATTCTGTCCTAGTTGCCCCTCTTCCAGGCCAGCTCTCTGCTGTGGCCAGGGAGTGCAGTGGAGGATGGCCCAAGTGCTTGGGCCTTGCACCCCATGGGCGACCAGGATAAGTACCTGGCTCCTGCCTTCAGATCAGCGCGGTGCGCCGGCCATGGCAGCCATTGGAGGGTGAACCAATAGCAAAGGAAGACCTTTCTCTCTGTCTCTCTCTCTCACATCCACTCTGCCTGTCAAAAAAAAAAAAAAGTGCTTTCCACATTCAAGGTACTAGTGTTGTCATCTGACCATTTCTCTTTAGTCCAAGGTGCTTTCGTCACGCAAACAGTCCCCTCCTCTTCCCAAGAGGCAAGGCAGAGCCTTGCATGACAGCGCGATGCCATGATACCACACTCAGCCTTGGAACGGGCACTGCCCACCACCCTCACCGCCCGCCTTACACTCAGGACACGGCTTGCTTCTTACCAGCCAAGTGCAGCTCCACACCACTGTGGTCAATCATGGTGGCGTTGACCTTGCTGTTGGCCACCTGGAGGCCAGTGACTTTGAGCATGGCCGGCTGCTTCTTCCCTTGGTACTCATAGGCCCCTTTCCACAGAGAATTCTTGGCAAAAACGTCCCCAGGAACTAGAGGAATTGAGCAGCAGATGTAACAGGGACTTTGTGTGGCAGAACTGGGCCACCCGATTTATACTTAGACCTGATCCCAATCTACTGACTCAGCTGTTTCCTGTACCCAACACATGGGGAGGCGGTACAGTGCTCTGGCTCTCTGTGTTTCAGGGCAGGTGGGAATTGAATGAGCCTGTTGAAGAGATGTCTGCACTTGCATGTTCTCCGCAGCACTGTTCCTAGTGGCCAAGGGACGCAATCAGCCTGACCACCAACAGATGACCGGGTAGGAACTGTAGCATGGGGCTGATGCTGTGGAGCAGCAAGTTAAGCTGCAGCTTGCAGTGCCAGCAGCCCATCTTGGAGGGCTTGTTTGAGTCCCGGCTGCTCCTCTTCCAATCCAGCTCCCTGCTAATGCAACTGGGAAGGCAGCAGAAGATGCCCAAGTGCTTTGGTTCCTGCCACCACATGCGAGAC
Organism: Oryctolagus cuniculus; assembly: GCF_051225735.1. Lineage (NCBI taxonomy): Eukaryota > Metazoa > Chordata > Mammalia > Lagomorpha > Leporidae > Oryctolagus > Oryctolagus cuniculus. The sequence continues at coordinate 139,856,471 of NC_142873.1, read as the reverse complement.
CAGAAAGGAGTTTCTGGCTCCCGGCTTTGGCCTGGCCCAGACCTGGCTGTTGCAGCCCCTGGAGAGCAAAGCAGTGGATCAAAGTTCTCTCTCTCTCTCTCTCTCTCTCTCTCTCTCCTTTCTCTCTGCCTTATTTTAAAGAAAAAAGAAAAGGTGGCACATACACACAATGGAATACTATTGAGCCTTTAGAAAGAAGGGAATCCTGTCACTTGTGACCACATGGCTGAACCTGGAGGACACTGTGCTGAGTGGAGTGAGACGTTCACAGAAAGACAAATCCCATATGGCCACTTAGATGTGGGAGCTGAGACTCTGGAACTCACGGAGTGCAGAGTGGAAGGGTGGTTGCTGGGGCTGGGATGGGAGGGAGGGGGAGGTGGTGGTGAAGGATACAGAAGTTGAGCTGGGCAGAGGAATGCTTGAGTATCTGTTGCTCAGTCATGGACACTGGTGAATAACAATGTGTTGCATATTGGGAAATTGCAAAAAGAATGCATTTCCAGTGTTCTCACCACACACACACACACACACACACACACACACACAACTAGGTGAGGCAACAGATATGTCAACCAGCGTGATTTTTCATCCCACCATGTAAACGTGTATCAGAATATCATAGTGTTGCCCATAAATACATGTAATTATTTGTTAATAAGAAATGAAACATAATAAAGGAAAAGGAGAGATACAGAGAAAACTAGAAAGAGAGAGGAATAAAGAGAAAAAAGGAAGGGCTTAAAAGGAGGAGAAAAGAAAAGAGAAGAGAAAGGAGTGATATGGCAGTTCAGTTTGATGGACAGGAACACAGCCAAGGAGTCAGATGGAGCTGGGTTCTTGGTTTATTTAATTGTTTTTTTGAGAGTGAGAGTGAGAAAGAGAGAGAGAGCGAGAGTGAGAGCGTGCAAGCATGAGAGTGAGTGAGCACACTTCTTCTGGTTCACTCCCCTAACGCCTGCAGTGGTCTGGTTGGAGTTTGGCCTGGGTGGAAGCCAGAAGTCAGGAACTCCAGACCAGATTTGGAGACCGGGTTTGGAGAAACAAAGAGACGTCCAAGTATAGGAAGCACACAGAACTCCCAATAGACATGACCAGAAAAGATCCTCGCCACGACACATTATAATCAAACTCACCACAGTGAAACATAAAGAAAAGAATCTAAAATGTACAAGAGAGAAACGCCAGATTACTCTTAGAGGATCTCCAATTAGACTCACAGCAGACTTCTCATCAGAAACCCTACAGGCTAGGAGGGAATGGCGAGACACAGCCCAAGTACTAAGAGAAAAAAACTGCAATCCCAGAATATTATATCCTGCAAAGCTCTCATTTGTGAATAAAGGTGAAATAAAGGCCTTTCATAGCAAACAGAAATTGAAAGAATTTGTAACCAAAGGCCAACCCTGCAAAAGATGCTTAAAGATGTGTTACATAAACACAGAAACACGGTCATCAATATGAAAGTAGGTAAAGGAAGAAAATCTCTCAGTAAAAGATCACAGGAAGTTCAAACTATAAATTAGAAATATCTTTGGAAAAACAGGGCAAAGTCACTACTTATCAATAATCACATTGAATATAAATGGCATTGACTCTTCAGTTAAAAGACACAGACTGGCAGAATGGATTAAAAAACAAAACCCATCTATTTGCTGATTACAAGAAACACATCTTTCCAACAAAGGTGCATGCATACTGAAAGTGAAAGGTTGGAAAAAGATATTCCATACCAACAAAAACAAAAAAAGAGTTGGCGTAGCCATCTTAATATCAGACAAAATAGATTTTAACACAAAGATTGTTAAAAGAGACAAAGAAAGGCACTATATGATGATTAAGGGATCAATTCAACAGGAAGATGTAAATATTATAAACATATGCACCTAATTACAGGGCACTGCGCTACTTAAAAGATATGCTAAGGGACTTAAAGGGAGACTTAGACTCTAATACAATAGTACTGGGGGGACTTCAATACTCCACTTTCAGAAATAGACAGATCAACCAGAAAGAAAATCAGCAGGAAACAGCAGATTTAATCAACACTATGGATCAAATGGATCTAAAAGGTATCTACTGAACTCTTCATCCTAAAGTTGAAGAATACATATTCTTCTCAGCAGTGCATGAAACTTTCTTTAGTATTGACCACACACTAGGCTATAAAGCAAGTCTCAGCAAATTCAAAAGAATCAAAATCATACCATGTATCTTCTCAGGCCACAGTGGAATGAAGCTGGAAATCAGCAACTCAGGAATCCCTAGAGCATATGCAAACACATGGAGACTCAATAACATGCTCCTGAATGAACACTGGGTCATAGAAGAAATCAAAAGAGAAATCAAAAACTTTCTGGAAGCAAATGAAGATAACAACACAACATATCAAAACTTATGGGATACAGCAAAAGCAGTGTGAAGAGGAAAGATTATAGCAATAGGTGCCTACATCAAGAAATTGGAAAGGCACCAAATAAATGAGCTTTCAGTGCATCTCAAGGATCCAGACAAACTACAGCATGACATATCACTGGTCCAACTAACTAAAAAAAGAAGAGAAAAGACACAAATCAATAAAATCAGAGATGAAAAAGGGAATGTAACAACAGACACCACAGAAATAAAAAGAGTCATCAGAAATTACTACAAAGAGTTGTATGCCAACAAACTGGGAAATCTATCAGAAATGGATAGATTCCTGGACACATACAACCTACCTAAATGGAACTATGAAGACACAGAAAACCTAAACAGACCTATAAACAAGTCAGAAATTGAATCAGTAATAAAGGCCCTCCCAACAAAGAAAGACCCAGGACTGGATATATTCACTGCTGAATGCTACCAGACATTTAAAGAAGAACTAACTCCAATTTTTCTCAAACTATTCAAAACAATTGAAAGAGAAGGAATCCTCCCAACTTCTTTCTACGAAGCCAGCATCACCTTAATTTCTAAACCTGAAAAAGATGCAGCATTGAAAGAACAGACCAATTTCTCTGATGAACATAGATGCAAAAATCTTCAATAAAATTCTGGCCAATAGAATTCAACAACACATCAGAAAGATCATCCACCCAGACCAAGTGGATTTATCCCTGGTATGCAGGGATGGTTCAACGTTCGCAAATCAATCAGTGTGATACACCACATTAACAGACTGCAGAAAAAAACCATATGATTATCTCAATAGATGCAGAGCAAGCATTTGATAGAATACAACACCCTTTCATGATGAAAACTCTAAGCAAATTGGGTATAGAAGGAATATTCCTCTACACAATCAAGGCAATTTATGAAAAACCCACAGCCAGCATCATATAGAATGGGGAAAAGTTGGAAGCATTTCCACTGAGATCTGGTACAAGACAGGGATGCCCACTCTCACCATTGCTATTCAGTATAGTACTGGAAGTTTTAGCCAGAGTCATTAGGCAAGAAAAAGAAAGTAAAGGGATACAAATTGGGAAGGAAGAAGTCAAACTATCTCTCTTTGCAGACGATATGATTCTTTATTTAGGGGATCAAAAGAATTCCAGTGAGAGACTACTGGAACTCATAGAAGAGTTTATCAAAATAGCAGGATATAAAATCAGTGCACAAAAATCAGCAGCCATGGCAGAGAAAGAACTTCTAAGATCAATCCCATTCACAATAGCTACAAAAAAATCAAATACCTTGGAATAAACTTAACCAAGGATGTCAAAGATCTCTACGATGAGAATTACAAAACTTTAAAGAAAGAAATAAAGAGGATACAAAAAAAAAAAATGGAAAAATCTTCCATGTTCATGGATTGGAAGAATCAATATCATCAAAGTGTCCATTCTCCCAAAAGCAATTTATAGATTCAATGTGATACCAATCAAAATAACAAAGACATTCTTCTCAGATCTGGAAAAATGATGCTGAAATTCATATGGAGACACGGGAGACCTCAAATAGTTAAAGCAATATTACACAACACAAACAGAGCAGGAAGCATCACAATACCAAATTTCAAGACATACTACACGACAATTAAAATCAAAACAGCATGGTACTGGTACAAAAACAGATGGATAAACCAATGGAACAGAAAAGAAACAGCAGAAACCAATCCACACATCTAAAACCAACTAATATTTGATCAAGGATCTAAAATCAATTCCTGGAGCAAGGACAGTCTCTTCAACAAATGGTGCTCGGAAAACTGGATTTCCACATGCAGAAGTATGAAGACCCCTGCCTTACACAAAAATCTACTCAACATGGATTAAAGACATAAATCTATGACCCGACACCATCACGTTATTAGAGAACATCAGAGAAACCCTGTAAGATATTGGCACAGGCAAAGACTTCTTGGAAAAGACCCCAGAGGTACAGGCAGTCAAAGCAAAAATTAACAATTGGATTCCATCAAATTGAGAAGTTTCTGTTCTGCAAAAGAAACAGTCAGGAAAGTGAAGAGGCAACTGACAGAATGGGAGAAAATATTTGCAAATTATGGAACTGATAAAGGATTAATAACCAGAATCTACAAAGAGATCAAGAAACTCCACAACAAAACAAACAACCCACTTAAGAGATGGGCCGAGGACCTCAATAGACATTTTTCAAAAGAGGAAATCCAAACGGCCAACAAACACATGAAAAAATGTTCAGGATCACTAGCAATCAGGGAAATGCAAATCAAAACCACAATGAGGTTTCACTTTACCCTGGTTAGAATGGCTTACATACAGAAGTCAACTAACAACAGATGCTGGCAAGGATGTGGGGGAAAAGGCACATTAATCCACTGTTAGTGGGAATGCAAACTGGTAAAGCCACTATGGAAGACAGTTTGGAGATTCCTCAGAAACCTGACTATAGCCCTACCACACAACCCAGCCATCCCACTCCTCGGAATCTACCCAAGGGAAATTAAATTGGCAAATAAAAGAGCTATCTGCATCTCAATGTTTATTGCAGCTCGATTCACAATAGCTAAGACATGGAATCAACCTAAATGCCCATCAACAGAAGACTGGATAAAGAAATTATGGGATATGTACTCTATAGAATACTACACAGCGCTAAAAAAAATGAAATCCAGTCATTTGCAACAAAATGGAGGAATCTGGAAAACATCATGCTGAGTGAAATAAGCCAGTCCCAAAGGGACAAATATCATATGTTCTCCCAGATCTGTGACAACTAACTGAGCACCTAAAAGGAAACCTATAGAAGTAAAACTGACATTATGAGAAACAATGACTTGAACAGCCCTTGTCCTGTCGAGGAACAACTTACTATTTTATTTTTTTCAGTATTTTCTCTTAATTAACACACAATTATTCCTAGGTGTTTAAATTTAACTGAAAATTGATCCCTGTTAAAAATAAGAGTAGGAATAAGAGAGGGAGGAGATGTACAGTTCAGCACATGCTCACTCGGACTTACCCCTAATGGTAGAGCTAGAAATGTGCCATGGGACTCCAGATCCCATTAAGGTGGCAGGTACCAATGCCATCTTACTAGTTAAGGTGATCAGTTTAAGTTCATAAATGATCATAAAGACAGGATTAAGTGTCAAAGGAATCACATAAATAAGACTAGTGTCTGCTAATAATAACTGATAGAATTAAGAAGGATAGAACGACCCAACACTGGAAGCGGGGCACATAGCAGACTCAGGGAATGGCAAATGCCCTAAAAAGCACTTTGGCCTCAGAATCAGCCCTTAAGGCATTTGGATATGGCTAAAAAGCCCATGAGGGTTTCTCAGACATGGACAGCCAAGGCACTGTGGCAAAAAATTACCTAAATGAAAGATCTCTGTGAGTGAGATCCCAGTGGAAAGAACGTGCCATCAAAGAAGGAGGTACCTTGCTCTGAAGGTACCTTGTCTAAATGGCCTTGTCTAAATAAGGTAGGAGTTTGTGAACTCAAGAGGCTTCCATAGCCTTGGCAGCTCATGACAAGACCCTCGGGTGATTACTGACATCATAAATAAGAGTGTCAATTGTTAAATCAACAGGAGTCACTGTGCACTTACTCCCAATGTAGGATCTCTGTCCTTAATGAGTTGTACTATGCAAATTAATGGTAAAACTAGTCTTCAAACAGTACTTTATACTTTGTGTGTCTGTGTGGGTGCAAACTGTTGAAATCTTTACTTAGTAGATACTAAGTTGATCTTCTGTATATAAAGATAATTAAAAATGAATCTTAATGAAGAATGGGATAGGAGAGGGAGTAGGAGATGGGATGGTTTGTGGGTGTGGGGGTAGTTATGGGGGGAAAAACCGCTATACTCCAAAAGTTGTACTTTTGAAATTTATATTTATTAAATAAAAGTTTTCTTAAAGATGATCTAATGTTGTCACTGTGTATTACAGGATATCACACACATAAAAGCATGGAAGGGGTGATAGCGAGTAAAACTGTCACGTACCCTTGCAGCAAATCTCTTAGGTGGGAATGCTGATCCCTGCTTCACCACAGGAAGACTGGACCTCAGAGGTAGAGCCCATCCGCCCAAGAACTCAGCTCATTAGAGGCCAAAGCGGCACCTGAACTGAACTTAGCACGCCCAACCTGGTCTAGTTTCCCATGTACTACACATGCTGACATGATGGACGCAGGGAGAAAGGCTATGAGGATTCTGCAGTGGTCAGGTCACGGCTACTGTTCTGAGTTCAGTTCTGCACGTGGTACTTGCAAAGACACCAATCCTGTTTTAGAAAGGTCACCTGTCCAGGAAGCTCCCTGGACAGGACTTGGGCCTGTGTGTCTGGATGACCACACACTGGTGGTCCTGTGCCAGGAGGGGCTATGGTTCTAGATAGTTCCAGAGCTTGAAGCCCTGGACATGTGTCTGGAAGGCCCTGGCCCCTTGCCCTTGGTCTCTCCTGGATGGGGCTTCTCCTTCCTCCGGGAGCCTGCCTGGGCCCAGGAGTCAGGTGGGGACTCCTGCTTGGGTCGGCAGCTGTTGTTCACTTCTTCCCCTGGCCACTCAGCAGCTCACATGCACGTTTCTGGCCAACTAGGTGACGGAAGCACCACCAGTGTCTGGAGCCAGTGATGGGGACGTACGTACCTGAGGCTTGGGTGAGTGGCGGCTCTCGGGCTGTGTTGATGGGTCTCCCACTGGGCCGGACCTCTGCTGGGGAGAAAGAATGGAAGACAACAGGTTCAGCCTCTAGTTCACACTCTACTTGGAAAACAATGGCCACCAGGTCAGCGTGTTACTCTGAGATCTTGCTTTGGGTTTATCTGTTTAGACATAAGGGGCTGCTCTGATGGATTTGTGAAGCCATAGATTTATCGCAGAAGAATAAAATATCGAGGAAATCAGTTACTGAAATATTTAGGCATGAGGATAGAGATGTATATGTGATTTAGCTGTAGAGTCTTGTAATCATAATCTTGAAGTAGTCAGGAGAAAAACTCAAAATAGAATTTCCGCATGATCCAGCAAACCCAATTCCATTCGGCCATAAAAAAGCATGAACTTCTGATAGCTCTTGCAACATGGATGAGCCTGGAAAACACTCTGCTATGTGAAATGAACCAGACACAAAAAAGCAGGTGTTAAGGGTCTGGTGCTGTGGCATGGTAGGCTATGCTTCTGCCTGTGGTGCTGGCATCCCATATGGGCACCAGTTTGAACCCTGGCTGCTCCTTTTCCAATCCAGCTCTCTGCCATGGCCTGGGGAAGCAGCAGAAGATGGCCCACACGCTTTGGGCCCTGCACCCGCATAGGAGACCTGGAAGAGGCTCCTGGCTCACAGGTGGATTCAGAGAGACAGAAAACACAAGCAAGGTTTCCCCGGGCTAGGGGACGGGGAGATGGAAACTACTGTTCAACAGGTGCAGAGCTTCTGTTTGGGGTGAGGAAGAAATTCTAGAAACAGACAGTGGTAATGGTTATACCATGTCATGCAGGTAACTAATGCCACTGAATTGTACACCTTACCTTTTGTTTTATGTACATTTTTACACAATAAAAAATGAATAATAAATGATTTTTTTTTGACAGGCAGGAGTGGACAGTGAGAGAGACAGAGACAGAGAGAAAGGTCTTCCTTTGCCGTTGGTTCACCCTCCAATGGCCGCCGCGGCCGGCGCGCTGCAACCAGCGCACCGCGCCGATCCGATGGCAGGAGCCAGGTGCTTCTCCTGGTCTCCCATGGGGTGCAGGGCCCAAGCACTTGGGCCATCCTCCACTGCACTCCCGGGCCACAGCAGAGAGCTGGCCTGGAAGAGGGGCAACCGGGACAGAATCCGGCGCCCCGACCGGGACTAGAACCCGGTGTGCCGGCGCTGCAAGGCGGAGGATTAGCCTAGTGAGCCGCGGCGCCAGCCTGAATAATAAATGAATTTTAAAAAAGAAACCGATACTACCCCCATATATGGAAAAACATAATGATAAGTGTTTGAATAGATGCAAATGCTAATTACCCTGATTTAATCATTATTCATTGTCCTCCTGTACCTTGTAACTATGTACAAATATTATATGTCAATTAAAAACTAAAAAACTAAAGAGTAAAACAAATGATACTTTCCATAAATACAAGAACCTTATAAAAATTAATGCGGTGAAACTAAAACAATGCTACAGAACGCTGGCCCTGACAGAGGTGCTGCCCTGAGGTCCTCACGGGGCAGGGAGGAAGAGGGCTCAGAGCACGGATCCTGGTCAGAGCATCAGCCGGGTCTCCTGCTCTGCCCCCTCGGCAGCAGGTGGCCTGGGCTTCTCTGTGCCTCAGTTTCCTCATCGACTCCATGGGGACCTCGGAGGGTGGCTGTGAGGATTGGCATTAACCCACAGAAATGTGCCTGGCCTACGGCGAGATCAGCACCTGTAGGAGCTCAATGCGATTCCAGTAGCAAACTGATCCCCTTAAAATTTCTTCATTTTAAAAATTTGTGCTAGTGTTTTTAAAAATTATTTGCTTATTTATTTGTGGGGGGGGGGGGAGGAGGGGGGGAGAGAGAGAGAGAGAGAGAGAGAGAGAGACTGACTTCCCCAAATGCCTACAACAGCCAGTCCAGGGGCTGGGCCAGGCTGCAGCAGGGTTCAGGAACTCCATCCACGTCTCCCATGTGGGTGGTAAGGACCCAGCTCCTTGAGCCATCGTGGCTAACAGGAAGCTGGGACTGGCAGCAGAGCTGGGATTCATACCCAGGCCCTTCAGAATGGGATATGGGTGTTTTAACCTCCAGGCCAAACACCTGCCCCGTAACTCCTCTGGTCTTTTAAATTGTTTTTACTGCTCTGGTTGAGTCTCCTACAGACTCTACCCCTCAGACAACCAGAGGCAGGAGGTAGCTTCTGGAAGTCCAATTCTGCCTTCTCTCTTGTCGCCTTTCAGCTCAAGGTCAGTCCTCACTTTGGCCTCCCACCCCGGGGGTGGGGGGTGGGGGGGAGGTTCACAGAGCCAGCACACTCACCCAGGCAGATGGGCGGCTTGCCTGTCCAGCTGCCATCTGCTTTGCAGGTGCGGTGCTCGGAGCCGCCCTTCAGAGTGAAGCCCTCCTGGCAGGAGTAGATGAGCGTGTAGCCCATGGAGGGCAGGTCCAGGGCCCCGACGTTGGCGTGGGTGGGCGTCTCTGGCTGCCTGCAGTGGTGGGCTGGGCGAGAGGGAGGGAGTGCTGAGCCCGAGGGGCTGAGGGTCTCCAGGGGCCTCTTGGGCCATTCACGCCCCTGTTCCCAGGTGGGGCATCCTCTTCCTGCCCCTTCTGGGCCCTTTCACAGCCCTCCCGGCTCCTCTCCCCGGCCCCAGGCTGGCATCACTAGGCCTAGGTGAACGTTCACGTGGATGTCTATGAGGGCCCAAGGGGTAAGGACTACAGAGAAACGAATATTGGCCCAAACGACGAGTAGTGAGCTCCCTGTCACTGACAGCATGCAAGCATGTCGGGATGCGGGTGAGTGCACTCACGGACACAGTCGGGCGGGGTGCCGCTCCACGTCAGGTTCGGGAGGCAGGTCCTGGTGGTGGAACCCTGGAGCAGGTAGCCTTTCTGACAGCGGAAGAGCACGGTGCTTCCGACCTGTGGCATGGACGGAAGGTTCCATCGCCTTCCATCCAGCAACGCCTCATACGCCTCCCCCCGAGTTACAGACGCTTCTGTGGCCCACCTGCTGCCCAGGCTGCTGCCTCTGCCGGCAATGATACCCTCCCCTTCTCTGCTGGGTGAAATCTATTTATCCTTTGGGGCAGCTGACACCACGCCTCTTCCCCCCGGCCTCCTCCAATCCCAGGAGCCAGATCAGGGCTCCCCTGTGCACACGGCACGCTGCAGTAGACAGAGTGCCCAACTCGGGGTCAGAAGACGCTGGATCTGAGCCCTGGCTTCTGCGCTGGCTCACTGGACGGCACTCCCTGAACTTTACTCTTCCATCCTGCCCCAGCTGCACGGGAGCACCGTGACACTTGGATGAAGAACTATGCAAAATTAAGTGATGGCTTGTGTCTGTGTGTGTGTGTGTGTCCCTTTCTCCTATGAACCATAAGTTCCTTAAAGCTGAGAGAGGCTTTTTTACCTTGCACAGACACCTGTGGGCGCCCTGTTTGCAAAGAACCCCTGAGCAGAAGTGCCACCCCCACACTATCCTGCCCTCTCATCAGCTGTCCCCCACTTCCATCCCCCCATGGATTCCTGACTCCTGTAACTGCCGGCTCTGTCTCTCCCACTCCACACCCATCTGGCAGAATTTTGGGGGTGGGACCAGATTCCCACACTGCAGTTTGATTTCACTGCTCCCCAGCTCAACCACTCCCACTGTCCCCATTACGTCCGGGAGCAAATTCAAAGGCAAGGTGACCCTTTCGTTCTCCATTCTTGCCATCCACGCCTAACCTAGGTGCTTCTTGGATTCCATCATTTGTTTCAGCAAATACGGCATCTTTATCTGCCTAGCGGAACACATCAAAACCTCAGGTCACGTTTGATTCCACAGAACCCTCCGTCCAACACACCGAGAAGTCCTCTTTGTTCTACCTGCACGGTGCGTTCTGAACACCTCTCTGCCTCCCTGTCACTCCTGTCACACAATGCCGCCCCTGTCCCTCTCCTGAGCCGTGACAACAGTGCCCTCCTTGTCTGAGTGTTTCTATTTGTGATCTCTTGTTATTCATCGTCTACTCAGCAGCCCGAGTGATATGTCAAACGACGAATCCGATAGCGTTGCTTTCAAATGACTTTCAGCATAAAAACCAAAATGCTGGTCCCAGCCCTAAAATGCCATGTGACCTGACCCAGGCCGCCTTCTTGGCAAAAAACTATTGTGTGACACCTGATCAATGCAGGGAACACATAAAAGGGGACTTCAAAAATTCATGGGAAAAAAAAAAGGAATTTAAAGCGAAGCTTATTTTGGTGCAAATGCTTTGAATCCGTGCCTAGCTTGTTTCATAGTGTGCATGTCCTGTGGGCTTTCTGAAGACCCCTTGTACAGAGATGAAGTGTGAGAATGAAATGGATGCCACAGTGGAGCCTGATGCTTGGAGCAAGGATGCTCTTACCCCAAGCTGCTCCTTAGCGCCCTGGACGGCACCTGCTATCGTGAGCTTTGTGGTGATGAGCCTATCCCATATGCGCGCACGCATCTCCAAACACTTGGTAGGTTTCACTCACTAGTGTGTTTCTAGACAGACCTGTGCCGCAGGGAGCCGCATCATTCACTCTCGCTGCAGTAGAACAACCTACCGTGTGACCACACCATAATTCTCCTGTCTCCTGGTCACATGCAAACAAGCATCCGGGGTGTGTTCCCAGGAGCTGGTGAAGTGTGCTTGCAAGCCTCACCCAGCCGTCTGATGTCGTCACCTGCCTCTCTCACCACACTGTAGACTCAATGGCAGGCCTGCCCGTTGGTCCCCACCATGCTCCCTGGGAAGGCCACCGGCTGCGCATGCGGCTGACCCTCCCCATGTAACGTGTTGCCCTCAGCAGGGCTCTTTCCTCACTGCCGTCCCTAAGGTAGCACCTCAGCGCTGTTCACGCCCCCTCGCTTGGCCCTGGCTGGTGCTTAGGGGAGGTCTCAGCAGTGACCTTGCTTGTGTGCTTGTCCTCACCAGCCGTGCGGTCTCACTGGAGCAGGGGCCGGCTGCCCTGGTCCCACTCCCCTCCTTGTGTTCCTCGTTCCGAGGACCGTCTTAGGTCATCAGCAGTGGCTGAATGAGTGCTGACAGCAGGAACTACATCACCCGATTAGACCGCAGTCCCCAATTTTCTCCTGGGTGTCTCTTGGCTCCAGTTCATTGTCTGCCTCAGGCTGTGCCTTCCTGCCTCCCCCTCTGTTGAGTGTCCCAGCCCAGGCTGTCCCAGCCCTTTCCTCCTCCCAGTGCTCGTTCTCGGGTGCCTGGCCTGCCTCACAGTGGCCCTTGCTCGCCCCTGCTGGCCGGTCGAGCTCGGCTCCACGGTGGGGCTGCAGGAACCTTGAGGACCCAAGGTCTGCGTGTGCCCCAGCTGCCAGCAGCTGGGAAGTGTCTTAGAACGACACCGGCACGCCCTCTTCCTCCCTGGCTTCTCTGAAGGAAGCAGGATGCTGAGAGGCACTCCTGTGGAGCACGAACCAAAGAGGCAGGGCGCTTCCCTTCTCTGGTTTCCAGGGTCTCGGCCTCGCTGGGTGCTGTCAGGAGGGAGGTCCCTGGGGTCGCTGATGGGCAGGGACAGGAGGCAGGAAGGCCCAGGCTTGGTGCTCTCCTTACCTGATAGCCCTGGGAACTGTTCTGCATCCCAAACTGTGGCTTGCCGGGGTCTGCACACACAGTCAGCGTCGGATCTGAATCGCAAAACAAAGACAAGGCCCTGTGGTCACTGAACTTTCTCTGCCTTGGTGCGCCCTGAGAAACAGGTGCAGGGAAGAAAACGGGCCACCTCCCGCCTTCCCAGATCTGCACCTGCCTCACGCCTCCCGCTGGCCAGTCCACCCCCGGTGCACACTCGCTCGGGCTACTTCATATCCTGCTCCAAGCATCCCAGACAGCACCTGTGCCCTCGTGCAGATAAGACCGCCCAAGACTAGGGACGGAAGGCCTCACCTGCCACCAGCCCGGCCACCCTCTGCCCGGAGCACCTCTCACCTACGCAGCTGGGCTGGGTACCACTCCACGTCCCGTCCGACTGGCAAAACCTTCGTGGAGAGCCCACCAGCAGCAGAGGGGGCTGGCAGGAGTAGGAGACGGACGACCTGTAGGAGAAGCCTCGGTCTTCTCTCCTCCCGCGGGGCGGGACGCCTGGGTCTCCGCAGAACACCGCTGGGAAGCAAAGGAGAAAGGCAGGCTCGAGCTACTTTCCAGAACCTGGTCTTCGTCTGCCTGTGTCCTGTCTTCCTGCAGGTTCCACCTGAACTCGGGAAACCCGGGTTCAGTCCCGGGTAAGAGCTTAGTACTTACAACCGCCTTGGGGCTGCCGCTGCCACGTGCTTCCTCTCCTGCCCACACCCTAATGCTTATGCTCCACCATCCCAGTCATGGGGGACACTTCAGTAGGGTTGGAGCAATGAGAAAAAATAACCCACCCAGAATTTTCCCTTCATTCTCGTGCACCTTCCCTGCTAGCTCTCACTTGGATGCGTGTGAACTTGTGCACAGCTGCAAATCCAAGGCTGGTGTGATTGTGGCTGTGGCTTGGTTCACCTAATGGCATCCTGGAAACATTTTCCACATGTGTGACGTTACCAGTACTGGCCCCACAGTTCTGCAATGGGGGCAGTATCATAATTGTACTTTATCATAATCCTCCGACCAGACATCTCCTATTGTAAAGTTATGTACAACTTTTCTTTCACATGGTTTACAATTTAGGCATGGCATGTTACTTTGAAGGTTGGAGCATGCTGCCAGCTCTAGATGTGTACTGCCACATTCCTTTTCCAAGGGTGCCCACTTACACTGTGCTGGGAGTATGTGAGTGTGCCCATTTCTTTTTTATTTATTTATTTATTATTTATTTATTTATTTTTGACAGGCAGAGTTAGACAGTGAGAGAGAGAGAGAGACAGAGATAAAGGTCTTCCTTCCATTGGTTCACTCCCCAAATGGCTTCTATGGCCGGCGCACCGCGCTGATCCGAAGCTGGGAGCCAGGTGCTTCCTCCTGGTCTCCCATGCGGGTATAGGGCCCAAGCACTTGGGCCATCCTCCACTGCCTTCCCCAGCCACAGCAGAGAGCTGGACTGGAAGAGGAGCAACCGGGACAGAATCCGGCACCCCAACCAGGACTAGAACCCGGGGTGCCGGTGCCGCAGGCGGAGGAGTAGTCAAGTGAGCCGTGGCGCTGGCCTAGCGTGCCCATTTCATTCAGGTCATGTTATTGTCAGAGCATATCATTAGCTGTGGGCTGCAAAGCTCTCTCTGACAGCCCCTCAAGTGTCACTCCGTGCTGTGATATGAGTGTGTGTGTGTAGGTGAGGGGGCTTCTAAAGGTCCTCAGGAAGACAGAATTAAAGGTTATGTGAGTTTCCCACGAACTTCTGGAAGCATCCTCGTGGAGTCAGGAGGTTCACAACCTCATGCAAAATAAAGTGGACGCTGGGCCTGCGGCTGGTGCCTGGCAGGCGGGGCGCCCAGGCTGGCCGGTGAGAAGGCAACGCAAAGCCACGCTGCTCAGAAGCTCGCAGGCCCACGACGAGACAGCGCAAGGAAGACATGCAGATGTCTGACAAGCAACCTCCACTGCCGGAGAGGTGTGAGTGAGAGACTGCTGCGGGGATGTCCCCCGGGGCCTTCTTTCTGGAAGACGGCTGGGTGACACGCGTCAAGGAGCACAGCGTGCCTGCTGCTTGGCCCAGCCCTCTCACTCCTAGGCTTTCACCACAAGCGTCAAGAAGTGCTATTTTCAGGGCTGTTGGTTACAGAACTGCTCTACCATGAAGTCGGAGACCACCTGACTTGGTCACCCACTAGAAGACTGAGGGATCTACAACAAGGACATTCTTCAAAGCCATCAGCATCTATGATAGGTGGATCAGCATTGATAGCCAAAGGTGCTGATGGACAGCTTTTGGTGGCCTATCAATGGGTATGAGTTATGAAACAGTGTGTACAGCATGGCCTAATAGCATTTATAGGAGATTCTACTCATACACATTGCAACACACAGGTTACTACATGTGCAAAAACTGGTCCACGTGGAGGCACAATCCAAAGCTTAGATGTAGTTATCTTCGGGAAGTGACAGTTCAGGTGATTTTTAGCTTCTTCTTTGTATTTTCTTGTATGTACAATTTTCCCCCTAGGACTTTGACCTTATTCATTGTTAAAAAGTAACTTGGCTATTCCTCAAGGGGCAAAGTGAGGTGGCTGAGTCCAGACTCTGCCCTGTGACTTGCTGCTGAGAAGTTAATTATGTACCGAGCACCCGTGTCCACTTTTGAGCTGCTGGCCTGAACTTCTGTGGAAATTCCCAGAAAGAAGCAGATGTTCAGAGGTAGAGGTACCCAGAAAGTCTCATGAGCATGTGAATAGTTAGAGAAATGTCGAGTAGAAAGAAAAAGCGGGTCTGGGCATTTGGCTTGGCAATGCAGACATCACAGCCCGCATCAGAGTGCCCGGGTTCTGCTCCCGGCTCCAGCTTTCTTTCTGCACACCTGGAAAGGCAACGAGGCTGACTCAAGTGACTGGGCCCCTGCCGTCCACATGGGAGGCTTGGGTTGTGTTTCCAGCTCCTGGGTCCAGCCCTGGTTCAGCCTTCCTGTGGGTATCTGGGGCGTGAACCAGCTGGTGGGAGCTCTCTCTCAGACATACAAATAATAATAATAAAAAAAACAGGTCCTGTTTTTATACAAAGCATGCCCAGGTGTGGGGGGTGACAAGCAACTCTGGGGTCCTCAATGAGTAGTTCATCCTGGAATGGACTTGGGGCTCTTTAGGACACTTTTGGAACGTTTTCCAGGAAGACAGGCACGTTGCTAGCACAGGGCATCCCCAGATCGTCCGGCCTTAACAATCTTTCATGCCAGGAAAACAACGCCTGGCCTGTGGCTTATTGCCCCCCACTCTGACTCCTGGCAGTGTTCAGGGTGGTATGGCCATAAACTCCTTCCCTCTTTCACAGAGCTCTGCCCTGGTTTTCAGGAGGGGACGATCTACCCCAGGCCTCCCAGCACAGAGCAACGAGGAAGGAAAGGGAAGGGGCCAGCAGATGGGGGGCTCCAGGGGCCCCGCTGAGCCACTTACGGAAGCACTGCGGCAGCTCTCCGGTCCAGGACCCATTCCCCTCGCAGGTGAGCACCGCGGGCAGCGAGAGCTGGTAGCCCTCCAGGCAGGCGTAAGTCACGCTCGAGCCCCACATGAAGTCGGATCCCACCACCTTCCCGTTGGGGATGAGCTGAGGCGGCTTGCACATGATAGCTGGGGGGAGACCAGGGAGGCTGAGTTCTGGTGCTGCCCTGGGAGAACCAGCCCAGTTGTCATCACCGGTATCTGTGGCTGCCCCGCACCTCCTGGGAGCGTGGCCCGGCAGGAGGAGCCAGAGAGGAGCCGTCTGGGTGTGGCAGCTCTGACTTTCTGCATTGCCCAGTGCCCTCTGTTGATGTCTGAGGGTCAGGTCCCTTCCCACTCCCTCCTGGCAGATGGCTATGGGACAGTTCTCTCCTTGGAAAAATGCTAGGGCTCTGTCTTACCACCCCCATGCCCTGCCCCGGGGCTCAAGGCCCTCCGTCCACATCTGCGGCCTTCTGACGCACCTTTGCAGACAGGCTTGGTGCCATTCCATGTCCGGTCCTTGGTGCAGCTCAGCACGGACACCCGATGTGACTCCATCATGTATCCAGGGACGCACTGGTACGTCACGGTCTTGTTATACCTGAAGTCATTGCCCAGTCGGAGGCCGTTGGCTGGAATCCCAGGGTCACCACAGTTTATGACTAGGAGAAGAGTGACGCAGCATTGGCCACTCCTGGTTCAGACCCCATTTCTCCTTAGCACCCTGATACCATGCCTCCACTCCCTGCCCAGGTCTGAGAAGGCAAGGGCAGATCAGCCACACCCTCCCTCCTCACAGGCTCCCAGGGTCCATTCTCAAGTTCATTTGGTTAAAACTCTCTGCATTGGCCCTCCCACCTCCCTACTGCCCTTGCCCACGCCATCCTTGTGTGGCCAGCTCCTTGGGCTGTGGAGACCTGTCTTCTAATCAAAGCAGGCCCCTGAGAGGAAGCACCCAGAGGGTGCTCTGTTCCTGAACAAAGCAGGGGCTCAGGAAGAGGGGGAGGATCTCCAGGCTGAACAGCCTAATGCGCTAATGGAGCACCTGAGACAATTTGCCCCAGGGTGGGTCTTAGCACCTGCTGTTCTGCCCAGGTCGCTGTGGGCTGCACAGCCTGGAAACAGAGTCTTGTTATGGTAAGGAGTAAAGGTAGGGTCTCTGATCAAAAGTGGACCTGACATGGGATTTCAGAGGCAGCCTGCAGCAGTAGACTGAGACTTTTCCATGGAGGATGTGGTCTGATTCCCTCGCCTGATCTCTCCCTAGCTGGGTGCCGCACTGGCTGCTTTCGCAGGGAAGGGGGCTGGGGCCACCCTGGAAGGAAGCAAGAAAGGGCAGCCATGAAGCTGCTCCAGGCTCAGGTTGGGGAGGGTCCACAGAGGGAGAAGGAAGGGACAGAGATAGTGGCCAGGGGGAGCTGTAAAGTGCTCAGGGAATCTGGTGGAGCCTTAGGGTTTTGCCTTCAAAGATTAAAAGGCCGAAGGCACTGGCTGGAGCCCAAGAACTGGCCAACATTTTCTCAGCCTCCCTGAGCCTTGTCATCTCATTCAGAAAGCAGGGGTGGATCGTAGCTGTTCTGTGGACTGAGGGAGGATCCAGTGGCGCGTGTGTGCAACAGAAAGCCTTCCATGAAGGGGCTGCCCCACCTACTCACACACGACTCACGCAGGCTCCTGGTCTCACGGGGACTCCCTTCTCCTTTGGCATGCAGTAGCCAGGTTGCCTCGGCTCTCACCTGTGCACTCGGGGTCACTGCCCGTCCAGGTGCCATTGACGGAGCAGTGTCGGCTGAGCAGGCCCGTGGCGTAGTAGCCTTCCCGACACTCGTAGACGATGGAGCTGGAGAAGACTAGTCCGTCGCTGAACGTGACTCGGGCATTGCTTGGCGTCCCGGGGTTCCCACAGGAGATCACTAGGAAGCCAGAGGGGCACATTATCCACCAGACCCACAGCAGGTGGCACTGGGGGCTGTGAGCTGCCTAGAGTGGAGGGCTCTGGCTACAGGGACCCTGCGGAGGGCGTGGACAACTCTCCTGCTGCCTCTGCCTCCTGACCATCTATCTCACCCCAGGCAGGGAGCAGAGACCTGGATGAAGTTTTCAAAAAAATTATTTTTAAGTAAAAAAGGCTACAAGGCTATTTGTTTTATTATCACACCTAGAATTTTAAGCAGCAATTCCTAATACCAACAAATATCCAATCTTCCTCGATTTCCTCTCTTTATTTATTTTAAATATTTATTTATTTGAATGGAAGAATTACAAATAGAGGGAGATGGGGAGTAAGACAGGGAGAGAGAGAGGGAGAGAAGGAGGAAGGGAAAGAGAGTGAGAGAGAGAGAGAGAGAGAGAGACAGAGAGAGGTATCTACTATCTGCTGGTTCACTCCCCAACTGCCAACAATAGGCAGGTCTGGGCCAGGCCAAAGCCAAGAATTCCATCCTGGGCTCCCACATGGGTGGCAGGGGAAAGAGAGAAGAAAAAAGAGAGCTCCTGTCCGTGGTTCACTGCCCCTGTGCCTGCGATGGCTTGTGCTGAGCTGACCTGAAGCTGGGCACCGAGAACTCAACCCAGGCCTCCAGTGTGGGTGGAAAGAGGTCAGCTACGTGAGGCTGCCGCCTTCCAGCATCCACATCAGCGAGAAGCCGGGGCCAGGAGTGGGAGCCGGGTGTTGAACCCAGGTGCTTCCGTGTGTGACACAGCATCTTAACCATCACTAGGCTAAACATACCCCCCCCCTTTTTTGACAGGCAGAGTCAGACAGTGAGAGAGAGGGACAGAGAGAAAGGTCTTCCTTCCATTGGTTCACCCCCTCAAATGGCCTCTACGGTTGGCACGATGCGCCGACCCAAAGCCAGGAGCCAGGTGCTTCCTCCCGGTCTCCAATGGGGTGCAGGGCCCAAGCACTTGGGCCATCCTTCACTGCCTTCCTGGGCCACAGCAGAGAGCTGGACTGGAAGAGGAGCAACCGGGACAGAATCCGGCGCCCCGACTGGGACTAGAACCTGGGGTGCCGGCGCCGCAGGCGGAGGAATAGCCTAGTGAGCCGCGGCCCCGCCCCCTTTTATTTTTACTTGTATTTATTTATTTATTTATTTAACAGGCAGAGTGGACAGTGAGAAAGAGAGACAGAGAGAAAGGTCTTCCTTTGCCATTGGTTCACCCCCAAAATGGCCACCGTGGCCAGCACACTGTGGCCAGCGCACCGCGCTGATCCGAAGCCAGGAGCCAGGTGCTTCTCCTGGTCTCCCATGCGGATGCAGGGCCCAAGCACTTGGGCCATCCTCTACTGCCTTCCCGGGCCACAGCAGAGAGCTGGCCTGGAAGAGGGGCAACCGGGACAGAATCTGGCGCCCCGACTGGGACTAGAACCTGGTGTGCCGGCGCCGCAAGGCGGAGGATTAGCCTAGTGAGCCGCGGCCCCGGCCTCCCCCCCTTTTTTTAAACAGTGACTGATCTGAATCAAAATCCACATAAGGTTCGTGCATGACGTGTGGTTGGCAGGTCTCTAAGACTGAATGCAGAGGTTAGCGTTCTCTCTTCTGTAGCTTGTTAGCAGAAACCAGACACCTATGCTGTGCAAGTTCCCAGTCTGAACTGTACTAACTGCATCAGGATGGTATTGTTTACCATGTTGCCCCTGCTCCCTGTGGAACCCGTGATCAGGCTTTCCTCTTTGGCTAGGATGCTTCCTAGATGACTGACCAGCAGTCACAGATGATTTGGTTGCTTTCTTGCTCATGAGGTTGAAGCGGATGAATGATTTCTGGTCTTCCCGCCTACTCAGAATTCATAAAATTCCCATGAGCTTTTCACTTAATGGTTTCGCAGCAATGGATGATCATCAACCAGATCCATTATTTCACTAGGGGTTAGATAGCGGTGATATTTTAATTCTATATTCTAGAAAGAAGCATTTGAGTTTGTTAATGAAGAAATTTGAATATTTGTTAATGCTGAAATCAGATAATGGCTCTTTCCAAATCAGATGTCAGAATAGTGAATGAGTTCCTTAGCAAGATCTAAAGGCGATTCCTGGTTTATTTAAGGATCTTTCAGAACTTAGGGATTTGAAATGATTTACTATGTTGCCACCCATTGCCTTTATCCATCTTATGGAGGCTCAAATTATCCCATCTTTTGTCAATGGGCATCTCTTCAAGTCGGCGCCTGAGTCCTTTTCCTATGACCCCAGTCATCCCTGGTGGATTCCGTGCTGGTGCGAGAAGAGGTGTTTTTGTATAGTCCCTGCCCTGATTCGGGAAATTTTCCCAAAGAACCTGGTTCTTCTGACAGAGAGCGGATTTAGAGACTACAGCCTGGGCACTAATGGTGCTCACTGCTAAGTGGTCAGTAGCTGTTGACTCTAGACTTCTAGAGTAGGTAGAGCTGGAGAAATAACTTTTTTTAAAAAAATATTTATTTCTTGGTTTATGTATTTGAAAATCCAAATGACAGGAGAAGAGGGAGAGACAGAAGGAGGGAGAGGAGGAGGAGGGGAGAGAGAAACAGAGAGACAGAGAGATCTTCTATTTTTTGGTTTACTCCCTAAATGGATGCAACAGTCAGGACTGGGCAGGCTGAAGCCAGGAGCCAGGAACTCCATCCGGGTCTCCCATGTTGGTAATGGGACCCCACACATGCTTGGGCATCATCCATTGCCTTCCTAGGAACATTAGCAGGGCACTGGATGGGAAGCAGAGCAGCCAAGATTCAAACCAGTACTTCAATAAGGGATGCCAGCATTGTAAGCTACAGTTTAACCTACTGTGCCACAACACCAGTCCCTAGGAAAATAACTTTTTAAATGGAAAATACATTATGAATGTATACCGATACTGCCAATCCAAATTTAGGACTAAGGGTTTTCCGTAACTTTTTTTCTTTAAAAATTTTTTTATGTTGAAAATATTGGCTCTTAGTGATAGTAAATAATTCACATTTGTTTTACCCGTATATGCTATACAATATATCATTTCAAAATAGCACTAGTTTCAGAATGGTAACATAATGTTATTACTAATAATATGATTGCTGAAAGCAGCGGAAGATTTCTTTGCGGCCCTCTTTGTCCTCAGGATACATGTCACAGACAAATTCCATTTTTTCAAGTCTGCTGTAATAATTCTCTGGGTTATTAAATCACCAACTTAAATCATGGTCCTTTGGGGCTTTGATATTTAGAGCTTGTATGCTTCTAATATGTGATTTGATTTAGCCTAATTTTACAGCATATATAACATTCACACGGTGCTACAAGAAAACCTACAAAACAATTCCTACTGATTAGCACAACAGATGAGCTCTAACATCCATTCATTCCACAGCTCTTTGTGTTGCCTAGGTGTGCAGAGAACAGCAGTCACCCAGTTACGTGCCCTGCTCCGGAGGAGCTTAATGTATTGTGAGGAACCTACCCACAGATGAATGAAAACTTGACACGGAATAAGGGTAGTGAGAAGAGATCAGCCTACCGGGACTGGAGAATGAAAATCTGAATAGACCACACCCCATATCAGAGTGCCTGGGACTGAGTCCACCTCCACTTGCGGTCCAACTTCTTGCTAGTGTGCCTGGGAGGCAACAGGTGATGCACAGGTGCTCTGGTCCCTGCTACCCATGTGGGAAACCTGGATGGAGTGCCTGCCTCCTGGCTTCAACTTGGTCCAGTCCTGGCTGTTGTGGGCATTTGGGAAGTGAACTAGTGAATGGAAGATCTCTGTCTGTCACTCCACCTTTCCAATAAGTAAAAAAATGAGTAAATATTTGGAATGTGCTAGAACCAGTAAGTGTAAGTAGGAGTTTGTCCAGAAGAGCCCTAAGAGCTGAGTGTGTGTGTGTGTGTGTGTGTGTGTGCATGTGCGCGTGCCACCTCTCCCCCTTAACAAAATTCACTTCGAGGCACACAGTCTTCACTACCCACCTCTGGCTCTGAACGCACCTGACGTGGTTACCTGACCCCATCCTGGTACGGGGCAGGAAAGCGACACAGATCGTGTGTATTACACTTTCTCACTACCACAAACCTCCTGGGCTGCACCTCCAAAACTCTGCAAACAGCACCCCCAGTAAGGCCCGATTCTGGGCAGACACTGTTCTCATCTCCCGGCCAGGAATCGTCTGATCAGAGGCCAGAACACATCCCTTGCTCTGCAGGGCAACACGACAGCCTCAGTTTCCAGCAGGCTGCTTCCCAACACTGCCTCTTACCTTCATCTCCCACACCCAGGGACTCGTTCTCCTGTGACTGCTTTTGGTCCTACGGGGACCACCAATCCATCAGCTCTACCCCTTTTCTCACTGCCTCTTACTCCACGAAGGAAGTTGCTCCTCCGTGCCCAGCTTAGACACCAAGCTCCCTCAATAACTGTGACTTGCACCCCAACCCTCTCCCCACACCACTTACTGCCCCTGTCTTAAGTCGCCTGGCGAAGCCCCACCTTCAAACGCAACACGACATCTCACTCTGTGTCTGCACCTATATGGCAGAATGGAGTTGAGCAAAAATAGCCCGATGGGGCTGCTGCCTGGAAATTGCACTCTGCCCTGTCCTGTCCCCACTGCCACCTGCTGGATGACGGTGTCCTGTGAGCACCGTTCTGCGTCTCCTCGCGCAGCCTGACGCTCAACTGTTGGATGTGCTTCCTAACTGCGAGAGTGCTGTGCAGGCTGTGCTTCAAAAGAGAAAGACAGAAATTCCTGGGAGCAGCTGTAAAAGGTCTGGAGAAGAACATGATTCTTTTCATCTTAAAAATATTATTTTTGGCCAGCGCCGCGGCTCACTAGGCTAATCCTCCGCCTTGTGGCGCCGGCACACCGGGTTCTAGTCCCGGTCAGGGCGCCGGATTCTGTCCCGGTTGCCCCTCTTCCAGGCCAGCTCTCTGCTGTGGCCCGGGAGTGCAGTGGAGGATGGCCCAAGTGCTTGGGCCCTGCACCCCATGGGAGACCAGGAGAAGCACCTGGCTCCTGCCATTGGATCAGCGCGGTGCGCCGGCCGCGGCGGCCATTGGAGGGTGAACCAACGGCAAAGGAAGACCTTTCTCTCTGTCTCTCTCTCACTGTCCACTCTGCCTGTCAAAAAAAATATTATTTTCATTTTATTTGAGAGAGAGAGAGAGGTCTTCCATCCATTGGTTCACTCCCTAAATGCCTACAACAACTGCAGCTGGGCCAGGCTGAAGCCAGGAGCCCAGAACTCAACCCAGGCCTCCCACGTGGGTGGCAGGGACCCAGGTGCTTGGGTCATGACCTGCTGCCTTTCAGGCGCATTAGCAGGAAGCTGGATCACAAGTGGAGTAGCTGGGACTCAAACTGGGGACTCTGACATGGGACACACGTGTCCCAAGCAGTGATTTAAGCAACTGTGTGCCAAATGCCCACCCTGAGAAAGTTTTAAAATGATTTTTCCTCCCATGTTGAGGAGCGTGCAGAACAGGGACCCCTCCATGGGTGCTACCTCAGGAGAGACCGAGGTCAGGGTGCTTGGACAGCGTTTCCACTGACGGGTCTGTGTTTGGGCACTCTGAGTGTCTGTTTCACACAGGCTCTTCTCCTAGTGAGCTCCCAGGGAGCAAGGGGACGTGTGTCTCAGTGCACCCCAGCTGCCGTAACAAAACCCCAGAGCCAGTGGCTCGAGAACAGCAGGGATGGATTTCTCACAGTTCCCGAGACTGGGACGTCCAGGGTCAAGGCCGTGGCTGATTCAGCTTCTGGCGATGGCCCTTTCTGGTTCAAAGGTGGCAGCTTCCTGCTGTCTCTTCACACGCCAGAAGGGAAAGGGAGCTCTCCGGAGTCCCTGCAGGAGGGCTCCCCTCATGATCTGATCTCCAGGGACCCCACTTTCTGTCCCTATCACGTTGTTGACCAGGGTTCCACGTAGGGACTTTGCAGGGACACAAGCGTGCAGCCCCCAGCAGCGTGTCTGCCTGGTCCTGCCGTGTCCCCAGCTCATGCCGCCACATTGCTGAGTGAAGCCAAATGGAAAGTGAACTCAGCAGTGGGCTAGGTTTAGTCTGTTTTGGTTTCCTCTTGGGTGTATGTTTGGCTCTGGATTCCCAAGGAAAATGAGTGTGATCTGTTCATCTCCACCTTCCGCCAACCCCTGTGGGGCCATCCATGGGCTCTCTCTGAGGGCAGGTGTGTGGGGGAGGGAGCGGGAGCAGGGGGAGGGCGCTGGGGCTGGGCAAAGGGGGCAGCAGAACGGTCACATACATTACCTCCACACTCAGGCTGGGAGCCGCTCCACGAGCCGTTGGCCTGGCAGGTTCGCTCCGATGATCCCCGGAGCGCGTATCCGGCTTCGCAGCTGAAGCGCATCAGGCTGCCCGGAGCGAAGCTATCCCCCAGCCGGATGCCATGGGCCGGGATGCCGGGGTCGCCGCAAACCCCCACGCTGGTTCCTGTGCGTGAAAACCAAACAAAGCCCATTGTCTCCGCAAGGAAGAAAAGGGGGGTGGTCCTGGGAGAGAGAACGAGATTGAGCAGTCACCACCGGGAGGCAGTGAGCCCCAGAGTGGGACCCGGACAGGCTCCCACCTCATTACGCAACAGCAAGGACCACAAAGACCTGAGGTCCTGGGTGAGTTCCTGGGAACCACACGGGAACAGAAACAGGAAGGCAAGGAAAGGCGTGCTGTGGAAAGCCCACATTTGTTCTTCGGCCCGTACCGGAGGGGAGCCGCCACGGCCCAGAACGGACACAGCGCCCCCTTCTCCCATTTACCTTTGCCCACTGACAGCCGCTGAGTCTGCGGCCCTGCTCTGTGCCCAGTGCCGCTGCCTCGGCCTAGACGCTCAACATTGTGTTGCCTGGACTCTGGCAGGATCCTCCAGGCTTGAAGTCTCTCTCACCCGCCTTCCACTTCATCCTCGGATCTGGACGGTGAACAGCCACCAGCCATAGACCCCGTCTTCCTGCAGCCATGTCCCTCCGGCTTCCCAGCACCTGCTCCCTAGTAAAGCTTCACCTTCTCAAGCGCTCACCCTAATCCCCACCCTGGGCTTGTTCACTTATTTTTATTTATTTAAGTTTAATTTTTAATTTTTATTTGAGAGGGAGGGATCTCATGTATCTGCTGATTCACTCTCCAAATGCCTGCAGCAGCTGGGGCTGGCCTGGGTCAAGGCCAGGAGCCAGGAACTCAACCCAGGCTCCCATGTGGGTGGCGGGAACCCAACTCCTTGAGACGTCACTGCTGTGCGTCAGGGTTTCCAGTATTAGGAAGCTGGAGCCAGGGGCCAGCGTCAGGGATCGATCCCGGACACTCCAACATGGGACGCGAGTGTCTCAAGTGGGGTCTTCACACCTAGGCTAAACGCCCACCCACGGACTCACTTTAACCAACAAACAATAACTGTATGCACTCATGAGGTACAAGGTTGTGTTTTGATACATTTATTATTTATTTCAAAATAGTTAACAGAGCGGATTTTATGTATTCTCACTGTACACAAATGGTAAAGATTCGAGGTGACTGGTGCTGGGCCTTTAGCGTACCCTCTACTCACACACCCTGCGGTGAGTGAGCTCTAGGTGACGTGTCTTGTCTGTGACTTGTTCCTGGCCTCTAGCTGCATTCCTGCCTCTATCTGGCCTCGGAAAGGAGCAAATGCCCTCGGGACAGCAGGAGTGAGCTGCAGCCCCTGCAATGCTTCCCAGCTCAGGGGTGGAGAGGCGGCATCGTCCCATCAAACCAGGCCACGGCAAGCGGAGAGGGAGAATGTAGGACACATGGCCACCGCCCGAGGGGACAGAGCTTCTGGCTGTGATGGGACCTCTCCCCTTGTGGACCCACGTGGGCATCCACCAGTGCCCTGTGCGTCACTCAGTTCAGTTTATTGGGGTTGCCCCACATCTCAGCCACACCCACCTGTGCCACTAGATCCCTGCCAGTCTCCCAGCCCCGGGCTCACTTCTGCTTCGTGTCCTCGGCCTGGGGAGAGGGCCACCTACCCCTGCGTTCCCCGTTCTCCTCCCCTCACAGAAGGGACCCTCACCTAACCTTCGTGGGGACCTTCAGAAGAAGGGGGCCCACTGACTTTGCCTGGGGTCCTCTTGTTTTTCAAGTTCCCCAGCTGCGGCTCAGGCACTAGGCAGGGCTGGGTCCCCTCCAAGGCAGCCTGGATGGTGAGCAGTTCTCACTCCCACACTGGCTACCTGACCTCAGCTGCAGCCGGTCCTGCTGGGAAACAGGCACGGGATGGGGTTCTCCTGTCCTGGGGGCTTGTTCTGCAACAGCAACAGTGCCGCCTGTTAGGAAACTGGCACAGTTTTAGCCAGGTGGCCACAAGGCCCAGCTACCTGAGCCAGGCTCCACCCCCATCCTAATGGGATTTGCTGCTCCTGCTTCCCTGCCCGCCCTCGGGTGACGTTTTAAAAGGGCCTGTTCCTGAACACGCTTGACTCTTCTCTCTCAGTTCCTCTCTCTAGCCTCTTCCTCTGGTCTCTTGGTTCTTGGTTCTTCTCTCTTGGCTCTGCTCTCCTCTCTCCTCTCTGCTCTATCTTCTCTCCTTGCTAGCTCCTCTCCTCTCTATCTCTCTTACAGTCTCCCTCTCTTTTTCCTTCGCCGCCCCTTCACTCCGGTCTGTAGGGTGTTCCCCAATAAGCCCTTTCCCTTACTCCAGTGTCCAGTGTGCTTTGTGATGGCTAACATTAAGATATAACACTGCCCACTGCAGTGTTAGGGGCTTCAAGGAAGTCTGGGATGGAAAATTGCACATTGGGGCAGAGCACACAGCAGGCCCAAGTCTGTCAGCAGGGAGGGTGAGACAGAGGAGGTGGGCCGTGAACCCCTCCGTGTGGGGCTCCATGTCTAGAAGTCTCTGCATGTCCTCGGTGCTCAGGGACTCAGGAGACCTTGCTCCACAGCATCTGGGCCTACTGGGTGCAGGGAATGAGGCTCAAAGTGGGACGGGAAATGTTTGAATGTATTTCGGGAAGGCAGGAACTACTTCTCTTGTATGCAGTGGTATCTACCTGGTGCTGTTTCCTGATGGCCTATTTGACTTGTCTCCCTCTTCCTTACCTGAGGCATTTAAGGTTCACTCATTCCCCAGCTTCAGCATTTACAGACTCCCTTCTAATCCTGTCCCTAGCGGTCTCCAGGCAGGCGCTGCCCAGCCATCTGTCACCTATGCCGGACACACAGGGGAGACAAGGCTGCGCCCTGCTCCTCAGAATACGCAGCATCAGGCATGAAGCAGCCGAACACACATCCCCCGATGGCCGGGGTCCATGCCCTCTGGAAGCGCCTTTCTTGTTTCTTACTTCCCACGTCCCCGAGGCGTCAGCCCGTCTCCAGTCTCTCCTAACACTGCCAAGGAAGAGCTCCTTGCTCTGCATACAGGACCACGACTCAGGAAGCCTCAGAACAGGGACATCGAGGCCCAGAGGGCTTTGGAGGATCTCTAGCTTAGCTCCGATGCCACACGAGCACCACCTGATGTTCCCACGGGGGCCTCTTCCAGCCTCGGCTAGCACAACTCCACGGCAGGCAAGTTATAGCCTGGGACAGAGGACACTTTGGATTCCTTGCCACGGGACAGGAGTGTGAACACGTGACTGGGTCACACGTGCTAATGGGTAGGAAGCGCTCAAGGCTTTCCGTTAGCTTTCTTTCTCCTCTACCCTGTCCACCCCTTATCCACCGGGAGCAAAGAGCCCCCAAACAAACAGACCTTAAAGCACCATCAGCCGCGTGCCCTAGAGCAGTGTCTGCAGGAGGAGGTCTGGGCGAAGGAACTGTCTCCGAGGGCATGGGGGCAGACATATGCTTGGCTCCCCTTCCTGCTGGGAGTGTCCTTTCCCCCTGGAACTCACTCTGGGCCCACCCAGGAGGCCTCACAGTGCATGACCCTGGCCCCTGTGCCACCCTCCCAAGTGACTCCCTCCAAACACAGAGAAGCCGCAGGCCCAGTCGGCAGGCCTTCCACGAGCTCACGCAGAGAAGTCCCCAGGGCACCCAGGCAGACCTGCCCAGTTCTCTAGCCCTGTGACGAGGGAGATTTATAGGGGCCAGAGGCCAGTGTCCTGGGTGGTCCCACAGAGTGCTGGGTCTCAGAGTGCTTTGGGCTTTCAGGGGGACCTACCAAACATCTGGCCCAGTATTCTGGCGGTGACCCCAATTTTGGCAGACAGGTTTATCTGGAGCCTCGGCCGCAAGGACAGCTGCCCATCTTACGAGGAGGGCCCACACCAGAGCAGCCTGCTGAATCAGGAGGTGGGGGATCCCCGCTTCTAGCAGGGAACAGGCATGGGCAGAGCTGGAGGGTTAATGTCAACGCCAAAATGGGATTCCTGCAGAACCTGAGCTCTGAGCAGCTGCCTCTATTTTTTTTGTTTTTTAATATTTTTTTTATTTATTTTCAAGGCACAATTACAGAGAAAGAAGGAGAAACAGACAGAAAGGTCTTCCATCTGCTGGTTCACTCCCCAGATGGCCACAAAGGCCAGGGCTGGGCCAGGCCGAAGCCAGGAGCCAGGAGCTTCATCTTGGTCTCCCACGTGGGTGCAGGGGCCAGGTTCTTGGGTCACCTTCCATTGCTTTCCCAGGCACATCAGCAGGGAGCTGGATAGGAAGTGGAGCAGCCAAGACTTGAACTGGTGCTCATATGAGATGCCCGTGTTGCAGGGCTGCTTAACCAGCTGAGCCACAGCGCTGGCCCCTCAGCTATCCTCTTGAGGGCAACAGACTGTAGAGGACCCCTTGCCAGGCTGGGCAGGCTCACTTCAAAAAGACAAAGCTGCAAGGAGCTCATTCTTTAGTTTGGTGGTTCCTGCTACCCGTGGGGCACTTTGCTCTTTGGTTCTGTGAGACAGCGTCTTACAGAGGAATTGCTGGTTTGGAGAACACGGGTGTGGGGGCCTGGCCATCTCTACCTTTGCTATTTTGATAGCAAGCCACTATGCTCATAGGTTAGCAGGAAGATGAATTTGTTCAGAGAAGTCTGGGGACTGAATAGTGTCTCAGGGCAGCAGGAAAGAGGACTGGCCCCCACTAAGCAGCTAGGGCAATGGGACAAGCAGGGGGAGGAAGCAAGCTGGGGCCCAGGAGTTTGAAACAGGGAAGCAAAGAACCCGGGTCGGGGGGGACCAGCATTGCAGTGCAGCCAGTAAAGCTGCCGCCTGTGATGCCAGCATCCCATATAGGCACTGGTTTGTGTCCTGGATGCTCCACTTTGATCCAGCTCCCTACTAATGGTCTGGGAAAAAATAGTAGAAGACGGCCCACATGGTTGGGTTCTTGGCTCCTGGCTTTGGCTGGTCCAGCCCAGGCTATTGCAGCCATCTGGGGGAGTGAACCAGCATAGAAGATCTCTCTCTCTCTCTCTCTCTCTCTCTGTCTTGTCCTCTCTTTCTGTGACTCTGGTTTTTAAGTAAATAAAGTAAATCTTAAAAATAAATCTCAGGAGTGGGCTTGGCTGTGGACTAACAGAAAGGTTTGGCTGTTCCTGGGAGCTTGTGGAATTAAATATCTAGACAGGCCTGGCCGTAGCTGACTCACAAAGCTGTGCCCCTCCTACTTTTGGAATCTCTCGGTTCTATGGGGCCGAGCAGGGCTGACCACGAGAATGAAGCTGGGATGAGGCCACCAAGGGCTCACGTCCAGCTGGGCCATCTTCTAGCTGTGCTCTCCACCTGCAAGCGAAGGGTCTGATTCCCTCCCATCATCAATCACACTCACACCTTGGGAGCCCATCCACTTCCGTTCCATGGGACCCTCCGCAGCGCCATGCTCCGTACCTGAGCAGTGGGGGAGGGAGCCAGTCCAGTGTCCATCCAGCCCACACATGCGCGTGGCGTTTCCCACCAGAGTCCGCTTGCCAGTGCAGCTGTAACGCACGACCGACCCCACGGTATAGCTGTCTCCTGACATCTGGGCATGAGGCGGGGCGCCCGGGTGGCCACAGGACACCACTGCGGGGAAGAGCATACGTTTAAGCACCTCTGCTCAGGGCTGGGTCATCATCACAGAACCCGCCCCAGGCTTCTTGTAGCAGGAGGCAGGGAAGAAGAGAGGCCCGGGGGTACGCACGGAGGCCCACCTGCAATGCTCAGCCACCTCACCGTACAGTCCCCACGCCTGGGGAGCAGGGAGAGTAGTGCTGACTCAGTAGGTGGTAGGTCCACAGTATCTGTCTCCTTTCTGTCTCGTCTCTGGGCTCACCTCCCCGCAACCCCTCACTGCCACAGGAACACTGCAGATGTCCCTGGGCAGACAGACGATCCACATGGTGCCCTGGGGACACTGGCAGACCTGGCATCCAAGGATCATCTTAAGTGGTCTTGGGGTCCAAAATGAGGGCCAGCGATGGTTCTTTTCCAACTCTGTCTTACAGGTACATCTTAAATTATCCCCAGCTCATCCATTTAAGTCTGCAAATTCCCTTTCCTGAATCACCAAGTATAAATATGAAAGCCAGTGGTCGGGTAAGAACACGAGAACTGAGATGGACTGGCCGGGGCGGGATGGGGCTGTTGCATCACTGGGCTTGGCCTTCCCATCACTCTTGACACAGGTTGGCTGATCCCAAGGTTCACTGACTCAGCTCATTTTATTGAGCATCTATTATGTGCACTGTTCTATGTGTTTGGGAGAACGAAGCCCATGTGCTCACTGAGATTATCTTCCAGTGAGGAGGAGAGACTGCAAAGAAGAAAATGGGTCATTCCAGGGGGTTCTGGGAAGAAAAAGAGAGCTGCCCCAGGAAAAGAGCATTCTGGGGTGAGGTGAGGGCGCTGTGTTTGAACAGGGAGGTTGGGAAGCTCTCTCCACGGGGTGACGTCTGACCGGTGGCTGGAATGATGTGAAGAGGCCACTTGGGCAGAATCTGGAGGAAGAGCGCCCAGAGGACAGGAGTGCCAGGCACAGAAGCCCAGCGGCCAGAATGAGGGCCAGCAGGGAAGCCGGGATGCTGGACAGAACGAGCAGGGGAAGAATGAAGACATGGTGGGGGCGGGGCACTGGGAGCCAGGGCACGGCACGGCGGGGAATTCGGGTTCCACTGTGAGCACAGTGCGGAGGCGCTGGGGGCAAGGTCCGATTTCCACTTGATCAGGCTCCGTCTGGCTGCTGAGGGGAGAGAGGCCAGGCTGCGGCAAGAGAGAAGGGGCAGTGGGTCAAGAGGAGATGAAGAAGACCTGGACTAAGTCTTGGGGTCTGGTGGGAGGTTCTTCTAGTCAGCACTTCTGTGCGGACAGGACGGCCTGGGTACTGGCCAGGAGAGGTGACCAAGGGTTGGGCCCACACTGATCGTGTCCCTGATGATGTCACTGTGGCAGAGTGCAGGGATGGCTCGCAGGTCTCCAGTGTGAGTACGTCCTCACTTCTCACGGTGGTCTCGGTAGGCACCCAGGTCTCTTTTAAGTGCCTGTGGCAGACGGATCTGCAAACACTACTGCTGAGGATTCCTGCCATCAGGGGTGGAGCCAGTTTCCCTCCCTCTTGGATCTGACCTAGACCTGTGACTGGCTTTGAATGATGGACAGCACTGGAAGCGTCACTGGGCCAGCTGCAGCCTATGGGGTCCAGATACCTCTGCCTTCCTTTCTTGGAATACTATTGCCGCTGTGTAAGGCAGTCTGGCCTGAACTCCTGAACAAGAGGACATCACGTGCGGAGAGCGCCCACGGACAGAACACGCACAGTTCTCTCAGCAGCAGCCAGCACCGAGGTCTTGACATTTGCCTGCAGGCATCTTGGCTCTGCTAGGTTCAGCTGACCTACAACAATCAACAATGATGAGCTGTCTCTACTAAACCCTACCCAAGTGGCCAATCACAGACAATGAAATGTTTGTTGCCACCTACTGTTTGAGTAATTTGCCGCACAAGAGAGAAGGGAAACAGAATGGGTAAGTCGCTGGGGATCCTGAGGGCCAGGGGCAGTGTCCTGTGCATGAGGGGGATGTGACCTTCGGTGCTCAGAGGCTACTGTCTACAAGAATGGCCACTAATGTTCCCCATCCCTGTGCACATGCCACTCCTCCCATTCCAAGAGCTGCAAACAGGTATTTCCTGTCCTCCTGCATCTGGGCTGGCCTTGTGACTTGCCTTCATCAACAACTTGGGGTGGAAAAGGGGCCTTGAGAATTTCTGAGTTCTGGACTTGAGAGATCCTATTTTGCTCTAGCCTCCAAAAATCAAGAAGCCACTCCACGTGGAGAGGTCAGCCACACAGAGAGATCAGCCACACAGAGAGATCAACCTCCTTCTCAGCCAACCGCCACCAGCAAGGCCCCCAACAGGTACGCACGGCTGTCTGGCATTCTTGGTCCTCCTGGAGAGATATGGGGCCGGGATGTTAGTTTTATGTGTGAATTTGACTGGGCCACAAGGTGTCCAGATATTTAGTCCAACATTATTCTAGGTGTTTCCCTGTGGGTGTTTCTGGGTCAGACTAAGCACATTGCCCTTCCTAATGAGAGAGGACCTCATCCGATCCTTGAAAACCTGAACTGGACACAAAGGTGGAGAAGGGACTTCTCTCTGTCTGCCTGTCTTTCAGCTGGGACGTCAGTCTTCTCTGCCACCTTCAGACTCAGACTGGAACTTGGACCCTTAGCTCACCTGGGCCTCCGGCTTGCCGAGTGGAGCTCTTGGGATTCTCAGCTTCTACAGCCATGTGAACCAGTTCCTTTTGGCATATATATATATATATATATATATACACACACACTATATACACTATATATACAATATATACACACACTATATACACTATATATATATATACACTATATATAGTGCGTAATTATCTCTCATCCATGTCTCCATCTCTATAGATAGAGACAGAGATCTGTGTATAGAGATATAGATTAGATATCTGGATCTAGGTCTAGATCTGTCTCCTCTTGGCTCTGTTTCTCTGGAGAACCCAGACTAACACACCCACAAAGCTGTATCTGAGTTTCTGGCCCAGAGAACTGTGAGGAAACAACAGTGGTTGCTATTTAAAGCCACTTAGCTTTACTACTCAGCAACTGATAACTCAAACAGGAGGTGCCAAGGGTTATGCGGTTTATTCCTTAGCACAACCCTGTGAGGCAGGCACCCTTTTAATCTCCACTTACTGAGGAGGAGAACGAGGCATGGCAAGGCTAAGAAACCTGCTGTGGACCCACGCACTGGAAGAGTCAGCTGGGAGACCACAGTTGGACTGAGAGTCCACACGCTCACGTGTGCTAACAGATCCCCTCTGCAGCACGGCTTTCGCGTGCCCACCGATGTCCCTTCTTCTGAAAGGAGTGGAGTCTCCAGTCACCATGTAAATAAGCCCATGGTTTATTAAAGGTTTGTGGGCTCCTAGAAATCATCCTATCTTAACGCGCTAACAGTTTCCCAAATATATTACTTTCTAGTGGAAGTCAACACACCTGCAGAAAACACAACCGTTGCATGTGTGCAGCTTCATGAATCGTCACGAAGTGAACACGCAGATCACATGCAGGTAACCACAACCCTCCGGTCAGCAAACACGACAGGCTCTCCAGAAGCTCCTCGTGCCCCCACCTCCCACCCCTTCTCCCCATCACCCCTCCCCCCACCTCCTCTACTCTCAGCCCCTCTCCACCTCTCACCCCCTCTCCTCTCACCCCTTCTCCCCATCACCCCTCCCCACCACCTCCTCTACTCTCAGCCCCTCTCCACCTCTCACCCCCTCTCCTCTCACCCCTTCTCCCCCATCACCCCTCCCCCCACCTCCTCTACTCTCAGCCCCTCTCCACCTCTTACCCCTTCTCCCCCATCACCCCTCCCCCACCTCCTCTACTCTCAGCCCCTCTCCACCTCTTACCCCCCTCCTCACCCCTTCTCCACCATCACCCCTCCCCACCTCCTCTACTCTCAGCCCCTCTCCACCTCTCACCCCTTCTCCCCCATCACCCCTCCCCACCACCTCCTCTACTCTCAGCCCCTCTCCACCTCTCAACCCTCTCCTCTCACCCCTTCTCCCCCATCACCCCTCCCCACCACCTCCTCTACTCTTACCCCCTCTCCACCTCTCACCCCCTCTCCTCTCACCCCTTCTCCCCCATCACCCCTCCCCACCACCTCCTTTATTCTTACCCCCTCTCCACCTCCCCAATGGCAGCCACTGTCTTGATTCTGTACTACCAGCGATTAGGTCTGCCAGCCTTGCTTTTGTACTTTTTATAAATGGGATCATATACTACACAATTTGTATTTGGCTTCTTTCCCTCAACATCTGTTTATGGAATTCACCTATGCTGTGTGTAGCAATAGTTCACCCATCACTGTTCCAGGATAGTAGGGTTGGCAAGCTTTCTGTCAGGGGCAAGAGAGTGACCGTGTTAATCTCCGAGGGCCATGTACAGTCTCTGATCCACATTCTTCTTCCTCCTCATTAAAAAAATAATTTAACAGGAAGGATGGTTTATCTGACCTTAGAACAGTGACTACTGGGGGCTGGAGGGGAGGGTACAGGGAGATAGAGGCTGGGTCACGGCTACCAAACGGAGCCACACTGAAGAATTAAGTCCCCGTGTTACGTAGCACAGTGGGGTGACTGTGGTTCACAATGATGTATTATATTCTCTATCAAGACCTGGAAGAGAGGATTTGGTAGGCTCCAAACACAGAGAAAAGATAAGGAAATGAAAAGCCGGCTGCCTGGCTTTATCAGTTTCCTCCGTGTATGTCCTGAAATATTGCACTGCATCCTATAAAATGCAAAAGTATTTCCTGCCAGAAATTTCTAATAAAATAATATTAAAAAGCAGAATTAAAATGATCCACATGAATTATACACACACACACACGCTTTGGTCCCTGCACATCCATACAAATTAAAGCAGTTTGCTTTCACCTGGAAGGAACAGGTGATTTTCACCGAGTGGCTTCACTCTGGGAGTGTAAAGTCATCTGTAGTTCCCCACAGCCCTGGTCACAGGTACTTGCATCTTCTAGATGCAGAAATGCAGTTAGTCCACTGAAGCAAGGCCATGGTAACCACCAAACATTACTGAAAATGTTCCTTACTGGGAGCCAGAGGAAAAAATAGACAAATTGGACTTTGCTAAAATTAAAAACCAGCATGCAGCAAAGGATGCAATCAAGAAGATAAAAAGACAATCCCCCAAATGGGAGATAATATTTGCCAACCCTGTATTTGATTGGAGTGAGGTATCCAGAATACAGAACTGTTACAATGGAACAATATCAAGACAAATGACCTCATTTAAAAATGGACTTGAATATACATTTCTTCAAAGGAGATACAAGGACAACCAATAAGCGTATCAAAGGTGCTCTATGTCACTGGCCATTTGGGAAATGCAACATAAAACCACAAGGAGCTACCAATACACATCTACTAGGATCCACAGTCATATCCACCGTCACATGGTGGAAAGAGATGGATAACAACATGTCTGTGTGAGGCTACAAAGAAGGTGGCGCCCTTACACACTGTTGACATGTGCGGCCACTTTGGAAAACTGTGCAGCCACTTTGGAAAACATTTAGGCAGTCCATCAAAAAATTAATGCAGAGTTACCACGTGACTCAGCGATTTCATTCCTGAGTATACACCCAAGAGAATCTTCAACTCATGTTCACACAAAAACTTGCACACAGATGTTGTCAGCAGCCTAAGGGAGCCTACGATAGCCCGGAGGTTGACACATCCGTCAGCTGATGGATGGATACGCAGGCTGCTGTGGCCATCTAACAGGACGGTTTTGGGCCATAAGAGGAATGAAGTGCTGACACCTGCCAGAACATGGGTGGGTGCTGAGAATTACGCTGAGTGGAAGAAACCGACACAAAAAGCCGCGTATGCGTCCACTGATATGAAACGTGCAGAACAGGCACGTCCATGGAGACAGGAAGTAGATCAGTGGTTACGGGTGGGGGGGGGGGGAAGGAGCGAGGACTAAGGAATGACAGCTACAGGTTTCCTTTTGCGTTGCTGAGAATGCTCTGCAGGTAGAGGGCGCTGATGCTGTGCAACCGTGTGAGTGGATTAAAATCACTGAGCTGGATTCCTTAAAAGATTGAATTTCACGGTCTGTGAATAGTGAATCACATCTCACCGCAGAAAAAGAGAAAAAACACAAATGGATGGAACCTTCCAGGGGAAAGAAAATGTTATCAGATAGGTTTTAAAAACCTCACAGTTATGTGCTTTTTACAAACAACAGGCAAAAGTGACATGATAAAAGCACATTATGTATTGCTTGTACATGATATTAATATGATGACATAAAACATCATACAGATGTTAACATTAACATCTGGTAAGATAAGCGTTGGAATAGAGGTTAATATAGATAGTAAAAGCTTCATCTCATCAGAAGGTGTGACACTTTGAACCCCAGGGCCCTGAATCTCAGCCGGCCTCCTGCACACAGGTGAGCGTTCACCTCCAACCCCCAGCACCTAGCTGGATGGCCAGGGTGGGGTCCTGAGTTGCTGTAGCAGCCGCCACTACACCTCCAGGCACAAGGGCACAAGGAGGTGGAGGCTCCTGGACTGCAGGGCCTGTGAAATGCCCACCAGGGACGGGGGACTGTGTGCACCTCCACCTGGACTACTAGGGGGATGTGGGAGGGATGTGCATTTAGGGGCAAGAGGAGCAGGAGACCAAGGGGGCTGCTTTTCTCGCATGTGGAGTGTGAGGCCAGCAACCGGATCTCAGGAGCCCAAGCACATCCCCTCCTCCCCTCCCATTTTACATGTCGCCCCCACAGCCTCTCCTAAGACCAATTCAAGCCATTCCGGTTCACGGTTTATGGAGCAGCTTCTGTGTACCAGGCACTAGGTTGGGCGCTGTGAGTGGCTTCTCCCATTTAGTCCACCAACCATCCCGTGAGCTAAGTATCAGCGTCATTTTGATGGGTGAAGGAATGCAGGCTGTGGGAGAAGACTTCACCAGAACCACTCAAGCTTGCCAAGTGGCAAAGCCAGGATTCCAGTGCCGGTGGGTCTGGACTATTTCCGCTTCAGTCCTTCAAACGTAAGGGGCTCCCGTGTCATCTTTCTGGAAGAGCCAGCAAGGGATGAAAAGGGGAGATGGTGTCCTCTAGGCAGCCAGCTCTACAGGCAGGGGACCCTGAAGGCGGCAGAGGTCAGTGGCGGGTGCGGGAGGAAGGAGAACAGGCCCGTGGCCAGGAAGAAAGAGAAGGGCTCTGGTATCCAAGGAGCAGCCAGACTGACTGCCATGGTGACGCAACACACGTACAAATGCGCGCGTGCACACACACACACACGCACGCGCGCGCACAGGCACGCCCCCAGAGGGAGCACTGTCCTCTCCCAGGGACCATGCCAACAGTCCCTTGGGGCAGACGACAGGTACTTACAGAGACACTGGGGGCGGGGGCGGTCCCATGTGCCATCGCCCTGGCAGCTGAGCACAGGGGTGCCCAGCAAGTAGAAGCCGTGGCTGCACTGGTAAGACACGGTGGTGCCGTAGCTGAACCTGTGCGGGCCGCTGGCGTGCACCTGGCGGATGCTGTTCTCTTGGTGCCCCGGATCTGTACAGTTGATGACTGCAATCAAACAGGACAATTAGAAAGCTGGAGGAGAGGGTCTTCCGAAGCCCTGGAGTGAGAGCTCAGAAGTTCGGACAGGGAGGCCCTGCCTGGAGGGGGCGGGGGCGGCACAGTGGGTGCTGGTCCTGAGCTGCCGGTCCTCCTCCGGCACCGCCATCACTGGTCAGGAAATCGTCCTTTCCCGACCAGCTGGGCAGCAGCTCCTTACAGAGCCTCCCCCTCCCCCTCCCTCTTCAGTGCTCCTGGCACAAACCCTACTGCTGACTTTGCTGGCCTGGACTGGGATTTATTCGAATTTACACGTCGCTTGTCTCTGTGTGCCCCGGGTCACTGGCACAGAGCTCATTCGTGGTAGAATTGAGGCCCTGAGCTCACCTGGACGGGGGAGGGCTTCTTTGGAAACTGTTTTAGCCTTACTTCTAGGAGTATTTCGGGAAGACGGTAATATCCCGGGGGCAGAATCTGCCTTTAGAATGTTAAAGGGTGGGGCTGGCCCTGTGGCACAGCAGGTTAAGCCGCTGTCTGCAATGCCGGCATCCCATCTGAGCACTGGTTTTGTTCCAGGTTGCTCTACTTCTGATCCAGCTCCCTGCTCCCTGGAAGCAGCAGGAGGTGGTCCAAGTACTCGGGCTTCTGCCACCCATGTGGGAGACCTGGATGGAGTGCCAGGCTCCTGGCTTTCGCTTAGTCCAGCCCTGGCTGTTGTGGCCACGTGGGGAGTGAAGCAGTAGATGGAAGATCTCTCCTTCCCCCCATCCTGTAACTCTGCCTTTCAAATAAATAATCTTTTTTTTTTTTTTTAAGAGACAAAGGATTTGTGAAGCATCTTAACTCAGACTCAGACTGAGATGTTACAATAATGACAACATTGTTTGTCGCCCATGACTGGCGCTTTTGCTCTTGCAACGTCTTCCCATCAGCTCACAGGAGTCTCACAGTCATCACAGCAAACGGAGAGGGACGAGCTGTGTACAGAAGTTTTGCTACGCCTTCGAGGTCTGTAAGGCAGCGGCACCTCTCCCGAGGCCTCACTGCTTCACTGCCGTGGGAAGCCCGGCTGTCTCTTAGTCTGCACGGGGCCGAGACATGCTCAGTCACCTTGCTTCCTTCCTTTTCTCTTTTCCTACGCACCCTTACCCTTCGTCTCTGCCTTTAGGTTTCCATCCCAACCCTGCTGCTTTAACATAATTTCTGTCAAGAATGCAGCTCTAGTGAATGTGGTTACGAAGGAGCTGCAGCAGCCATTCTGCACCCATGAGGAAAGGCCAGGATGTGGCTCTTGTCCTCCCTGAGAAGCTGCGGAAAT
The DNA here is from genome assembly GCF_051225735.1 of Oryctolagus cuniculus. Classification (NCBI taxonomy): domain Eukaryota; kingdom Metazoa; phylum Chordata; class Mammalia; order Lagomorpha; family Leporidae; genus Oryctolagus; species Oryctolagus cuniculus. The sequence continues at coordinate 139,817,460 of NC_142873.1, read as the reverse complement.
AACAGAACCTCTGGATTTCTTGTTGATGTCAGAAAAACAAGCCTCTTCTTGCTAAAAAAAAAGGGGGGGGGGGAATGTGCTTCTATATGGTGTTGATCACTTGTTTTCCTATGGATTGTAACCAAGGAGACTTGAAAGAAGACACTAAGTCTTACTTCCGAGGAGAACCCACGGCTGTGTCCAGGGGCTGAGAAAGTTCCTGTTTGTGACCCTTCTCTGCCCCAAGTCTTGCTGGCCCATCTGAGTCAATGTGATGTGGGGACGGAATTCACTGGCACCTGCTCCTGGGCTGCAGCGCCCCAGCGAGCAGAGTTGGTGGGGAGTGCAGGGGGCGGGCAGGGCGACTCACTTCTGCAGGTGGGCAGCGCGTCGCTCCACTGGCCGCTGGCCAGGCACTGCGACCTGGCAGCCCCCTCCGCCACGTACCCAGGGTTGCAAACAAACTTGACCACGTCGTTGAGGTTGAACTGGTTGCCCTGAGTGAGGCCGTTGATGGGGTTGCCTGGGTGTCCACAGGTGATGGCTGTAACCGAAACAACGACAGGCAGTAAGCCCTCCTGGGAGGCCACACCTCCTTTCACGGGGCCTTCTTCAGGCACCTCAGTGTGGTTCAGCGCTAAGCACAACTTAGTCTCCTTTGCCGTAAAAACTCTGTTTCCAGAAACTGCCACGGGCACAGGCCCCCTCCCCCGCAGATTGGACAACTCAAGAAAAAGCTTTGCCCGACTTCCCACAGGGCCCTGGGCAGCTCTCTGTGGCTGGGGTCGACAGTTCCACCTTACTGTCTCTGGCCCTGATGGCCCCGGCTCCCCATCCCCACCCTTCATAGGTGGACACAGTGATGAGAGGCGTCAGGGACAGGAGCTGCCGAGTGCAGACTCCTTCCTGTCCCTGCCTCCCGCAGCCCTCGCTGGGCCCCGTCACTTCCTCTGCCCAGGAATCAGAGTAGCCTGCCTGCCTGTCCAGGGAGGAGGGCGCCCACTTTCCTGGCTGGCTCTGCCTTCCTCCGCTCAGGGCCCAGCTGCCCTCAGGGAGCGATGCCCTCAGCGGCTCCCCTGGAAGCCGCCTCTCCCCAGCCCGGGGCTGCTCATGCCTGGGCGAGTGAATCCTCCCATCCGGCCCTTGCAAGCCCCAGTGGTCTCCTACTTTGCCCTTATTGGTAACAGAGGTGATATTTGGGCCTCCTCCCCCACCCCCAACTGCTTGGGTCACAACTTGTTCAGACGTGGGCAGGGAAGGGCTCGAGGACCCTGTGCGCGCAGGTCTGGCCTCCGAGCCCCTGCTGAGCCCTCAGCTCTCTCTGCCTCCCTGCAGGGGTGCAGTTGACTCCACCCAGCTACACTGGCCTCTGTGAGGTTTCTCAAACACACCAAGCAAAGTCCTACCCCAGGGCCTTTGCGCTTGCTTCCATGTCTGCCTGGAGCGCTGTGCCCTCCGATATGCCAGGCTGCCTGCCCTCATAGCCTCAGGTTTCCCCTTAAATGTCACCTGACGAGTGAGGCCTTGCCCTCCCCAGTGAACCACACCCCCAGCACAGCCAGGCCCCGCGCCCTGCTCTGCCGTTCTCTGCAGCGCCATCATCAAGCCAGCCACCATAAACACACTCAGAAACTTGTTTCCTGCCGGTCTCCCTTCCCCTGCACGTGAGCCCAGGGCGGCAGGGACGCTGGTGGATCGCTGGATCCTTGGTGTCTGTACCAGCATCTGACTCTCAGCAGGAGCTGGAGAAGCGTGTGCTGAGCGAAGGAGCAAATGAGTGGGTGCAGCAAATGAGTGGTTGCTTCTGCCTGGCTCCTTAGTCCTCAGCTCTACATAGGCCCTGCCTGGCCTGGGTCTGCCGCGATGGAACTCCTCCCGGATGTGTTGGCCAGACCTCTCCCTTTGCTCTGGGTTTCAGCTGTGAGAGGATGAGCAACCCCGAGGGATGCTCTCGGGGCCCAAGCCTCGGATCCAGGAGAGCCTCCCCCTAAGCCAGACACTGGGCATCAGACTCACATGCAGGACCACTGCTGCCTTGCAATGGTCGGGCCCTGCCTGGCCCGGGCTCTCGCGCACATGCCCAGCCCCAGGTCCTGTGTAGGGAGCAGAGGGGCAGGAGCAGTGCTGCCTCCCGCACCCCTGTGAGCTCCTGTTCCTCTCTTGGGCCTGGGCTTGCTGCCAGCGTCAGATCTCCAGATGGCACTGCCCAGATCCGGGGACGCTTCCTCAGGGCCTAGGAGCAGAGCTGCTAGGGACTGGGATTAGCGGGGACAGAACCCCGACTGCGGGGACAGGACACAGAGTGCAGCGGCTTTGCGGCTCTTGAGGAGGCAGGAGGGCAGCAGAGTTGGCAACTCCTCTGAGTAGCATGGAGGAGTGATGGTTTCTTTCTTTTTATTTTTAAAAGTTTTAATTTATTAGAGAGATACAGAGGAAGGGAAGGTGAGGGAGAGGGAGAGATAGAGGAGGAGGGAGGGAAGGGAGGGGAGAGAAGAGAGAGAGAGAGAGAGAGAGAGAGAGAGACTCCCATGCACCAGTCCACTTCCAAATGCCTGCAATGGTTGGGGGTGAGCTGGGACCAGACTGGGGCCAAAGTTTGGAGGGGCTCAATCCAGGCGTCCTGCATGGGTGGCAGGGACCCAACAACTTAAGCCTTGCCACTGCCTTCCAGGGTCTGCATTAACAAGAAACTGGAATTGGGAGTGGCACTAGGAGATGGGAATCTTACCCAGTGCCTTAACCGCTAGACCACTGCCTGCCCAGTGGCGGTTAAATTTAAGTTATGAATTTGGCCAGTCCATGGTACCCAGATAATTGGCCAAACATTATTCTAGAAGTTTCTGAGAAGGTATTTTTTAGATGAGCTCCCATTTAAGGCAGGAGAATGTGAGAGCAGCGTGTGGCCCTCCACACTGGGTGTGGGCCTCCTCTGACGAGTGGAAGGCTTTGATACAGAAAGTCTGCTTCCGGGACAGAAGAGGGAGTTCTGCCTCGGTCTCCGACCTGGGCCTGGGCCGCAGATTTTAGACTTTCTGGCCTCCCCTATACATCTTTCTGTAGACAATACCTGCAGGTCCACTGTTTTTGTTTCTCTGAGAGCCCTGACCTAATGTAGGCTGACAAGGGGAGAGGAGGGAGGAGGCACCACTCAGAGGAAAGCGGGGGTGCTGCCGAGATGCGAGCATGGGCACAGGCACATTCCTTGCCCTGGATTTTCCTAGGGCAGAGACCCCAGCATGCTTGATTCGTGTTTACCCGCAACATCTAACACAGAGCCTGCTATACAGCAGGTGCTAAGGAAGTGCCGGAAGTAGCAGACGGAAGGGCAGGGGGAACGGAGAAGAAAGTTAGGAATAGAACAAGCTCACTGCAGAGGCAGTGGAAGGGGATCCAGGGAAAGATTCTGCTATTGAGGTGGGAGGGAAGAAGGCAAGACAGACGCAGACAGGACAGGTGTGTGGCGGGGACGCAGGAAGTGGGAGGAATGCTGGTCTGGCGGCTTCTGTCGTCTTTCTCAACGTCTACGGCTGGCGAGGCTACCTGGCTGTCTCCCGATGCTCGCTGGGGTCTGGACGCATGGGCTCGTGTCATTCTTGCAAGCCTGTGAGGTAGGCATCGTGTGTATCTCCTTAGGGAAAGAGAAGGTCGGGGCGCCAAGGGACACGCTCGGGCTCCTAAGTGGCTCCTCCAAGTTCTGAACCCAGGTCTCCTGACTCCAGGCCATCTTGGAGCTGTGTGCTGAGAGGAGAGGCAAAGGCGGGGAGCAGGGGTCCCCACAGAAGCACTGCCACCGCAAAGCGGCAGGCAGGAGATGGGTGGGGAGTCGGGCCGATCCTGGAGACCACGGATCTGCGCGCCATGGCGGCTACCACAAGGCCTGGCTCAGGGGAGACACTCAGAGATGGTTACTGTTTCACCCTTGCCTTCCTCCTCCAGACTCCGGGAAAGTCTCTGTGCTCCCGGAGTGACCAGGGCTCGGGAGTAGAGGACCGGATTCTGTGACGGACAGGACCGCACCGTCATCACCAATCGTCATGGCAATAATGACCACGACAGTGGCGGCAGCCAACCCTGCCCATCTGGCTCAGGCACTGCCCTAGGCGCTTTCGACTACTTCCTCTTCACAGAGGAGCCTGAGACCCGGTGAGGATGGCTGACCTGTCCAGAGTTCTGTGGCTCCATGGTGTCTGGATGTGGGCAGTCGTGGCCCACAGCGAGTGCCTGCTTACTTTACCCCATGGCCCACGGGCAGGTGTTTGGTGCAGCGGTTAAAACACCGCACAGCACACCTGCGTCCCATATTGGAGTGCCCGGATTTGATTCCTGGCTCTGCTCCTAATTCCGTCTTCCTGCGCCTGCACACAGGAGGACTTAGCAGGTGACAGCTCAACTAGTGGAGTCCCTGCCACCCAAGTAGGAGAAACGAGAGAAAAGAATTGAGTTTTGGGCTCCTGGCTGCTCCAGCTTCACCTGTTGCAGGCATCTGGGGGAGTGAACTAGCAGATGGGAGACCTCTGTCTTTATCTGCCTTTCAAATAAATGAAGTACTAACGTAAGCATTAACAAATACAGCCCAGGCCTAACCTAGAATGTCTTTGGGCTGGGCAGGCAGTCTCCGGCCAGAGCCCCACGCTTGCTATTTTTAGAGTTTAAATCTCTTCCCACATTGTGTGCCAATTTTCTTGGAGCTTCTGCATTTGCATCTTCTGGATGAACCCAAATATATTCTGCTCAGACCTGAGGGGATGACTGATTACGGGCGAGTCGTGATTCCCGTTAGCCTAGCACTTTAGAAACCACTCATGGTTATCTGGGGGGTGGGCATGCGGCCCAGTGGTTAAGCTTCTGGTCTGGAAGTCCACATCCTGTTTCAGAGCGCCTGGGTTTGAGCGCCAGCTCCATTCCTGATTCCAGCCTCCTGCTAATGCACACTCCGGGAGGCGGCAGGTGTTGACTCAAATAGCTGGGTTCCTACCACCCACGTGAGAAACCTGGGTGGAATTCCTGGCTTCCGGCTTTGACCCGGGTTAGTCCTAGACTTTACGGGCATTTGGGGGAGCGAATCAGTGCATGGAAGCTCTGTCTGTCTCTGACTCTCAAAATAAATACAAAAATTTCCTATAAGATTAATTTTCATGCATGGCTTATTGAGCAAGTCTCACTTTACTGTCCTATCCCCTATATGAAAAGCCAGATGAAGAGAATTAAAAAAAAAATTTGCCTTACAAATTTAAGAAAAAAAATCTGCACTTTACATAAAGGCTCACTCTGGGGAATTTTAGAAAGTGATGAATTTTCCAAATGACTTCTGAGGACAAGAGGGGCCACTTCAATCTCAAACAATGCAGATGCACAAGCAGAACAAATGAAAGGAGAGAAAGCTCAGGCCGACCGCATGAATCAGAGAGAGAGAGAGAGAGAGAGAAGGCCGCGAGCTGTAAATTCTGTAAGCGGAGACATAAACACAAGCCAGGCCGAGCTGCTCCTCACGCTCCTGTGGTAAGCTTCTGTGACGGGCAGGACTGAACGGAAAAGGGAGGGGAGGAGCCGGTGAGGGGCCCGTGCGGACCTCCAACCTCTGCTAGGAAAAGTGACTTCACGTGCCGGTTAGCACTCCGAGAGGGAGTGCTGGCGTGGCAGAGCTCGGCTCGGGGAGGGGCACAGCAGCGTGACTCCCCCCGCCCCTTGTCCCGGGAGAGAAGGAAGAGCTTGCCTCTGCCGGCAGAGCAAACAGAAGCAGAGACAGGCAGAGGGGCTTCAGCAAGACAGACAAGCAAAACCAAAAACAAAAGTGCAGGACACACACTCTCTCCCTTACCAAACCCAAGAAAAGCCCATATATTAAAAAACATAAAACCACAATCAAAGCAAACTCAGGCAAACAACCTAGAGAATTAAAATGAGATAGAGAAAGAAGCAAAAGCCTGCGAGAAGTTGTCACAGAGGCAGAAAAGGGCACTTTTGCAAACCACCAGAAAGTCTCCAAACGAACAGAAAATGCCAGCCTGAAGGTACACACAGCTTCTCCGAGAGAACAGAAAAAGTTGCAATCTTTCAGCCATGAAAATCTCCCACCAGACACAGACGCATGAAACACAAGAAACCTGCAGCAATATTCTAATCTGAATTAAATATGTGAAAAATAACCTTGAGGATTGGAAAATCCAAAAACTGAAAGCTGAATGGAGAAAAAGGTGAAGGGAAATAAAAGATAAATTATTACATTCAGGAAGAAATAAGAGAAGATAACAAAGTTGTCTCAGAGATGAGGACTAAATCATAAACTATTCTGAAACGACAAGTTAAAAGGAGGTATTGGGCGGGGGCTGTGGCCGCGGTGCCAGCATCTCTCATGGGTGCTCCTCTTCCAATCTAGCTCCCTGCCTATGGCCTGGGAAAACAGTGGAAGCTGGCCCAGGTGTTTGGGCCCCTGCACCCACGTGGGAGACCTGGAAGAAGCTCCTGGCTCCTGGCTTTGGATCGGTGCAGCTCTGGTCGCTGAGGTCATTTGGGGAGTGAACCAGCAAATGGAAGACTTTCTCTCCCCCTCTCTGTCTGTAACTCTACCTCTCAAATAAATAAAAGAAAAAAATCTTGGAAAAAAAAGAGGTATTGCGGAAAACTCAGGCAACCAACCAAGAGAATGGAAGCAAGATAAAGTAAGAAGTGAAGTCATGGGTGAGCGAGAGGCTGAGATACAAGATACGTAAAGAAGACTGAACACACACACAGCTGGATCTGATGATGAGGAAGAACAAAACAGCTGTCCGGAACTAGTGTGGAAAACTATAGCTAAAGAAAATATTTCAGAAATACAAGCAGAGCTGAAGCCACATATTCAAAAACCCACAGAATCCCTGGGCTGATTCTCTGGGAAGATTCAACTCTGAGGTCTAGCTTAGTAAACACAGCACAGCTAGAAAAATCATTAAAGAACCTATAAGAACAATAGAATTAAATGACTATTATAATTCTATAGGTTGAATGCATACAAATGGAGTAGAATAGAGGTTACCAGAAGCAGAAGGTTACCAGGAAGGGAGCAGGATGAAGAGGGAGAGGTCGGTCAAAGTGAACAAAGTTGCAATTACATGGATGAAGTGGAGAGATGCAATGGCCTGCGGGATGACTGTAATTCATAATACTGTGCTATACACAAGAGTCGACTTCTCTCGCCACATACACAGACACACACACAAAGGGTACTATGTAAGGAGTTGGATATGCTAACTGGCTTGACCTTAGTAATCATTTCACTGTGTACATGTATATCAAAGCATCATGTTGTCCATCTTAAATATATACAAAAAAAAATCAAGGTGCCAGAGAAAAAAGAGTGTGATGCAGAGCAAAATAATGATGGAGGAGCATTTTTAGGAAGGTCACAGAAATAAATGGTGGTGAGAATTTTATATCTAGACTAGCTGTCGTTCCAGCTTTGCGGTACAGAGAAGCAGCTTTAAAAAGGCAAGAACCTGGGCAGTATTACCCAAGGATCTTACTGAGGAGTGCACTAGAGACCGAGCTTGTCCCTGCCAGCAGACGAGGAGCAAAAGTCCAGAGCACTGGTGACCTTCTAAGAGATTTAACTGCAGATCTAGGAGTAAAATAAAAGGGAGGGAAAAAGGTAGGATTCTATATAAACTACAGATAAATAAACATTGTATGTTTTGACAAAGTAGAAATAATACAACCTAAAATGGAGCAGAAGAAGTGTGGAAAGGAACCTGGAATAAACTCACTGACGGTAGTACAGCTAATACATGAAAGCCGAGGGATGATGAAAAACTGATGAGCTGAACAGGCACACAGCAGGGTGGTTAGGCTGCCACCTGGGATGCCCACGTCCCCTGTCAGAGAGCCTGGATCCATCCCGGCCCCTCTACTGCTTATCCAGCCTCATATCAGAGCCTGGATCCATCTGGCCCTTCCGCTGCTGATCCAGCCTCATATCAGATTCTGGATCCATCCGGCCCCTCTACTGCTTATCCAGCCTCATATCAGATTCTGGATCCATCCAGTCCCTCCACTGCTGATCCAGCCTCACATCAGAGCCTGGATCCATCTGGCCCCTCTGCTGCTGATCCAGCCTCACATCAGAGATCCTGGATCCATCCCAGCCCATCACTGCTGATCCAGGATCATATCAGAGCCTGGATCCATCCCGGCCCCTCCCCTGCTGATCCAGCTTCATATCAGAGAGCCTGGGTCCATCTGGCCCCTCCACTGCTGATCCAGCCTCACATCAGAGCCTGGATCCATCCCGGCCCATCACTGCTGATCCAGCTTCATATCAGAGCCTGGATCCATCCGGCCCCTCCACTGCTGATCCAGCCTCACGTCAGAGCCTGGATCCATCTGGCCCCTCCGCTGCTGAGCCAGCCTCACACTAATGCACACCCTGTGAGGCAGCAGGTGACAGCTCAAGCACTTGGATCCCTGCCACCCACATGCGAGCTCTGGATTGAGTTCTGGGCTCCGGGCTCCTGGCTTTAGCCTGGCCCAGCCCTGGCTGCTGTAATCACTGGGGAGTAAATGAGAAGATGGAAAATTCCTCTGTGTCTCTCTGCTTTTCAAATAAAATGGAAATACATAAATAAGTATATATCAGTAAACAGAATGATAAATAAATAAGTATATATCAGTAAACAGAATGATAAAAAGCTATATAAGAAAATGGGGACTAATGGTACTAAAATGGTACAGCAGTAAATGAAATAACAGAGATATAAGCATTCCTAAATACACAAATAACACATTACACAAAGATATACCATTAAATACCATTCTATATATAAAAGATAAATAAAAACTATAAAATTAAGACCAAACACATCAAATAATTCAATATATGTGAATTACTTTAACTAATCTACTAAAAGAAAGATTTTCAAATGGGCTCATAAGACAAGGGTAAGCTCAATGCTGTGTACGGAGCCATCCAGATAGGCTGAAATAAGTGCATGGCCAAAGGTCTGCCTGGAGAAGGGCTGGAAGGGGTTGTGAGCCCAAAGCCAAGCAAAGCAACATTCACGCTGAAAACTGCTAACAGTTACGATGAAGGTATTTTAAAGGTTCAGAATCACAACGTATAATGGAGATATAATGGTTAAGAGTATCTATGAACCATTAACACAGCAATGACTCTAGTGTAGCAGAACAACAGGAAATGCAGGGGAAAGAGAGAAACACTAGTAATTGGAAACATTACACACACGTCTCAGAATGAAACAGGTCAAGTGGATGAAAAACAAGTAAAAATGCAGAGGACTCAAACAACGCAATCCATCAGGTCTACCTTATGAATATTCATAGAGAGCTAGCTGTGCTCCCTTTCTTCTCCAGTGTACAGAGCATTCATAATCATCGACCAGAGTCAGAAAGAAAGCATCAATAAATTCCAACAACTAGAAATATACAAGCAGTAAAATCAGAAATTAAAAACAAAATAAAAACAAAAAGGCCCTTCGACCTAGAGATTAAAAAAGAAATTGTCTATTAAAGATCTTCTGGGCAAAAAGGGACATTAGTAGTAAAATTACAGAATTTCTAATAAATAATAAATATTCATTATTAGGATCCATGGGATACAATTAAAGCAACAATCAGAAAAAATGTGATGGTCTTAACACTTTCATCGATGAAAATCAATACAAACTTGAAAGAATGAGAACGAACGACTTAAATTCTTAACTCAAAAACTAGAAAATGAACTTAAAAGTCGTCTGAAAGAATGCACAAGGAGGAAATAAAGTAAAAGACGTAATTAACGATGCCGACACCTGAAAATGATACACGGAATGATTATGTCTTTGGAAAAAAAACGAATCCATCTACAAAAGCCCCTCGTAACTGGATCACGAGATAAAGGGGGAGAGCGCTTGCAGAACCGAGCCCCACGGCGAGGGAGCGCGGGCGACATACTTACGCACACAGAAAGGGGTCTTGCCAGACCAGCGGTGATCCTGCTGGCAGATGCGCACAGACATGCCGATGAGGCGGAAGCCGGCGTTGCACTGGTACACCACGCTGCCCCTGTAGTTGTAGTTCTCGCCATTGATGTGCCCGTTGACAATGGGGTCGGGAGTTCCACAGTGTCCGGCTTGAGGGCAGCATGGGGACAGAGAGAAAACCCAAGAGGAGGTCACAGAAAGTGAAGTGGAGCCTGGGCAGGGGGACGAGACACAGGGACGGACCCAGACACAGGAATGGTGGCTAATGATCCAGCCACCCTTGCTTCCCCAGCCTCCTCCCGTGGGTAGCTCTCCAAGAGTGACCTCAGGGGTCCTAGGCATGATGGAAATGCTACTGAGGATTTACTGATCTGGAACGCAGAGGACACCCGGGTCTACAACCAGGCAGTCCAAGGCGGGTTGTGTTGGTGATAACCCCGTAAAAACATGGGGTTTGGCTACATTCACGCTTCCTTCTTGAGAGGCACCCAGGTGAGTCATGTTTATAAATGGGGTTGGGTAGAGTGTATTTCTGGCATTCCCACCAGCTTCCTTGGGCCCCTTGTGGAAATAACCTGTGACTGTGTCCCTGCCAGGGGCCTGAGACAGCGAGACAGCCATGCCATCTATTCTTGTTAGCTTTGTGTGGCCGGGTCTCTCTTCTGGACTTGAGTGATCCAAGAAGGGAGAAAACCTTAGCAGCACAGCTCAGGCACAGAATGGATTAACTGTGGGGGAAAAGCTCTCTTTGTCCTCTGTAAGCCAGGTTGTTTTATGGCTTCTGTCATTTGCTTAGTAGAGATGTAAAACCGCTAACTTGCAATATGCAAGGTACTCTCGGGGTGTTACAGTTGTCCAGCGGTGGAGACGGGGCTCTGTCCCTTATGAAAGGGTGAATAAGGGGTACCTTTCCAATCAGGATGAGAACCCTCAAAATCTTGCCTCAGGAGACTGAAAGCTCTTCTCATTCTCTGGGTGCCCCCGAAAGAAGCCAGCCCAGGGTCTTATTTATTTTTTATTTGGAGAGAGAGGGAGGTCTCTCACCTACAGGGTCACTCCTCAAATGCTTGGGAGCTGGGAACCCCATTCAGGTCTCCCACGTAGATGGCAGGGACTCACCTGCTCAAGTCATCACTTGCAGCCTCCCAGGGTCTGCATCAGCAGGAAATGGGAATGGGGCCTGGGGCCAGGACTCAAACCCTGGCACTCCAATATGGGACGCAGGCATCTTATAACAGGTGCACCAAGTACCTGCCCCTAGTTCAGGGTTTTGCTCATGGTAGAGGAGCCATAGTCTGTGGATTCAACATTTTATGGAAGTAGGCCAATGATAGGTTCCAAGGCTGGCCCCTAGTTTCGGAGAGATCTGACTTGTCCTGGGGAGGCCACTTACCAAGGCAGCGGACCTCAGAGCCGCTCCAGAGCCCGTTGGCCATGCACTCCCGCACCCTGGAGCCCACCAGCGTGTACCCGGAATTGCAGGAGAAGATGGCCGTCGCCCCGTAGACGGACAGCGTCCCGATGCGGTGCCCGCTGGGAGGGATGGGCAGCTCGCCACAGGAGATGACTGCAGGGACCAGAACACTCAGTGAGCAGGACGCCCTGCTGCAGCTTAGCAAGGACGACGACAAAAACCAGAGCTGCTTGAGCCTGCTCCGCGGGAACTCATGGCCAGCGTGCGGGGGGTGACACCGCTGCTGGTGGCGTCCCCAGAGCTGAGGAGTTCCAGTGCCCCTGGGTTTCATGCACCACCATCTCTGGATATGAAGGACACCCAGGCAAGTGTATTTAAAAACTCCTGGGGTGGTTCGCGGTGCACCCTGGTGTGACCCTGTGGGGTGCTCCCCGGCGCCCAGGGGGACGCTGCCAATCAGTCTCAGTGTGCTTTGCTGCTGGGGCCAGTGGCAGGCAGCCTCGGGCTCCTCATCCCAGCACCGCTGCTGGCCTCTGGCTGGCACAGGAGGTGGGGCCTCTTTGCCAAGGCTGTATGAGATGTGAGCGGCTGCCCTGGAGTGAGGCTGTTCCCGGCCTGTGAGGTCTGCTCATGGACCCACACGTGGTTCCGCTCCGCCATGGAGTCCGCACCACCGTGCACAGACCTGAGGCATGGGAAGATCACTCCTCATCCCACCCGGACTCACGCCCCCTCTCAGTGACAAACTGCTCCCTCTAGCCCACGGCGGGCTCCTCCTCTATGATGGCCTCGTTGACCACACACGTGTGACAGGCAGAGCTCTATGGCGGCGGTGCTGTGGTGAGCCAGTCAGAGCTTCCTGGGCGACGGAAGCTCTGATTTCCCCAAGTGGTGGGAGACAAGCCTTGGCTGTGGGCCCTTCTCAGAGAGCCTGGGTGGAAGGCCCTCCCACCTGAGGTCACACTCTCTGCCCGGCCGGCCTGCAGGCAATCGAGGGGCAGCGTGGAGATGGTCGTCTGTGACAATTCTGAAAGGCGAGCCCACCTGCAGCGCTTGCCGGGGTGTTGGCGGAGGCTGCCAGAGACTGCGCCAGCTCCGCTTCCCCGTGGCCCTGCCCTGACCCCTCCCCCGCCTTCTGCAGGTGGTGACCCTGAGACCTCTCCTTAACAAACCTCAGCCTCACAGTTTCTTCTCAGGGACACAGACTTTTGCATTTATATTAAAGAGCCAGAGGAAAAACAGTTCATGGTGAAGGACAGGCAGGCAGGCTTAGGTGGCCTGACCCCTATGGGAACCTCATGCTTCCTATACACCCTTCCACTACAGGTGTTACCATGACCACTGCTTCATGACCACTTAGCAGGTGCACTGCTTCTTTATTCGTCTACCTGTCCAGTGGACTATATGCCCCTCGCAGGCAGGAACCACAATGCTATATCTTCACAGCTTGCTTCGCTTGATAAATGGCAGGGGCCTGGGGAATGCGGAGTAAATGACTTTGTGCAGGGTCACCTGGAGAAAGGCAGCTGTTGATGAGATGACAAGAGACTAATGAGTGCTGGAAAGGAGGGGGTAGGCTTTTCCCCAGCTCCTGACTCCAGGTGAGTGTCCGGGAAGAGGACCACGGCAGTCCCCGGTGATGCCGACAGCTCAGGGAGGAGGCTGCTGTGCCAAACTTGCCCACCCCCCTCCTGGGCTTACTCTGGCAGGTGGGCATGGAGTCACCGAGGCTCCATCTGCCGTTGGCCTGACAGCGGATGACCCTCTGGCCAGTGTAGTAGTAGCCAGGGTCACAGATGAGCATGAGCTGGGCTTGGAACTGGTACTGCGTCTCAAAGATGAGCCTCCAGCGGCCATGCTCCACGCCGATGCTGCTGACTTCGGGACAGGTCACGGCTGGGGACACAAGGGGCAAGGGGCATTCATTACTCATGGAAGAGGCTGCAGGAGTCCAGCTTTACGGGGGAGGGGGTCTCCACGCAGTCACGATGAGTCCAAGAATCAGTCCCCAGGCGGCGTGGGAAGTAACGAAGTAGGCTGGGTGGAGGATACAGGAACCCCGGGGGTGCGGATCCACCAAAAATAGGAACGATGGTGCCATCACCGCGACTGTCGGGTGTGAGACTGGGGAAATGTCTCATCTGATCAGACCTTCAGTTTTCAAGGGAAGCCAGAAATCTGGAGTTTTGATGGAAAATTTCCTCATTTTAAAATGGTGGGAAGCAATTCAAAACTTTTTTGTAAGCAGTGAAGGCCAAACCAAGCAAAACGAAGAAAAAAAAAAAAAAAAACAAAACCCGTATCTTTCAATTGGACATGACACTGTAGTTGGCCAATGGTGTTGTCATTTTAGAGTTTTGTGGTCAGGGACATCCACGCACACTTTCTGACAGCTTCTCCACTTAAAAGGCAGTGGACCAGGTTATTTATTACTAGATTCCGGGTATTTTATGGAAACATCTCAGGGCAAAACCGTCTAAGGACGCCTTGAGAGCAACTTCGAAAGGGACCGTAGGCTGGGATGGCACTGCCCACCGCCTCCCGCCCCCGAGCCCCCCAGCCTGCAGGTGCACATTTTCCCCCCATCACATCTCTTCAGCAGCTTCCCCAGCCCCTCCTGCCTGCTGCCCGCACTCCCCGAGGACTCACGGACACACTGCGGGGGCACGTTGTGGTTGCTCCATCGGCCTGTATCCAGGCACTCCGCAGTGGCCTCGGCGCCTGCCTGCAGGTGGTAGCCTTCGCCGCAGCTGTACACAGCCTTGGTCCCCACCGTGTACTCCTTGCCAAACACCATTCCATTCTTGGGAGCCTCGGGAAGGCCGCAGGAAAGAGCTGGCGGAGGAAAGGAGACGTCATGAGCACTTCTGGCTCAGAGAACCAGAACGTGTTTTTATCTTTCCTCACCGCAGACAGCCCTATGAAGATAACAGCCAAAACTAAGAAGAGGGAAAAGTCTCATAGTAAAGAAGGAAATGGGAGGTCATTGCCAGGGGCGACTGTTTTAATATGTGGAAAATAGAATGCAGGTAGAAGTCTGCTGATGGAGTAAGTGAAGCCAAGAAATCGCAGCCCAAGATACATGGGTGGGAGGCTTAGGGGGAGAGCAGCTCCTCTCCTTCCTGTCCCATAAATCCTGCCCTGCAGAGTGGAGAGAGCTTTAGTTTCCAGTGAAGGGGAGGAATAAGAACCTCCTCGAGAGAGCCAGGGTTGCTGGTGGGTGTTGCACCCCAGAGGAAAGCTCTTCTGATTCAAGGAGTCAGGGTTTCTCAGCCTAAATAAACCGTTCATCTGTATCACATCCTCAACAGCTCACTCCTGCAACAGACCTAGTGGGCCGACACATCTGAATACAATAACAACAAAGACCGCCCGCCTCTGGCTCCTGAAAAAACCCATCTAGTCTTCACTGTCCATCTGTTTCAGAGGGAGAGAAGCAGACGCTGTGTTGGTGGTGGTGGGGTGGGGGGAGCAGAGAGAGCCAGAATGAGCACTCCATCTGCTGGTTCACTCCCCAGATGCCAGAAATGGCTGGGTCTGGGCTGAGGCCGGGAGCCAGGAGCACAATCCAGGTTTCCCGTGCAAGTGGCAGAAGTCCAATTACTTCAACCAGCACCGCTGCCACCCAGGGTTGCATTAGGAGGAAGCTGGGGTCAGCAGCTGGAGCTGGGAGTCTAACTCAGGGACTCCGACGTGGGTCATGGCCATCTCAGCCACCAGGCCGGATGCCTGTCTCACCTCTACTCTGTAAATATGAATACAACTTCATCTGTCTGGATCAGGCACGTGTGAGGAAAGCCAGCAGCGTGAACGAGAGGAACAAAGATAACACTGAAAAATAAAATTGAAAAAATTGAAGAAAAAAACTCCTTAGGAATCAGAGCTCATTTAGGAAGCAAGATGCACCATCTTTAAACTTCTGATTAGTAAGATCTCGAGAAAGTCATGGTGACATACGGTAATCATAAAATGAGAACAGAGTTCTTTGAAAAAAGAACAATAAAAAGAGAACAGGAAGAGCTCTTGTAAATTAAAACTGTGATTGCCTAAATAAGCATGAAATAGAAGGGTTGAAGATTACAAATTAAGAAAATTTCTCATAATATAGACAAAAAATCCCCCATAGGACTGAAAATAAGAATAAAAGACTCAAAATAGAGGATCAACCTAGAAGTTCAATATAATTGTTCATAGCTCCAGATAGAGAACAGAGTAGATGGGTTGCAATCATCTTAGATAAAAAAAAATTCTCCCAGAGCTGGGAGACAGACAGGTAGATCTTCATATAGAAAGGAAGCATAAGGGATGTAAAGGGAACCCTTCTTGGATACATTGTTGTGGAATTTCAAAATCCAAAGACACATGTAAACAATCCCAAAGAATCACACACTCACAAGTTTTGAGAGAGAGAGAGGGAGGGAGGGAAAGAGAGAGAGAGAGAGGGAGGGAGGGAGAGAGGGGGAGGGAGCGAGAGAGGGAGAGGGAGGGAGGGAGGGAGGGAGAGGGAGAGAGGGAGGGAGGGAGAGAGGGAGAATATGTGACATAACCATGAAGGAATGAGAATCAGACTTCTTAGCAGCAACACCAGATCTTCAAAGGTAATGGAACGGAGCCTTTAAACTACGGAGGAAATGGTTTTCAGTCTAGAATTTTTCCTATTCACAAGCATGTGTGAAGGCTAAAATATTTTCAGACACAGAGAGACTCAGAAGATTTACTTGTCATGAACCCTCTCTGAGGAATGTGTGTGTGTGTGTGTGTGTGTGTGTATTCCATCAAATAAGGAGGAACTGACACTCTGAGATGCAATGACTTTGAACAGCCCTTGTCTTGACTGTTGAACAGTTTTTTTGTTTTCATACTATTTGTTGAACTCTTTATTTAGTATAGAGTTAATCACTGTGTATAAAGTTAATTAAAATAGATCTTAGTAAAAATTAAGAATGGGAATAGGAGAGGGAGGAAGAAGAGGAGTGGGAGTGTGGGTAGGAAGAATTACTATGTTACTAAAGTTGTACTTATGAAACGCATGAACTTTGTATTCCTTAAATAAAAGGTTTCTGGAGCAGGGAGAAGAAGGAGGAATCCAAGACAGGGCAATATGTGGGATATTAAGTAATAGTACTAAGTCAGGAGTATAGTGAAATCTCAAAGTGACAGCTCTGGAGAGAAATGTGCAGAGTAGATCTTGTGGTCCTTGAAAGAAATTAACAGTCTCCAACCATTGCCTTGGGATGGTTTAGGAGCTACAGTGTCCAAGTGCCCCCTACTGTCCCCCATCCCCACTCGCCATGCAACTGGTTTAAACCTCAGACTTCCTCCACTCACAGCCAGAATGAGCTCAAGCAGAGAAAAGTCCCACTGATAAGGGCAAACAATGGTGCCTGATGCAACTAGAATTTCCAGAACCAAGAAGAAGCTTCGGGGGGGTCCCATTACGCTGCACTATAGAGCAGGCTGCAGGGAGAGGGGCTTCGACATCAAGATGGAGAACAGATCCAAAGGCTGCACCTGACACCGAAAGAGGGGCGACAGAGCAATGAGGGAACAGGGGAGCACCTGCACCTGGGAATCCCCTAATGCCCACCTGCCAAGACCTTGAGCTTCCTCAGCAATACTAGATTAGCCAACTGTCACATCACGTCGCCTAGCTGCCCTGCCTCCCAGACCCTGGCGAGGAGATACTTAGCTCCTCCCTGATGTGTTGCATGGGGAGTCAAAGCAGGTGAAGCAGGTGGGCGGCAGGCCCGAGAATAACTGAGCAGAGATAACTTCCCCGTCTGAGAGACTGGGAGCTTGGATCTCGTGATGGAGGCTCTCAGGCCCAGAAGGGAGAGGGACACATCCTGGGGTGGAGGCAGGAGAGGACACAAGCCCAAAGTGTTTGAAACCTGTGGTCTGAGAGACAGACAGACAGACAGACACTATGCTGAGAGAATGGGGCTGGGGGAAGGAGAGAAGAGAGCAGGCACAGACTCTCTAATGGAGAGAAGGAAGCTGTCTTTGGGGAAGTCTCCGAGAACTGGGAGAAGGCCAGGCTCTTCCTGGCCCTGAGTTATGTGGGAAATGGTTGGGGTGGGGGGAGGTTCACACACTGCACTTGAGGGGGCTGCAGTCTCCATGGAACCTTCTGGATTACGAGCGAGGGTATGCACGGTTGGCCATGGAACCAGGGTTCCAGAGAATGCAGAGGCGTTGGGGGAGGTGCAGGGTGGGGTTGGGAGAAAACAGAGCAGTATTGGAGCGAGTGGGCAGGAGCCTGGGTGGGCTGCATTTGGGTGGTGATGCACGATAACAGACGAGAGGCTTGGTAGCTCCAACAGGAGCTCTGGAAAACACAGATGCAGTTAGAGATGCAGACCCAGGAGCCCTGACAGCTGCCCTGTGTGGACGACAGTCAGTTCTCTGGGACCTTTGCTTAGGGCTTAGACTAGAATACGAATAACACTGTTTTCCTCCACTGAGAAAAAGCAGGCACAGACGAGAAGATTGTGAGGATCAGAGCTGGCAGGTGCTGTTAACAGCCCTTCACCACGCTGGGCAGCAAAGGAAAGTCAAACCAAACAGCAAAGCAAGGTCCTGTCATCGTCCATGCAATGGGCAAAGGTGTTTTCTTTTTTTAACGCAGGATGAGGAGACTGAGAAAAACAACAGCTTTTACCTGCTGCTGGTGGACGTTTAAATGAGAACTAACTTTCTGCAGGGCAATAACAATCAGCAGAAAATTTAGCACCAGTTATGATTCAGCAAGGCCATTGGTGGGAATTTATTTTAAGGAAATAAGTATGGATGTTCATAAGATGGGTTTACAGGTTTACAGAAATCTAAATGACCAAAAAAAAGGATGAGATTTGAATAAATGAGCTTTCCCATAATGCTATGCACCAATAGAAAACACTGGTAAGGAAGTGCATTTAATGATACACAAAGAGTTAATGAGATATTAAGAATTTTGTACACTCAGGATTCTATTTTTGTGATCAGTATATACAAGAACAAAGAAAATATGCAAATGTTAATAGGGGTATGATCATCAAGTGATAGGATTATAGGTCAATTTTTCACTTTTTTTCACTATATAATTTTTTCCAAGAATATGACATAAATTATAAAAAGCAATGCATGCAAGCTGCCTGGTGCATTTCCAGTGTTTATCAGTCCACTTTGTTTGGGAGCCCATGCCCAAACACCCTGTCTCTGGGAGCCCTCTCTGGTTGTCCAGCAGGAGGTTGGGTCCTGCTTACCTTGGGTCTCCCACCACCCAGCTTATACCTCTGAACCAGAGCTTCCGCACTCTGTCACCTGGCATTTCTGTGCTCACATACCCATCTCTCCCCTGCCCTGAATACAGAGACTACTGTGCATATGCCATCCCCAGGGCTGGAAATGACAGAGCCTCAAAAATGACCCACGGAGAAACCCACATTTGGCAATGACTTGTCCTGGGACAAGCCCAAGATGTGAGTTGGATCTGAGCCATGGTGTACACACCCCACTTCCTGCCTGCTCCTCACCTTGGCAGAGAGGGATGGCTTCGCTCCACAGGTGGTAGCCCTGGGGGTGCCGGGTACAAATGGCCATGCTGTGTCCCACCAGGCGGTATCCAGCATTGCAGCCGAAGTGGATGGAGCCGCCGGGCTGGGTGCTCGTCTGGCCCAGGATGAAGCCGTGCAGTGGGGCCCGAGGCAGGCTGCAGTAAGGGGCTGCACACAAGACAGGGCTCAGGGAACTGGACTCTGCCAGAGGGACGTGGTCTTTCATGCCTGCCCCGCCCCTTTCTCCTCTCCCCATCTCCTGTCTTCCCACTACCAGGTCCTCCGCTACAGAGGAAGGTGTGAGTCATTTAGACAAACCAAAACACAACAACACAACACAACACAGGAAGATGGAAAACAACCCACGAAGCATGGGTCCCCACTGTGTTCTGAAGGCAGCACTGGTTGTAGGGCCAGGCTCAGCTCTCAAATCCCTGCGGCTCCCAGGCCTGGAGTGCCACACCCCATGGCGCTGGTTCAGGAAAGGTGTGACTGTAAGAGCGTCCCCTTTCTGACCTCACCAGCTCTGCAGCTTAGGACGAATCGGTGAGGCTTGTGTAGCTCCAGGTTCCTCGGCTGGACATCGGGACCGTACCTGCCCCGCAGGTTTTTGTGCTTGTCAATAGCCCAGCACAGCAGAGTGCAGGACACACAGAGCTCAGCAAAGGGCCATCCCCCTGCTGTCTGCTCTTAGGGAATGGGACCAGGGTGGACCTGGGGTAACCTCGACTGTGAACTTCCCTGCAGGGGAAGGTCATGGCTTCAGTATAGATCATTCATCGGTTCAACACATCCATCTCAAGTCTGTTATGTGTCAGGTGCTGTTCTCAGCACTGGGACAGCACCATGAAGACAGCAGGGGAAAACCTAGCCTGGAGAGCTGGCATTATCAACCCTGCCAGGGGTCTGGGGTGGGGAGTACATGAGTCTGGGAAGAGGATAACCAAAGGACCACTCTGCCTGCCACTTGTCCCTGGTGTCCTTGGCTGGGTCTCCAAGGCACACAGGGTCAAGGTGGTACCAGGACATCAGGGCCTTCACAGTCTCTCCACAGTAAAGGCCTCTGCTGCCAAACTTGGTGTTTATTTCTAAAATATATTTAAAATTTATCTATTTAAAATATGTATTTATTATCACTTTATTTGAAAAGTGGAGAGAGAAAGATGGGGGAGAGAGAGAGAGAAGGGGATGGGGAGAGAGAGGGAGACAGTAGGGGGGGAGAGAGAGACAGACAGACAGACAATGAATGAATGATGGAGAAAGATCTTCCATCTGCTGGTTCACTCTCCAAATGCCCACAGCAGCCAGGGCTGGACCAGGGCAAAGCCAGGAGCCAGGGACATCATCTGTTCTACACGGGTAGAGGGACTCAAGAACTTGAGTCATAATTTGTTGGCTCCCACGGTGTGCATTAGCAGGAAACTGGACTGGAAGCAAGGAGCCAGGACTCAAACCAGGCACTTAGACATGGGTATCTCAAGTGGTGTCTTAATTTCTATGCCAAACACTTGACCTTTTTTTTTTTTAATTTTTTTTTATTTGACAGGTAGAGTTATAGACAGTGAGAGAGAGACAGAGAGAAAGGTCTTCCTTCTGTTGGTTCACTCCCCTAATGGCCTCTACGGCCAGCGTGCTGCACCGATCTGAAGCCAGGAGCCTGGTGCTTCCTCCTGGTCTCCCACGCGGGTGCAGGGACCCAAGCACCTGGGCCACCCTCCGCTGCCCTCTCTGGCCACAGCAGAGAGCTGGACTAGAAGAAGAGCAACCAGGACTAGTACCCGGTGCTGCCCCAACCAGGACTAGAACCTGGGATGCCGGTGCCACAGGCAGAGGATTAGCCAAGTGAGCCACAACACTGGCTCTTTTTTTAATTAAAATAATACTTATTTGAGAAAAAAAGAAGAGAGAGAGAGAGAGACAGACAGAGCTCCTGTCTGCTGGTT
The DNA here is from genome assembly GCF_051225735.1 of Oryctolagus cuniculus. NCBI lineage: Eukaryota > Metazoa > Chordata > Mammalia > Lagomorpha > Leporidae > Oryctolagus > Oryctolagus cuniculus. The sequence goes on along the minus strand of NC_142873.1, from coordinate 139,796,636 downwards.
CACTCCCCCAAAAGCCTAAAAAAGCTGGGGTTGGGCAGGCCAAAGTCAGAAGCGGGGAACTCAATCCAAATGTTCCACATGAGTGGCAGGAACTCAATGGGAGCCATCACGGCTGCCTCCCAGGATCTGCAGTGAAAGGAAGCCGGAATTGGGAGCTGGAGCTGAGGACTGAACCCAGACATTTATATGGGATGCAGGCACTAAAGCGCTAGGACAAACATCAGCCCCAACTGGGTGTCTTAAATTCCCCCTTACCATGTCAGATGTGTGTCCTTCTGTCCCATGTACTATGTACACTGCATCTATGTGCCCACCTCACCCAGGAACAAGAGTCTTAGTTATAAGATATGCTTGGTTGGGGGCTGGCACTGTGGCATAGTAGGCTAAGCCTCCACCTGTGGCACCGGCATCCTATATGGGCACCAGTTCTTGTCCTGGCTGCTCCTCTTCCGATCCAGCTCTCTGTTTTTGGCCTGAGAAAGCAGTAGAAGATGGCCCAAGTGCTTGGGCCGCTGTGCCTGCATGGGAGACCTGGAGGATCCTGGCTTCTGCCTGGCCCAGCCCTGGGCAGTTGTAGCCACTTGGGGATGGAAGATCTCTCTGTCCCTCTATCTCCTTCTCTCTCTCTGTAACTCTGCCTTTTAAATAAATAAATATATCTTTAAAAAAAATTAGTCCAGCATTTTTTGGAATTCAGGCCAAACACAGCCAGAGAAAAACTCCTGTAGGGGCCGGAACACAGTGAGACCCCTCCCACACTGCCTCTGGCCTTGCTGAGCCAAGGCAAGGTGCAAGGCACCTGCCTGCCTCCAAGGCAGCCAGTCATCAGGCAGCGTATCCAGTGTTCTTTCAACCTAGACAGCGGCATTTATGATGGAGTTCAGATAAATTCAACTTTGTCCATTTCGTTGCACCCCCTGGGTGACTCTTGGCTCATTAAAGATTTGTTGCGTGGGTCGGCACCTAGCAGGCCTGGCCTTTGATCTGACTCTGCCTGTACGTAGAGAGGGAGGCTCCTGGACTTGAAATGCAGCCTGTCCTTTGCTGCCTGCCCAACACTGGCCAGTTAGAGACACACAACTTCAGGTTTTGCAGTTTTAAGGACCTGTTGTCAACATTTCATGTAGCAATGGAATTCCCTGTAGACTGCTAGCCTTTCCTACAGAACAGTTACAGACCCAGGCTATAGGATGGCAAAAAGAGTGGGCAGAGGGGAAAGTGGGGAAAGGGGGAGGGGCAGAGGAGGTAGGAAAGAGCCAAGGACCCTTATGCAGCTTCCCTGGTCCTGAGCTTCAGTGGTGGAGACAGACAGCACAGGGACCCTCTGGTGAGGGACTGGAGGAGACAGGTTGCCTGAGCCCCACACAGAGCTAGCTATCCTGATGAGGAGACAGCGCGGGGCGCATCTGGGGGTTGTGGGTGAGCAAGGTAAGGGGCCCTTCTCCAGTCCTGGAGACCTACTCACCCGAATACCGGATCTTGAAGCCCTTCCGGTTGTAGGCGTGGTCAGACGACCAGCGCAGGTACACAGAGTTGCTTGAGCTGGTGACGATCAGGGGAGCCGAGTAATTCCCACTGAGGGCTTTCAGCAGAGGACTTTGTCCAGAGGGCCCTGGGGAGAGAGGGACAGGGGATTACAGACCATCACGCTCTCCCGGAGACCCTCAAGCGCAGGCTGGGGCTCACGTTGCCATTTGCTGAAAGTCAGCAGCCTCACTTGTACCCAGCTCCTTTTGGTGCCCAGAGCTACTGCTCCAGGGACACCCTCCTCTCCTGAGCCGTGTCCTGAAACAGCGCCCTGGGAAGTCCCTGCCTACCTCCAGAGGTGGCAGGTGCGATGGAGCCTAATTGCCATTTGGGCCTTGCCCAAGGCCAAGCTGATGGGTAATGAGAAAGCTGGGCACCCTACCTCTCTTGTGCACACCAAATACAGCTCCGTGCCTACCACGTTGGGAAAAAAACACCACTTATTGAAAGAATATACCGCTGGAGGAAAACATCTCACATCTCAGGATCAAAAGGAGCTCCCCAGGGCTCCCGGAGAAAGGCCTTCCTTTTCCCAGCCTCTAGTGTCTGGGACTGTATTCTTCGGGGGACTGGTTCACGGTGGGCAGAACATAAAGCTGATAATCTCTAACACGGGATTATCACTCTGGGAAAAGCCCCGAGGGAAGCTGCTGGGACAGCTCTTGGAAGCTTGGAAAAATTCATGGACTCCTTAAACAGGCAGAGCCCTGGGAACTGCTGTGACCACGAGTGGAGGAGGGGTCTACAGACACAGAGAGGGGGCCTGGGAGAGAGGTCTGCCATGCAGACCAGGATGTCCACCAGCTGGCTGTGCCCGGACCACAGTCCACTTCCTAAAGCAACCAAGAATGCACTGATGAGACGTGAGTACTAGCGCCACTGAAAACCTGGGGAGTGGCTGTGTTCTAGGCTGCAACTGAGGGGAGGGGAAGCATCGTGGAACCAGGCTCCCCGGGGCCAGGGGCTTGAGGAGATCCTGGAAGATGCAGGCCAGGTAGACGCATGTAAGAGTCAGAAGCTAGGCTGCTACGAGTATTGACACAGAAAGGCTGGAGTGGCAGCGGGGAAGGTGTGACCCCCCCAGCATCTTTGGAGATGGCTTGTAGAACCTCATTTTCCTGAGGGCAAGACAGACTGGCAACCAAACAAAGCGGTCAAGGCCAAGTGTGACTGTGGGAAGACAGCAGACACCAGGGCAAGAGGAGCTGCCCCTGCTGGAGTCGTAGTCCCTTGCCGGGTTTGCAGGCTCCGGTTTCATTTCCCATCCCAGAGCGCTGTGGCTGAAGCAGAGGCTGAGTCCCCATGAAGAAGGCCCCATGCAGAAGGACACCAGTGTATACAGAGGCAACTCCTCCTGTTTGTCTCCCCAAAGACCCACCACTGTTCCCTCAGGTAAGTGTACACCACAGGTGAGGGCATGACCAGGTGTAACAAAGGCTTCTGGATGCAGGGTGTGAAGTGACCCTGACACCCTGGGATGCAGAGCACCATCCTGGCTGTCCATCAGAGGGGCCATGAGTAATAGTTGGTAATAAATGGAATCCTGGCTCAGGCCCACCCCACAAGGTAAACGTAGCCAAGCCGTGGCCTCAACTGCACGAGACGTGCCTGACGTAGCGTGTTTATTAGAGCAGGACTGACAGGCTGGTGACAGGGGGTGCACCGCGGATCAGCTGATGCATGCTTTCCCTTATCCGCCTTTCTAGGCGGATGAGAAGCAGCTTGTGTCCGCAGGGGTGGAAGGCAGTATACCGCCTCGGTTTTGCCCCGGAGCTGTGTTCCTTCCCCTGCCCCCAGTCATGGTGTTGTCTGAAGGGATTCGGACACCTGGACACTCCTGCAGAACGGACCGTGTTGGCTCACTCACGTTCATGGGATCTGATGAGCCAGAAGCGACAGGCAGTGGAGATGGTTTTGCAGGCTCATGGGCTTCAGAAGGCAAGAGATAAACCCTACAAAGTCTGCAGTGCAGTTGTTAGGGCCGAGTGGTCTGGGGCACACTGAGACGTTGCCTCCAAATGAGAGAGGAGATGACCGCATTGTTGACTTCCTGCTACCACAGAAGAGGCACCCGGTGTTTGGGTTCTGGAGGCCGTGTACCCTTCACTGGGGAATACAGCTGTTGACCTTGAAGGGTGCTGCCTCTGGGTGGGAGCTACTTGGTTCTACGACAGGTCCAAGCTGCAACACCAGCAGCCCTGCTGTTCGGGCCATACAACGTGTCAGATCCCCTCGTCCTGAGATTCCATGGTGGAGACAGACAGCACAGGGAGCCTCTGGCAAGCCCCAAGAGAAGTGCAGCAGAAACCCCAGGGTTCCGGAGCAAGCCCAGCCCCTGCGCAGCCGCGGTCGCGGCAGCACGTGGTCGACCTACCGTCGAAGATCTCAAACTCATCGTACTGCTTCTCGCTGAGGAAGTACTCCACTGTGATGGAGATGTTGTAATCGGGCTCCACTCTAACGAGCCAAGAGCAGGTCTGGAACTGAGGGTAGCTTCCGGGGTAGCTCTGACTCAGGATCACGCCTGTGGAGTCTGTCAGAAGCTCATTCGTTGGGCAGTGCACTTGGAGAGAGAGAGAGAGAGAGAGAAATACCAGGTACATGGGGGTGGAGAGGGGACGAGAGCCAACACGTCTGCTTCTCCCTGGTGCAAAAGACAACCGTGGGAAACTAGTGGTTGAGTGCATTCACGCAGGACCCCATGCCCATCATTCCAGTGTTCTATGGCATGAGGCGACCTCAGATCCTGGGAGAGTTTTGCAGGATTGCTGGTGCTCATACACGGCCAGGTGGTTGCAATCACTTCCCTGAGCTCAGGTGTGGGCCCTACTGCCTGAGTTTGTAGTCAGTGAAGAGGCCACACACAGAGAGAAAACGGAAACACGTGCTCAAACCCACAGAGCTAATCCATAAAATGGGTTCGACTTGTACTTGTATGAAAGATAGGGTGGGACAGAAGGAAGCACAGGGGATTCTGATAAACACACCTGGATTTGTAGCCCAGCTCTACCTGTGTGATCTCGACCAAATTATTTTCTCTGTGTGCTGATTTCTCTATCTACAGCACCTCCCACTATACTACATGAAATAATAAATGTGAACCTGCAACATAGTCCCTCAATGAACTGCAGAGCTGAGGATGGCCATTCTGGTGCAGACAGACTCAGCAGAGCTTGGGCATGGCCTAGGGAACCCGTAACATAGCTGAAGGAAACAATGGCATCCTAAGGAGAACCGTCAGTATGGGATTTAGAAAGAGGGAGCTGCAGGGGCAGGGCTGGGTTCTGTCCATCACCATTAAAAGGAGTGGGGATCCTGGTTCCCAGGATTTGTGCACCCCAGGCACTGTGTGTTTGTGTGTGTGTGTGTGATCAGTGTTACAGGGGCACAAGGATGCATCCAGAACAGCCTGCATGAAACCCATTTCAGGACTACCCGCCTACAGCCACTTGGGTTGGAGACTCATAAGCATAATTCTGAGGACCAAGCCGACTCGTTCAGTCGCTTGAACGAGGCGTGCTCTGTGCGGTAGCTGCAAGCACTCCACTTGCTGCAATGGATCAGTCAATGTGCCTCTGGACAGGCTTCCTGTGAGTGCTGGCTTCTGGGCCCCTGGTACAGGGGGTATCTGGGAGCGCAAGGCCAAGGAAGCGCTGTGCTGGGGAGGAGACCTCACTACTGGCTTCCCCCATCTTTCCCGTTTCCTTCCGCCCTCACCATCACAGGAGCAGGGCTTGCTACTCAGCAGGCGACTCATCCAGGTCCTCCTGAGTGGCTTTGAAAAGCACCTGCTGGCTCGTCCCAGGACAGCTTCCTCCTTAGCGTGTAGCAGGAAGAGGAGGATGAGGGGCATCCGTAAGAAAACCTGCCAGGCTGCTTAAATGCTCCTGACTACTAACCTGATGACTTGCGCAGGGCACTGAGGTGTGGGGACTTTTGGGGTTCCTCGCTGGGGTCTGCTCCCCAGGTTCTCCTTTCTACTTGAGCGTCTGCCGAGCACAGGCCTGCTCTCAAAGGGGACGGCTTCACCCATTTTCCTTTCTATGTGCAGCTTCACCAGACCAGGGCAGTCGCGTTCCCGTGCTTCTCTTTCCTCTATGCTCAAGTTGCTCTGGCCTTGGAAGGCTTACTGGTATTCTCCTATGACACCATCTAGTCCTTCTAAAAATTTTCTTTTGAGAGACAGACAGACAGACAGACAGACATAGCTTCCAACCACTGGTTCATTCTCCAAGTGTCCCCAGTGGCTGGGGCTGGGCCAGGCCAAAGTCAGGAGCCTGGAACTGAACCCAGGTCTCCCACGTGGGTGGCAGGAACTCAAGCGCCTGAGCCATGACCACTGCCTCCCAGGGTGTGCGTCAGCAGGAAGCTGGAGTCAGGAGCCGCAGTCAGGCATGGAACCCAGGCCCAGCACCCGCCCCCAACCGTCTTGTCTTGAGATCTCTGGGGAGGCAGTTCCTCTGTTGACATTCCTTATGTTTTTTGGAGAATTTGGACAGCATAAACTTCCTATGCCTTCCTGGAAAAATCATTCATATCATTTTGGTTTTCAAATTTATTGGCACAGATTTGTGCAGAAGAGTTTTGTAATTTAACACAGTTATTTGACTTCAGTGGTTATATCCCATTTTTATTTCTCATTTTCTGTCTTCCTGCTTTTGTTCTTTATTGTTTATTAGCTTATCTAACAGCTTGACTACTTTGCTGCTCTTTGTTTCAAGTCCATCTTTTTACTTGGTTACTGTTTTATTTACTTAGTTTCTGTTTTATAACATTAATTTCTTTAAAAATGCACTTAAAAGTTCATTCATTTTCATTTTATTTATTTTTTATTTACTTATGTTTAAAGATTTCTTTCTTTATTTTGAAAGAGAGAGAGAGAGAGAGAGAGAGAGAGAGAGAGACATCTTCCATCCACTGGTTTACTCCCCAGACAGCCACAATGGCCAGGGTTGGGCCAGGCCTAAGCCAGGAGCCAGGCGTTTCATCCAGGTCTCCCACATGGGTGGCAGGGGCCTAAATACTTAAATCCATTTTCATCTTATTTGAAAGAGGGGTTGGTGAGAGAGGGAGAGGGAGAGAGGGAGAGAGAGAGAGAGGGAGAAAGAGATAGAGGGAGAGAGAGAAGGAAACAGAGAGAAGTATTTCACCCACTGATTCACTCCCCAAATACCACCAATAGCCAGGGCTGGGGCAGGCCAAAGCCAGGAGTCTGAAACTCCACGTAGATCTCCCAGGTGGGTGGCAGAGGCCCAAGTCCTTGAACCATCTTCTGCTGCCTCCCAGCATGCACATCAGTAGAAAGTTGGGTCATAAGTGGAGTAGCCAGGACTTAATCCAGGCACTCTTGATATGGATGTGGGTGTCCTGGGTAGCAACTTACGCAGTTGTGCATGTTTGAGATAGAACTTATGTACAATAAAATGCACAGATGTCAAGTGCATGGTTCAATAAATTCTGGCAAATGTATATATTATGGGGCTTCAAAGAACTCACAGAAAAATGGAATTAAAAGGTAAGTTTAGGGGCCGGCACTGCGGTGTACCGGGTAAGGCTGCTGCCTGCAGTGCTGGCATCCCAAATGGGCGCCGGTTCGAGTCCCAGCTGCTCCACTTCGAATCCAGCTCTCTGCTATGGCCTGGGAAAGCAGAAGAAGATGGCCCAGGTCCTTGGGACCCTGCACCCGCATGGGAGACTCGGAAGAAGCTCCTGGCTCCTGGCTTTGGATCAGCACAGCTCCGGCCATTGTGGCCAATTGAGGAATGAACCAGCAGATGGAAGACCTCTCTCTCTCTCTCTTTCTCTGACTCTCCTTCTCTCTCTGTGTAAGTTGACTTTGAAATAAATAAAGAAATATTTTTTTTAAAAAAAAGGTAAGTTTAGGGGTGGGTGTTAGGCCTAGCAATTAAACAGCAGTTAGGATTCTGTGCCCCCCTTCAGAGTGCCTGAGCTCAGCGCTTGCCTCTGGCTCCCGACTCCAGCTTCCTGCCTAGGTGAACCCTGGGGGACGGCAGCGATGGCTCGAGTAACTGGATTCCTGCCTCCTACGTGGGAGACCTGGATTGAGTTCCCTGCTTCAGCCCAGCCCCATCTTGGCTCTTACAGGCATCTGAAGAGTGAAGCAGCTGATGGGAGCTTGTTTTCTTGCTCTGTCCATCTGTCTGTTCATCTGTCCCCCTCACCCCTACTCTTTCAAATAAATAAACTTGAAAAGATAAGTTTATTTACTGCAAAATGTTGAAATCCATGTGACATTTTTTCATAATATGCATGCTTCATGAACTGTTGCTATCCATCCTATCTGTATAAACACTCCCACAGTTAAGACACGTATCTACATCACCACGGAACGCTCTCTCACATTCCTTTGCAGTTGATGTGATCTGCCCTGCTCCAGGAAATCACTGATGTTATTTCTAGAACAGTGGGTTAGTTTGCCTGTACCAGAGCCTGACAGCACTGGAACCATACATGGGTTATTTTTGTGTTTGGCTTCTTCTTTTTTTTTCAAGATTTATATATATATATATATATATATATATATATCAGACAGAATGGACAGTGAGAGAGAGAGACAGAGAGAAAGGTCTTCCTTTTCCATTGGTTTACCCCTCAATGGCCGCTGTGGCCGGCGCACCGCACTGATCCAAAGCCAGGAGCCAGGTGCCTCTCCTGGTCTCCCACGCGGGTGCAGGGCCCAAGGACTTGGGCCATCCTCCACTGCCTTCCCAGGCCACAGCAGAGAGCTGGACTGGAAGAGGAGTGACCAGCACAGAATCCGGTGCCCCAACTGGGATTAGAACCCCGTGTGCTGGCGCCGCAAGGCGGAGGATTAGCCTATTGAGCCGCGGCGCCGGCCTTATTTATGTATTTGAAAGTCAGAGTTGCAAAGAGAGTGAAGAGACAGATATAGAGAGATTTCCTACCCATTGGTTCACTCCCCAAATGGTTGCAATGGCCAATGCTGGGCCAGGCCAAAGCAAGGACCCAGGAGCATATGGGTGGCAGAGGCCCAAGCACTTGAGTCACCTCCTGCTTTCCCAGGCCATTAGCAGGGAGCTAGATTGGAAGTGGAGCAGCTGGGACACGAACAAGCATCCATATGGTTGCCAGCCCTGCAGACAGCGGCTTTACCCACCACACCATGACACCAGCTGTTTGGCCTCTTGCTAAATAACATGTCCATGAGATTCAGCCCATACTGCCTTGTGCACCATGGCTTCATTTATTTCTGCTGTTCAGTGGTACTCCACTGTATGATTATAGCACACTTCGACTATGCATTCTCTCACTGATGCACAGACATCTGGGTTGTGGTTTCTAGTTGTGGCTTATTATGGATGGAATCATGTAAAAGTCTTTTTGTGGCATAGGTTTTCATTTCTCTTGGATAAAAAAGCAAAAGCAGAATTACTGAGGAGACGGTAGGTATACGTTTAACTTTAAAGGAAACTGCCAACCAATTTTCCAAACTGGCTGTATGATTGATGTTATAACCAGTAATTTATGAAAAACTGCACTTGTTCTACATCCTTGTCAACATTTACAATCTTCTGTCTTTACACTTTGGCCATTCTAGTGGGTGTGCAGCTATATTTCACTGTGGTTGGACTCACATTTCCCTGATGACCGGTGCTGAGCATCTTTCCATTGCTATGGGCCACTCATGTATCTTTCTTGCAAAGTGTCTGCTCTAGTCGGCTGTCCATGCTTTTATCAGGCTGTCTTACTGCTGAATTACAAATGGTCTTTAGTATGTACCGTTGATATCTTTTCTTTTTCCACATTCAGTTCTGTTAGTTTTTGCCTCATGTATTTTGAAGAGCTTTTACTAAATGCATATACACTGATATATCCTTTAAAACTGTGGCCGGCACCGCGGCTCACTAGGCTAATCCTCCGCCTTGCGGCGCCAGCACACCGGGTTCTAGTCCCGGTTGGGGCGCCGGATTCTGTCCCGGTTGCCCCTCTTCCAGGCCAGCCCTCTGCTGTGGCCAGGGAGTGCAGTGGAGGATGGCCCAAGTCCTTGGGCCCTGCACCCCATGAGAGACCAGGAGAAGTACCTGGCTCCTGCCATCGGATCAGCGCGGTGCACCGGCCGCGGCGGCCATTGGAGGGTGAACCAAAGGCAAAGGAAGACCTTTCTCTCTGTCTCTCTCTCTCACTGTCCACTCTGCCTGTCAAAAAAAAAAAAAACAAAAAAAACAACAACAACACACACACACACACACAAAAACCCAAAAAAACTGAAGGACCCTTTCATCATTATAAAATATCTATTTTTGGTAATTATCCTTCTCTGTAGTACTAGCAGAAATTTCTTTTTATATTTCTTATGTTAATCATATTCATGGAATGTATTTTTCTCCTTTTATTTGGAATTCATATAGTATGTATATATTTGAAGTAAATATTATATATAAATATAAATTTATATATAAATGAATATATAATCTAAATATATATAAGTATATATATATTTGAAGTATATATATATTTGAAGTAAATCTTTCATAGAAAATAAATAGCTATTGTTTAGAGCTTCTAAATGTTGAAAATGGTTTTTATGCAGTAAAAGCTTATGGATGTAAATGTGTTATTCAAATATTCTGTTTTTGAAAAAAGATTTATTTATTTGAAAGGCAGAGTTACAGAGAGGGAGGGAGAGAGGGAGAGAGAAAGAGAGAGGTATCATCCCTCTGCTGGTTCACTCTCCAAATTGTCACAATGGCTGGGACTGTGCCAGGCCAAAGCCAGTAGCCTGAAACTCAGTCTGGGTCTCCAACAGAGGTGGCAGGGACCCAATCCTTGGGCCACCATCTGCTGCTTTCCAGGCACATTAGTAGGCAGCTGGATTGATAGCAGAAGTGGAAATCATTCTCAAGGACTCTGAAATGGAATGTGGTCTCCCAAGTGGTGGCTTAGCCTGCTGTGCCACAGTGTCAACCCCGACACTGGCTTTTAGAAGAAGTGGCATACATATAAATTTTTGTTTTCATACCAGGAATGAGTGACACCTTTCTAGCTATTATTATTATTATTTTTTTTTTTTGACAGGCAGAGTGGACAGTGAGAGAGAGAGACAGAGAGAAAGGTCTTCCTTTGCCGTTGGTTCACCCTCCAATGGCTGCCACGCTGCGGCCAGCGCACCGGGCTGATCCCAAGGCAGGAGCCAGGTGCTTCTCCTGGTCTCCCATGGGGTGCAGGGCCCAAGCACCTGGGCCATCCTCCACTGCACTCCCTGGCCACAGCAGAGAGCTGGCCTGGAAGAGGGGCAACCGGGACAGAATCCGATGCCCTGACCGGGACTAAAACCCGGTGTGCTGGCGCCGCAAGGTGGAGGATTAGCCTAGTGAGCCGTGGCGCTGGCCTCATATCATTTTCAATAAATGGTACCAGGACAACTGGATTTCTACAAGCAAATGAAGGAAGCTGGACCCCTCCCTCACACCACATACAAAACTGCTCAAAATAGATCAAAGACCTAAATGTAAAAGCTGAATCTATAAATTTTAGGAAGAATACATAAATAAAAATCTTTTAAACTTAGATATGACATCAAAAGTACAAGTGACCAAAGAAAAAAATCATAAACTGGACATAATCAAAGTAAGAACTTCTGTGCTTCAAAGAATATCGTCAAGAGAGCGAAAAAATAACCCGTGAAATGGAAGAAAAATATTTTCAAATCCCTGTCTTATAAGGGAGTGGTGTCTAGGGTCTATAAAGAACTCATACAACTCAATAATAAAAAGACAAATAATCTAGTTTTTAAAATTAGTATCCATCATCTCAAACATTTATCACTTCTTTATGATGACAATATTAAAAATCCAATGTTCTAGCTATTTTGACTTATACAATATTAATCATTATACAAGGTATACAGTTATACAGGCACTGAGATCACAGTGTACCCCATAAGTACATACAGGTATTATTTTTAATTAAATATAAATGAAATGGGTAAAGGATTTGAATAGACGTTTCTCCAAAGAAGATGTACAATAAGGACATGAGTAGGTACTCAAAAAACCATTAGCTATCAGGGAATGCAAATTAAAACCACAATCAGACACCACTTTGCACCCAGCAGGATGGCTACAATTTAAAAGACAGATAACAGTAAGAGGATATGGAGGAGCTAGATCACTGAAACACTGCTGGAGGGTAAAATTCAGCTGCTTTGGAAAACAGCCTGGCAGTTTCTCAAAAGGTTAGATACACACTTACCACCCGACCCAGCAATTCCACTCCAGGTTACACATCTAAGAGAGATGGGAACATGTGTCCACATAAAAACAAGTGCTAGCATGTTCAAAGCTGCATCACACCTCATACTCCACAGGAGGAATGGCCCAGATGTTCACCAAGTGAGGGTCGAGTCAACAGAATGTGGTGTATCCACACAATGGACTATTATCCAACAGCAAAAAGCAGGAAGCACCAACAACATGCTGCCATATGGATGACCCTTGGCAATGCTGTGCTAACTAGAAGGAGGCCGCCACCTAGCAGGATTCCACCAATCTGAAACAGCCAGACAGGGCACAGCCATATGGACAGAAACCAGAGTGGTGGCTGTGTAGGGCTAAGGGGGTTGGAAAGAAGTGAGGAGTCACTACTACTGGGTATGCTATTTCTTTTGGAGCGATGAAAGGGTATAAACTTGATTGTGGTGATGGTTTCAAAACTGCAAAGATGCTGAAAACTACTGAACCACACCTGAAGGGGGTGAACTGCATGGCATGTGAATCACATCCCAGTAATCAAGCCCTCTGGACACAGACAGACCACAACGGTCATGTCTGAGGGAGCAAGACTGGCACCAAGTCCCAGAGGGAACTGTGAGACTGACACTGGGGAGGAAGGCCTGACGGGGGCCACAGAGACACAGGCACAGCACCAGAGGTGAGAAACCCGGCATGGAGCAATGCAGGCAGCCCTGGAACAGGAGCCTGGCTGGCTGGCTTGAGGGTGCACACAGAGCTCAACCGAAACAGATGGTGAGATTCTGGTTGCATCGGGGCAACCCAGTTCTGTAGCTCATGGATCCTGACTTCCTCCTTAATGGTTCTCACTGTAGATTCTTCCTGTCCATGCCTTCTAACCACTGGAGGGGAGGTGGACCTCTTCATCCAGGGGCTACTGAATATTTGTTGGGAATAACGACACTAGAAACAGTCCAAGGACTGGCTATCGTAACCATAACTGCCACCACGGAGCAGTTCATCCGTGCAGGGACAGTTTAGAGTGCCTTGCAGTATTACGTATTAACTTCTCTCGTTCATCACAGCCTCCCAGGACGATCAGATGGCCTGCCCTAGGCCACCTGCCTCTTGAGTGAAAGCTATGGTTTCTGGTGTCAGCTGGGAGAAAAAGGGAGGCGAATTCACCTTCTGCCGATTTCACTGCCCAGCAATGAAGGCCAGTTCAGGCCCCAGGACCTGGAGCACAGGCACGCCATTGTCGGGGAGGGCCCATGCCTGTGCCCACCCCTCCCTGAGGCCCCAGAACGTCCTCCAGCCAACACTCAGGATGTACTTCCAGGAAAGCCCAGGCAGCAAAGAGGAGGACAGAAACCAGCGTGCCACCGCTCCAGACCTCAGATCAGGGCAGAGACCCTGTAGAGAGCATGCGGGGACTCAGCACAAGGCGTTCACCGCGTGGCCTCTGACTTCATGGGCAGTGGCTGAGAAGCGGGGATAACTAAGAACTCAGACCAGGAAGAGGAACTATGCCAGGACTTGGTCTGGGAGGAGCCGGCTGCAGGGAGACGCAGCTCGGACGATTACCTTCACAGAGTGGGGGTGGGCCTTCGAATTGCAGGGACGTCCCAAGTTTGCAGGTCAGGATTTCATTCCCCACCAAGGTGAAGCCAGGCAGGCACCTGTAGCGTACGATGTCACCTGAGGAGAGAGACAGACTGGAGAAGTCTGGGTGGGGCTGCTGTGCGCCCCTGGGCACCTCGAGCCCACTTCCAGGTAGGACAGTCAGCAGCTGGGCTGTTGCTTCCCTCCCCCAGGGACTATGCACACACCTGTCACGTGCACCTTCACTTCTGAAACCCACACTGCCTGCGTGACAGGGCCTTCCCAGCTCCTCTCCCAGGGTGGGGCCACAAAGAAGGGGGCTGCACTTGGGGCTCAAACTCTGTTCACAGGTCTAGATTTTTCCGTGCATGGGCAGGAGGGAGGGGTGAGCCCTGCTGGCCAGCCCCCACCACTGCCCCACCCTCTGTGCCTGCCCCCCAGGGTCCTCGCTGGCTTGCAGGTAGTACCTATGTTGAACTCCTCATTCTCGGTGACGACTTCGGCGTTGGGGAGGATGGTGGGAGGAGGGCATTTGGTGAGTGGATAAGCTGAAAGTGAACGCAGACAAGGAAGACGTCAGTGTGCGTGTTTGTTGGGGGGCTGGGGGTGCTGCCATCACTCATTCTCTCAGTTCTTCACCTTCTCATTCCTTGTTTATTTACACCACCAACTTTAAGGACTATGCATCTGACACAGGGGAAGTTTAGCCACGTGCTATTTTGCTTTATCTTCTTTTGGGGAAAAAACAAAACAAAACAAAACAAAAACAAAGCTTCAAATTTATTTGAGAGGCCGAGAAAGAGAGACAGCTCACATCTGCTGGTTCACTCCCCAAATGCCCACCATGGCCATGACTGGGCTGGGCCGGAGCCACAGGCTGGGGACTCCCCCCAGGGCTCCCATGTAGGTGGGACAACACCAAGTACTTGAGCCAGCACTGCTGCCTTCCAGGGTGTCTGCGTTAGCAGGAAGCTGGAGTCAGGAGCTGGAGCTGGGAATCCAATCGAGGCACTCCAGTGTGGGGTGTGGGCCTGCCTAGGCTAAATGGTCTTGCTTCTCTTTGGTTATCCCTTTCAGTTTGTTTTTGGTGCAAAGCCCAGGGACTGTATTTAAAAGCTAATGATAAAGGCGAGGGGCGAGTGACGTCACCAGCCCTGCAGGTGCGACAGCAGCCCTTGCTGAGTGCCTCCCAGATGCTGGGCCCTTGCACAGGCCGTGACCTCGGAGCCCTGCTCACCCCGGGGGGCGTTCTCACTCTGTCTGTGAGCAGGTGGGATTCAGAAAGGTGCCTCTACTTTCCCACAGTCCTTCAGGACCTGAGGGGCGCAGGCAGGATCTGAATCCAGCCTGTCTGTCCCAAATCCCGTGTTCTTCCCACTGCTCCACCTTTGTGTTCTGTCTGTGGACGCTGAAGCATCCCCTGAAGTCAGCTTGTTTCCCCTCGGGCTTCTCAGGGTCTTCTCAACTAGGATCCATCCCTTTGGAAGCAGAATATTGTTACTAAGACAAAGCTCAGTGTGGGTTTATACTTTGGCTTTCGTTTCCTGCATACAGGTGTGAAATCCATGCATAGTGTTTTCATACCATGTATTTTTCATGAGCACACTTTTTCTTAAAATTTTTAATGAATTATTTTTATTTATTTGAGAACCAGAGAGACAGATGGAAGTCAGATAGAGAGAGATCTCCCATCTTCAGGTTCACCCCTCAAATGACTGCAGTGGCCCAGGCTGGGCCAGGCCAAAGCTGGGAGCTGAGAACTCAGTGTGAGGCTCCCTTGTGGCAGGGACCCTACAGCTTGAGTATCACCTGCTGCCTCCCGGCATGCGCATTAGCAGGGAGCTGGAATGGGGCAGAGCCAAGACTCAAACCAGGCACTCAGATGTGGGGTGTGGTGTCCTGTGAACTGGCTTGCTTGCTAGTCCAAATGCCCACCCTGTGAGCTTCTGGAAGATTCTCTCTCCGACTGGATTTCAAGACATTTTTGTACCAAGATGAACTTACATTTCAATTCCATTTCCATGAACTCTTTGAAGTCCCCTCTTGTTATCTTCAAAAGTCCCTCAACCCCTACCCCACTGTGCTTTTTAAAAACAGCATTCTTTTAAAAAAAAGTACAAGTGGAATACATTGTGATTAAAGAAAATCTGAGCTTTGCTATGAGAACAGCAGGAAGAAAATTAAACTCATCCATTATCCTCTCAGAGAGAACCACCGTTAACCCTTTACTGTGCGTCTATGGAGAACTCACACTCTGCATGTGTTAACATTTTCCCCTCGCACGACCTGCACCATAAGTTACAAACTTTGCACTGATCTTTGCATGTTTACTATTATATTGCAGAAATTTTTCATAATAATGAATTTCTTCCAAAATATGACTGGAACATCTTCATAGGATTTAATAATATACACTTCCTAGAATTTATTTCACAGATACTGTTATTAAACATTTAGATTTCCAACATTTTAAAATTTAAATAACTGTGATAAAACCCTACATATGTGTACTTTGTGATTTTCAAGTTTTTCTTTTTAAATTGGGAAATATTATAGCTAATGACCTTTTAAAAATGCAGGCATCTCCTATTGAATGTCAGTAATCCACTCCTGGAAATAAGATGTTCTCTATAAGATGTTAACTAGGACCCCCTTTCTGCATCATTTTAAGTGGGAAAAAGTTATAGTGTGTTATACATCAACCACAAATTGAAAAAGAAAGGCGTGCAATAAATACCTATGCTTATGCAGCAAATCTTATGCTAGAAGTTAAATACTGAAAACATCATTTCATGATCACCCAACAATGGTCACCGTGGTTAACAACACAGGGGCTCTGTGCCTTGGAGCACGCACACTTTGTGAACAGAGCTGAACCACAAACAACCAGTGCATTGTGGGAAACTTCTCAGCTTGCAACACTGCAAACTCCAGGCAGAAATAAGGGCTACATAGGAAAGTCACGGGTGGCGATGTGTTCAGAACAGGCAGTAGGTGGTGCTACCGTTCACACCACCACCATGCCACGGCTCACAGCCACACGTCCTCAGCGTGGGACTGGGGCTATCTTCCCCATGTTCACGTGGGATTCTGGTACTTCACCAGGTGTAGCTGGCATGCAGCTTGAGATTTTTCCTTTGCACAGTTTTATTTAACAGTTGTGTTGGGGCTTTACCTTCGAACTTTTTAGGCATGTTGGCTGGCAAATGTCGCATTGAGAGATACCTAAGCTTTATGATATGTTTCTATTAAAACTAAGAGGGATGCTTGAAGCTACCAAGCAGACTTAACCTTGACTTTACAAGAACCAGGGAGCACCGTGCCTGCACTCGACTCATGCTTCCGCCTCACTATCCAGGAAGCTGGCTCCGATCGGTGCTGTCAGCTGACGGCACTCGGCTTCTCCTACCCTGAGTGCATCGTTCTCCATCCCGACCATTTAATGGTTCTCTATTGCAGGCTCACCTGGGCCAGGTGCTGAGGCTGAAGGAATAAACAAACAGGCAGCCGCTGCTCTCCGAGAACTCAGAACCCCTGGGAGCGAGTCACTCACCTTCACCTTTGTCAGCCTGACGAACAAAAATGGGGGCACTTACTCTGCCAACTGTCATGTTCCTTAACATTTTTTTTAAAAAAAGATTTATTTATCTATTTGAAAGTCACAGTTACAGAGAGCGAGAGAGTGAGAGACAGGAAGAGAGAGATCTTCCTTCCACTGGTTCACTCCCCAAGAAGCCCCACAGCCAGGGCTGAACCAGGATGAAGCCAGGAGCCAGAAGGAAGGAAACAGCCTGACTGTGGTTAACCAACCACACTGTGTTAAAGGATTGCTGGGTATGCTCAAACTGCCCACTACCCAGTGGACAACTTCCTGCAACCTGACCAGCAGGCTTATCACTCTGGAAATTACCACCACAGACTGGCACACTCATGTGAAGGGCAGCATCACTCACAGTGGACCAAAGGCAATCCGAGGGTCCATCTGCAGATCAATGGATATGGAAAATGTGGCAATATGGCGTGTCCACGCAACAGTGCGTCTTTCAGCCTTAATAAGGAAGGAGGCACTGGTACATTCTCCTGTGTGGGTGATCCTTGAAGACATCACGCTATGTGAAAGCCAGGGACAGAAAGGCAAACTGTGTATGATTCCACCCATACAAGGTGCCCAGGGAAGTCAAATCTAGACACAGAAATGGAATGTTGGCTGTCAGGGGCTGCGGAAACAGAGGGACGGAGAATCAGTGTTTCCTGGATACAGAATCTCAGTTTTACAAGATGGAAAGAGTTCTGGTGGTGGATGGTGGTGATGGTTGCCCAACAGTGTGAACGTCCTTAATGCCACTCAACTGTTCACCTAAAAATAGTCAGGATGGCAGATTTTATGCTACATGCATTTTATCATAAAGAGAAAAATCATCATTACAGATTATGGCGTTCTCCAATCTAAAATAATTCACTTTGTCCACTTAATACTCTTTGCTTTGAACTCTACTTTTCTCTTTCATTACCATTCTTTGTCCAGTATGTTACTGGTCACCCTTTTATTTTTGAGCTATGTCACTCTGTCTTAGTTAAGTTCTGGTAATAAAAATTCAGCTGAGTATTATTCAGCTGAATCTAAGAGTCTTTGTTATGGTAATTGTGAATTGAACTTTACCCCATTTGCATTATTTCATGGGATGATTTTATTTTGTGCTTTCTGGATCTTTGTTTCTAAATAGTTCATTTGCTTTTCTATCCTTTATGTCAGGACTATATTTTGCTTGCTTTTTCTTTTAGTGATTTAGAAGTATTGTACTCTATTTTAAACTGATTACCTCCTACAGTGTATCTCCAACACACTGATTTCTCTAATGATCAAAGCCAACCAGTGAATAATATCTATTGGTTACACATGTGTAGCCAGTAAGGACAGTCTCCTGTCCCTCTTCCATCAACTTGGACACTTATTAATACAAATCCATAATTTTTAATACTTTAAGAGTGTTTACTGTATTTGCATTCTGCTTGAATTTTTATTTTCAATTATTCAGACTCCAAGCTGGGCTTAGCGAGCAGCAGTGTTTCCTGTGCTTACCTTCTCCTTTATGCACCTTCTCTATTTTGTGTCACTGCCCATCCATGCCTCGGTGGCTGATCACAACTTGGGTGGACAGGTCAGATCCAGACTCTCATTTTAAGCACTGGAATTCCTGCAATGACTGCTTCTTGCCCTGCACTCTTCTTTCTCCTCTTTAACATCTACCGAGAAGTCTCCTGTTTTCTGTAATCTAATGCCCAACGGAAACTTCCTCGGGCTGGGGTCTAGTCGACCTCCCTATCCTTCATCCTTTCAATCGGAAAACCTTGCCAGGCTGTTTCTCATCTTCCCCAGTGAAGAGTGAGCTGTAGGTACAGTGAACAGTGAGCTCACTCATTCTGTAGGTACAGGTTTTCCATCTTCTCGGAGTCTTTTATTTTTCCCCTTCTGTTCCACGCGGTCTGTTCTTTCCTTTGTCAATGCTTCCTACCTCTTGCTTGGCTCTTGTTCGCTGGATCTCCTATTTCCCATCTTCTGGACACCACCTCCAAGTGGTGTCCCTCTCCCTCTTGGTTTCCATGGCCAGGTTTGTCTTCCACATCTTCCAACTGCCCTTCTACAGTGTTGGTCTGCTCTTTGCTGATTTGTGTGCTGATTCCAATTGTGCTACTGTATTCTTTCCAACCTTATTTATTTTATTATGTAGCTCTCCTTGTAAGCAACATTTTTAATTTGAAATGACCACAAAGGTATAGGAAAAGTTGGAAGTATGAGGTGCTTCATAAAGTTCACGGAAAAGTGGGATTGAAGACATTTATTTTGGTGTAAAAACCTTGAAACCCATGCACACAAGTGGTTTTCCAAAACATCAATGGAAAATGCACATTATGGAAAAAACTACATGTGGATTTCAAAAATCTTTTGCACCAGAATAAATTTATTTTACTTCTGCGTTGCATGAACTGTCTGAAGCACCGTACAAGAGCTTGTCCCCACCATGAACCATTTGAAAGTACATTTGCCAACACGTTGCTCTCCAACCCCTGCACACTTCAGCACGGATTTCCTGTGAGCACGCACATCCCCTTCATCACCGTGAAACAACTGTCAAAGCCAGGGAACCCACACGGCGCCCTTCCTGCCGTGCGGGCCTCACCCCCGTCGAGAAGCTTCACCACCTGCTCCGGGGAAGCAGGATCCGGTGCGCAGCCCCGGGTCGCGTGTCGCTTCACGTCTCTCTGGTCTCCTGCAGTCTGGAACAGTTCCAGCGTCTTTCCTGGGCCTTCCTGACGGTTACGCGTTGAAGGTTACCTACGCAGCCGTGGATTCAGCGTGTGACGGCTCCCGGCGACAAGAGGCAGGCTGTGCAGTGCTGCTGGGACCGTGGCAGCGGGACGCTGGCTCCTCTCCCTGCAGCTCTCAGATGGGGCAGGGTGCAGTCCGCTCTGCTGCTCATCTACAGCACTTGCTTAAGGGGGCGTCTTCCAGGCTTCCCCGTTGGAAAGCTACTCTCGTTCGTTCCTTTTGTAATTAGAGTGTGAGGAGGTCACTGGAAACCACATAAATACCCATTCTTCATAGGAACTCATCCACCCGTCCACTTACTCACTTACTGTACCTGTTTGGATATACATGGTGTCCTGTTTTACCCAACAGGTTACCGTCTGCCACGGTCATTAATGCCTTTGGTGCTCAGTGACCTCTGTATGGTCAACTGAAGCCTCTTCACGCCAGCGTCTGTTCTTTTGACCCCCATCATTCCTTGGGCATTTCCCTACTTTCTTTTCCTTTTTTTTAAAAACAATAGTTTCACTCATTTTTAAAAGATTTTTATTCATTTATTTTGAAAGTCATAGTTACAGACAGAGGACCAGAGAAGGAGAGAGGGAGAGAGAGATCTTTCAGCCGTTGGCTCACTACCCAGATAGCCGCAAAAGCCAGAGCTGGGCCAGGCAGAAGCCAGGAGCCAGGAGCTTCTTCTGGGTCTCCTGTGGATGCAGGGGCCCACGTACTTGGGCCATCCTCTGCTGCTTTACCAGACTCATTAGCAGGGAGCTGGATCTGAAGTGCAGCAGCTGGGACTTGAATTGATGTCCATTTGGGATGCTGGCATTGCAGGCAGGTGCCTAACCTGCTATGCCACAATGCCAGCCCCCATTTCCCTACTTTCTACCAAAAGATGCTTCTGTCTTGTCTTGAACTTTCCTGTGCCCCAGCCTTGAGATCAGCCACTTCTTCAAAGGGCCCTGGTTGATTTTTGTGGAAAATGCAATTTAGACTCCAAAATCTGGTCTGGATGTGCACACTGGTGTTGAGTCACTGCTCTGAGACCCATTCACTGGGAAGAGCTAGGAATGCATGGATGCACACACACTCACACTCACACTCACACACACACGTGTATGCACATGTGCACTGTTTACACAGTGAAAACCAAGTGTTCACACCATGAGTCCCGTTCAAAGCCAGCATGACTGGAGAACCCTGTTGTCCCCTCCCTGCCTGTCCCCCTGCTCTCTGACAGCAGAAAGCTGCCCTCTGTGGCCCTTGCCTTGGTAACTTCATTTCTCACTCACTGCTGTGGAACCAAGTTCCCATCTCTCCCTCCCCCTTCCCTCCTCACCCTGCCTGCACTGTGACTCCCCCGCCAGCCATCCCACTGTGGGGGTGCCCTCCCCACTCCGGTGGGCTCCAGTGCGAAGGTCTGCCCCCTTTGCTCAGAGCTCTGCACCACACACAAGCCCCCTCCCTGTACATTCAGCTTCTCAGTCCTCATGGGCACCAACCCCCCAGGCCAGGCAGCCCCTCAGCACGGACCCTCTGCTTCCTTCCGGCACCGCGGCCTGGGCCACAGCGGCTCCTGACTCTCATTTGACTTTGCTGTCTCCGATATGACGGCGTCAGGACTGGAGTGCGCAGGAAGGGAAGGGAAGTTTCTCTGGCATGCCTCTCTCTGCATCGCTGCCTGTTGTCTTAACATCTCCCCTTTTGTTTGAATTCACGTGATCTACACTCTTAGGCTAGAAGGTGCCTTCCAAAGTCTACTTCTAGTTCCGAAACTCTATATATGTCTTCAAGAGCTTTTCTCTGCAGGTCAGGTCTTATTTTCCCACTAAAAAAAATCACAGGATCTTTTCAGAGGTTTCCTTCAGGTACTTCTCCTCTGCTTAGTGATCCTGACAGGAAATGAAGTCACTTAGGGCTAATGTTTGCCTGCAGATGGGCAGACACGCTGGCCTCCCACCCTACTCCTCCTCTGCACTTTTGCAAGCCTACTTCTTGTTTTTAGTTCTTGCCTCAAATACCACTGCTTATGTTTTCCACAAGGATTCTCCACAAAACAGCATTCTCCACCTTTCAGTTCACTATCCTCGCCTCTTATCTGTTTCTTTCTTGGCCCTTATTATAAATTACAAAGATCGTATTTGTCTGCTTTCTTGTTTTTCATCTCTCTGTCCACAGAGGAAGAGAGCAGTATGGGGAGCAGGTGCGCTGCTAGGCAGGAAGTGAGGAGCAGTTAACAAGGACATGAAAAGATGGCTGTGCCGCAGCTCACTAGGCTAATCCTCCGCCTAGCGGCGCCGGCACACCGGGTTCTAGTCCTGGTCGGGGCGCCGGATTCTGTCCCGGTTGCACCTCTTCCAGGCCAGCCCTCTGCTGTGGCCCGGGAGTGCAGTGGAGGATGGCCCAGGTGCTTGGGCCCTGCACCCCATGGGAGACCAGGAGAAGCACCTGGCTCCTGCCATCGGATCAGCGCGGTGCGCCGGCTGTGGCGTGCCGGCTGCGGCAGCCATTGGAGGGTGAACCAACGGCAAAAGGAAGACCTTTCTCTCTGTCTCTTTCTCTCACTGTCCACTCTGCCTGTCAAAAAACAAAAACAAAAAAAAAAAAAAAAAAAAAAAAACAAGGACATGAAAAGATGCTCCTCCTCTTTAGCACACAGTGGAAGGCGGTTTCGTCAATCCGCCGGATGTTCAATAAGACCCTGCGGTTGCAAGGATGTCGAGCGCCGAGAGCTCGTCCTCAGGTTCTGGAAAGAGCATCCACTGTCGTCGGACAGACTGGGCATTTCCCAGAGACCCGACTGCGTGGACGGGCACGGCCTCACAGTTCTGCACAGGCCTGGAGCTAGTGAGGCTCCCATGTACGCTCACCGGGAGGGACCTACAACCACATCCGTACCGTGTGGACCTCGCTAACTGAGTGCTCGGTGACAGCAGACGGGATAACCTGCTGTGTTTCTGCGCCATGGAATACGACACAGCCTCGACAAATGAACCCCGGATGGTGACAGGTATCAGCAGAAGTTTCAAAACCCAACTCTGGGTGATGAAGTCAGGTCATAGAAGAACAGGAATGACATGAAACATGAAGAGCATGTGTGTCATGAGACACATGTGGCCTAAAATTAGAAACACAAGTAGTGAGTGATAATCAGAGCTCAAGTTCACGGTTAGCTCTGGGGCAGGGGAGGAAGGGACAAGAGCTTCCAGGCCCCAGGTGGTCTTAACACTGGGCTTGGTGAGGGTGTCCCTTCCATTAACATCCATGTGACCTGCGCTTTCTATATGCATGAGACATTCCACAGCTGAGCCACGGAATGGGCTTCTCTTGGCCTCTCATTGGCCTCTCCCTGTGGAGCCTGCTGGCCTGGCTGGGCACAGTAGTAGCTTCTCTCTTGCCCCAGGCCCTTGCCTGCTCCCTCAACCACTGAGCTGTTGGACTGTGGCTTGAGCTGTCACTTAAGGGCTTCATCTCTTAGGGTTGCTATAAAAGCTTTCCAGACACCAGGTGACCCACGGACAATTGAGTGTACTTCCACAATTCTGGGGGCTGTGAAGTCAAGTCCAAAAACTGAGCGTTAGCCAATTCGGGTCAGGGCCCACTTATTAGTTCACGGACAGCTGTCTTGTCACATTGAGTTAGCTTCCTGGTTCTCTTTTGGAAGAGCACTAGTCCCATCCGCCACCCTGCCAGGGCCCCACCTCCTAACACTAGCATTATGGGGGTCAGGAATTTAACACATGGTTTTTTTTTTTTTTTTTTGGGTGGAGGAGGACACGCACTTTCAGGCCATAGCAAAGGCCTCACACCTACTGGAGAGGCAGAAGGGGCACTGTGCCCAGGTCATGTCCAGAGACAGGCTGGTCTGATGGAGACACTTACGTAGGGGAGTGTGGACAAGGATGGCCACAGCTGTGTGGAGCCTCCTTAACCAGGTCCCGGCATAGGTGAGGGCTCAGGTGCGGGAAGAACACTGGCTAGCACCAAGGCAACTTCACACTGAGCCTGTCGCTGCATCAGCAGAATACTATTTGTGATGGTGGTGGCTGCTGAAGCTGTCATTTACTTAGTGCCTTTTACACTCTGTGCCTGGAGCTAAGGGTGCCCATGCGTTATTTACGTAACTGTGTGAGGTTAAACACTGACCCTGGGGTGGGAGTTTGGGCTGGTGGTGAAGATGCCGCTTGGGGCAGCCACACCCCGTATTGTATGGAATGCTTGCATCAAGTCTCAGCTCTGCTCCTGACTCCAGCTTCCTGCTAATGTGCACCCTGGGAGGCAGCAGGTGAGGGCCCAAGTGCTTGGGTCCCTGCCACTAACAGTGGAGACCCAGACGGAGTTCCTGGTTCCTGGGCCACATTGTGGGCATTTCAGGAGAGAACTAGAGGCCAAGAGCTTAGTCTCTGTCTATTGTCTGCCTGTCTCTCCTTCTGGATTTCAAATAAAATAAAAAATACTTAAAAACACAGATATGTAGATAATGAAACTGAGACTCAGAAACATGAAAGGAAAGACTTAAAGGCAAGATCTCACGTGTGGCAGAGTCAAGGTCTGAATCCACCCGTCCACTCTGCGGGAAAGTCACAGGAAGCCAAAAGGAATTGTTCCAAAGCCCAGGTTCCATCATGAGGGTGACGGGGGTGCCCAGGAGGAGGGGCAGGGAAGCTGAGGCCGGGTTCCAGCTCCATGCTGCACTTGCCCTGGGCCACAGCTCCTGGGAGTGGCGGCCAGAGCCACCCATGGTCTTCACATTGTTGATCCTCTCTTCCTGTGTTGCGCTATTGCTACCTCTTCCATGGGCTTAGGGCTGAATGCATTCGAGTTCCAACAGATGCATGCAAAAGGCACTAACACTGTAGGTCACACCAGAGCAGCCACTGCAGAACCGAGAGGGTGGAGCGCGCTTCCTAATTCTATCCACAACCATTCAGGTCACCTTCCGGAACCTTCCTCTGCCCCGCTTTCCTCCTCTGTGAAATGGAGGTGATGATTTGCACCTCACTAACTCACTGTACTCTGAGAGGTTGAAAACTCCAAGCCTTTCACCCCACAGATGAAGAGCCAAGGGGCTCGAGTGGGAGAAGGTCACACAAAGTCATACAGGCCTGGGCTGCGGTGGAGGCTGGAAAATAATCCAGCTTTCTTGACGGCCACACCAAATATACACAAGGCTCTGTCCACTGCAAAGCACGTACGTCACCCCATGGACGGGCACACTCCTGCAGAGAACCTCCTATACTATCTGCTATGATAGAAAACAGGGAAATGTCCCGGTCCAGAACTCTGGACTCTAAGAAGCAGACAGGCTTCCAACAAAGGCAAACCCACCATGAGTAGTTCATGCTCTTCCTTCTGGAAATCACCACACCTTCACTTGTGCAAAGATCCAAAACCAAAAAAACTCTCTCCTTGTGAGGTCAGCAAAGGCCCTGGACAGCCCTCTGGAAGGTGCGCAGGGACAAGCTGGGACACAGGGAAGTAGGCAGCACAGCCTGGATCCAGGAAAGCCAGGGCTTGGCACCAAGGGTCAGCCTCCTGTGCCCCCCGGCCCCAGTTGCGTGAGGAGGAAGGGAGCTTGAGGGGAGCTTGCACTGTTGGAGCCCTGTGTGGGGAGGGCTCACATGGACCCACATGTTCTCTTCTCCTAACTCTGGGATACACGGTGGCTCTGAGAGCCTCCAAGTCACACAGCCTGTGGGAGGTGGAGCCAGGAGTCCTGCCTAGGCTCCACTTGAGGGTCGAGCCCTTCCCTCCAGGCCGGGTGCCCATACTGACCCGAGAAGGCGATGGCGAAGATCCCGCCCGTGGCCGCTTCATGGCGGAACTTGAGCAGGACCTGGTTGGATGAGCTGTGCATCATTTTCTTGGCCAAGGTCCTGGTGAAGACTCCGAGCTGGGGCGCTGTCTGCTGTGGCCCATCCCTATGTGGAGGACAGAAGGTAGTGGCACGTTGCTGCTTGTGCCCAGCCCCCGCCCCATCCATCGGTGGCCTTGCGACAGAGCTCGACTCCTTTTGCACCCAATGCTATTTCCAAACACCTTTCTACAAACTCTCCTGACTCAGTTTCCCAGCAGAGTTGGCAGAATTGGAGAACCTAAGGTTGATTCCTGTTCACCTGGTCTCCAGCAGCCCTGCCTCCCAGGGGGCTCCTGGGACAAGGCAGGTGCCAGTGGGCAGGGCCGCAGGTGCCTGTGGTCTGAGGCAGTGGTAGGGCGGGGCCATGAATGGCTGTGAGACCCTTCTGCTGCTCTCCACGGCAGCCCCATTTCCTTGTCCCCCAATATAAACCCACGGTGCCTTTCTGAGCAAATGACCTGCTTCCTGGAACCTCATTGAGTGCCTCCCAACCATCTGTAGCCATTGCTTGGAATCCAAGCTAGAAATCAACTCAGGGCAGTCCCGTTACAGTTACTCAGCCCTGGGGATTTCTAGGGGAGAACCCCACTATCCCCTGATAATTCCTTAGCGGCAGTCACTTCCACACAAACACATTTAAAAATTACATCTGTAGGGGCCAGTGCCGTGGTGTAGTGGGTAAAACGGCCGCCTGCAATGCCAGCATCCCGTATGTGCACCAGTTGAGCCCCAGCTGCTCCACTTCCAATTCATCTCCCTGCTAATGCACCTGGGAAAGCAGTGGAAGGTGGCCCAAGTGCTTGGGCCTCTGCACCCAGAAGAAGCTCCTGGCTCCTGGCTTCAGTCTAGCCCAGCTCCGGACGCTTCAGCCATCTGGGGAGTGAACCAGTGGATGGAAGATCTCTCTCTCTCTCTCTCTCCACCTCTCCCTCCCTCCCTCTCTAACTCTGCCTTTCAAATAAATAAATAAATCTTAATAAAAAAATTACATGTATGTTCAAAGATCTAGCGGTTTGAAGAAACCTAAGAAGTTGCACTTATCAGCCAATATTTCATATCCTCACTATAAAGTTAACTCACATGATACATCACTGTTGCTCAGTGGGCTGGCCAGTTTAGTCTCCACCAGCCACATGGGAATTAAACTTAAGTAAAGCTTAACCATGAGCTCGCGAGTCACTCCGGTTACAACCAAGTGCGCCATCGCTGCCTGTGGCTCGTGGCTGCCACGCTGGGCGGCGCATATAGAGCACCTCTGCATGGTGAACGGGACTTGTGCCGGGCAAGGCTGCATCAGCATGAGATGACCAATGGGCCTTCCCCAGGTTCCACCAAATCCGCCCCCATCATTCCGGGCAGCTTCTCCTGGGCACAGGCACCATGGGGAGACACCCATGGGAGACACCCATGCCCGCTCCATCCACACACCCACTGGGCTTTCCCTGGCCCCAGCAGGTGGCCCAGCTGGGAGCCGCTCCTCCCCTGCCCCTCCCCGTGAGGAGTCCCGGCTGTGAATGTTTGTTTGGAGCCCAGGGGCTGCCCCCCTCGGAAACTGTTCTGCTCTGGCTTGGAGGGGCAGCCCGGCTTACAGCTCCCGAGATGCTCCTCTCGCAGGGGCTGGCCGCATGGCACCTGGCCTTACCAGACGGTGATGAAGTCTCCGGAAGGCTCAGTCTGCAGCAGGCTGAGGTTGAGGCGGACGCCATGACCGATGGGCACGGTGATCAGCCAGACGCAGTCCTGGGAGCTGGCGTACGGCTGGGGGTACCCCGGGGAGTACACAGTGCCGTTGAAGGAGGTGACGTTCCCGCCGCAGGGAACTGTGGAGGGACAGCACAGCATGCGTTGAGCACCCAGAACACACTGGACTTTCCCACGAAATCCCAGCTCCCAGCACAAAGCACCCTGCTGGGGAGGTGGGGAGACCCCACCTGTCAGGTGCCCTGTGGGCCTACCCCTCCCTCCACCTCCCTCTCTCTCTGGCATGGAAGAGACCTAAGCAGGAAGCACCCTGCTCAAGCTTTCCCCTCTGCCTTCCAGGATGGGAACAAGCAGAGGTCAGGAAGCGATTTGGGAAAGGAAAATTTCTCTTTGATCTGCTCTTTCCCGGGTGGATTTGACTTCGAGCTGAGGCTTCTGAGAGGCGAGAGTCAGGGCCAAATTAGAGCAGAGCCGTCTATTCACCCGGGGACGCCCACAAGTGCTTCAGTCTGAGTTTCTGTTTCCTCGCCTGGAAAATGGGCCCGAGAGGACCGTGGTGGCTGTGAGGCGAGGGACGGGCGCGGGATGCCCAGCCCTGCACCTGCCACATAGACATGGCCGCCTCTCCTTATCTTCCTGTTCTCCCAAAGCAACACCCACTTTGGGGCTCACTCTGATGGAGCTTTAGGTGGGGGGATGCAGAGGCCTTGAATGCCCCACAGTGTTGGGACGCAGTCACCAGGGAGAGGATAAGCAGGGATGCTGGGCAAGAAAACCACCAAGTTCCCTGGTCCAGAGTCAGGAGCGCCTTTGGCTGACGGGGCGTGAAGCAGACACCCAGGGCGGGCAGATGGGACTGGGCAGAAAGAACCCCAGCTGCCTCCATGCAAAGTGCAGAGGACAGGGTTCCTGAGAGTGGTGCCATGGACCCCCCCAACACACACATGTGCCGAGTACCCACATGGGGCCAGGCATGGCCTGGAGGGACAGGGGGGAGCAGGAGGCTCTGGTTTTGTCCCAGGGCACTCACAGCTCACTGCCACCCAGCCATGCACCCAGCAATAGGCAAAGGCAAGGTGAGGCAGGTCATGGGTGCGCAATGTCCCAGAGCTTCTGGAGGGGTTCTCCTCTGTGTGTGAGTGTAGGGAAGGGTCCCTGGGAGCGCTCACATCTAGACGCAGCCCCGAGGGATGACAAGGGCTAAGTGGCAAGGTGGCAGAGTGGGTTTTTATAAGAGGAAGGAGCAGCAGGTGCCAAGAACCAGAGGCAGGATGCCCCAGTGTACTGGGGAAATGGAGGGCATCTCAGCTCAGGTAGGGAACAGGCTCCGTGAGAGCGGAGACGAGAGGTAGGCAGGCACCAGGTCCTGAGACCCACAGTGTGCTGCCCCAGGTTCTAGAATTTACCCCAAGCAGTAAGGAGCTGCCCAGGCTGACCTCTGAGTGAGGGAATGGAGTCCACACCGGCAGTTTTGAAGGCTTGCTCTCCCTGCATTGAGAAGCCAGCACTGAGGAACCTAAGACTGGGTTGGGTGAAGCTGGCCCACGGAGGAAGCCAGCAGAGATAAGTCAGACCCTTGGTGGCCTGGGTTCAGGTAGAGGCAGTGGAGAGAAAGAAGCGGATGCACTCGCCAGACACTTAGGATGCAGAGGCAGCACTTGGTGAATGTGGGAGTGAGCAAACGAAGGGGCGAGCGGCCGGAGTCCTCATCACTAGGCAGGCATTTCAGCTTAGTGGAGGCCAGGATGAGAAGGTCCGTTCTGAATATGCGGGGACGCTAGACGCCTCTGAAGGGAGTGGAAGTATTTAGGAAGCGTTGCACAGACGAGGGCACTTGGAAAAGTTCATGGAAAGTGGCATTGAAAGGTAAGCTGACTTCGGCGGAAAGAGATTCTGAGAGGCACGCCCGGTGTTTCCATGAGATGTATTTTCTGAGAACGTTTAGAAGGTCCCTTGACTGCGTGCACTTTGAACTTTCTGCAGTCCCCTCACGCAGGGGGAGTCTCAGCCCAGGGACTGTAGCTCGAGATGGCATCTGGGGGACGTGGAAGTGGGTGAGAGCAAAGAAGAGAAGGGAAGAAAGTCCAGAACAACACTTAAGGGGCAAAGGATGAGATGACCACAAGAGGCGGCAGAGGCGGAACGGTGGTTGGAGAAGCAACTTTGGTGTCAAAGAAACCAGGGGAAGAAGCCTCTAGAAGGAAGAGGGCAGACTGCTCCCTTCTCTCACAGCTGTGTCGGAAGACGGCACGCAAGGAGCGAGAAGGGCGTGACACGCCACCCACCAGCAACTCGGGAGCGATCCACTGCGCAAGCACAGGGTGGTTCTGGCAGTCCGGAACTCAGCGGACGTTTCACCTCTAGTACCGGCACCAGCACCAGAACCAGAGCTGCACGCAGAGCTTCCTTCCCACGGAGAGTTCCTGCTGAGCGCTCCCCAGGGTGAGGGAGCCGTCAGAGAGGTCCCAGTTGTTCAGGGCGTTCAGGGATGTGCAGGGGGAGGCCCGTGATCTGATTCCAGGGTTGAGCTCTCCCTTTTCGGGTATTGGCCCTGCCCAGCCTCCCCTCTAGGAAAACACTGGGCCTACGGGGCTGGGGTGTGCAGGTCGGGGCAGAGGCGGCATGACCCTGTGTCATCTTCCATCTAGGTTCTGGTTAAGGAAGAAAACTCAAGAGAGTGCCAACAGCTCCCTGGAATCCACCAGCTGGCTCCAGACCCATGCGGGACACAGGACAGTGACTAGAGGAGCAAGAAAGTTGTTAGGAAAAGGCTACGTTCTCCTCTTCCCTTGGGAAGGTGCCAGGATTCTCTCAACCTCCCCAGGACTCAGCACAGCACTCGCCTCCTTCACTCTCACATAGAGCCTTCCCTTCCAACTGGGGACATCTAGCCTGTCCAGGCGGGTCTTCCCAAGGGCTACCTCAGTGGGCCCCCAGCTTACACCCCCTCTAGGTCTTTGCCGGTGCTGGCCCAGTGCTCTGTCACCAGGACGCCCTCCTCGGCCAGCCTGGGTTACCCTCACGTGAGAATGGGACCTACTGGAGAACCCCCGGAGCAGGCAGGTACACGGTGTGACCACCCAGGGAGAGTGGCCAAGGGTGAGCGAGGGACATACCTTCACACCTGGGCAGGGGATGGTCCCAGTTCCGGTTGGTGCCATGCTGACACGTGAGGACGGGGTGGCCCATCAGCTGATATCCCGGGAGGCACTCGAAGGTCACGGACTGTCCCACGTTGTAGCCGGCTCCCCTCACGATGCCATTGGCGAAGGGCTCTGGGTCTGGACACTCCTGAAGCTCATAGGCTAGGAGAGTACAGGAGAAAATGTGGCTTTATCCTCCCCTAGTATCTTCCTGCAGCCAGTATGCAGGAGCTGCGGAGACTTGGCACAGTGGGGAAGCACTGAGACTTGGACTCGGGAGGACCTTGGTCATTTACTAAAAGCTGTGGACGCTGGCTGAGTCATTCAACTGCTGTGCCCCCGTTTCCTTACTTATAAAGTGGTTATTGTGGGGATACGCAGGGCAACACTTGCACAGCTCTTGGCACGGCAGCTGCTCATGGGGAGGGCTCCGTTGAGGTGCCCCACCATCGGCATTTCCACGGGGAAAGGAGGCTCCGCTTCGGGAAGCCACCGAGATTCCACTGCTGCTTCCGGAGCAGTTCCTGGGGCCAGGCAGTGGCCTGGGGGCTTCCGTGTTGGTCACTGCATTTAACCTTTACAACAAGGGCCAAGGCCACAGGCAAAGGCAGCAGTGGGGCGAACAGGGCTTTTGGACTCCGAGAACTCAGAAGCTCTCAGGGAGGAAAGCAGGGGAACCTGGGACAAGGAGACAGTTGTCAGAGGGGGCGGCTGGGCCACCAGGGGTGTGCACCTGTCATTCCAGCCAGCCCCTCGGAGGAGCCCGAGATCTGTTACCATGAGAATGTGCAGCCCTGACTCAAAAGGAGACGCCAGGATGTGAAATGGCCGAGGCCACCCCTATTGGGGACGCCACCAACAGAGCTGCAGAGCGGGGCCCACAGGACAAGGAGCAGCCTTCACGGCAGGCATCGGGCACAGAACACCAGCAGCAGAAGGAGCTGGGACACTCCCACCGTAAGGGTTCTCCATGGATGTAGCTGAGACCACATGGCGGCCCCCAGCAGGGGATGCCTCTATCAGAGGCAGTGACACCACTAAAAGACACGATCGCATCTCTAGGCAGCTGGGCTGCTTCCACTCGCTGTGGCCCAGGGCAGGCTGTATGGCAAGAACCCAGCAGGTGTCACTCTGAAGTCACCCAGCTGGCTGGGCGTGTTGAAGAACAGGGCCCGAGGGGAGCCATGCTCTGTCGGGGGTTAGGGCTGTGGGTGGTGGGCACCCCAGTGGAAGCAGGGAGCCTGTTGCTCGAGGAATGGCTGCAACAGGACGGCCTGGGCCTTTAAAGGACGCCTCCCCAGGAACATGTGGCCCCAGGGTGGTACACAGCAGCACGGGCAGACCCCTGCCACAGCCAGGTGTGGCCTTAAGGAGAGGGGCCAGGCTTTTGAGAGAGAGGGGACAGTGTCAGTGACGTCAGTGATGGTGGTGCCTGGGTTCCAAGGGAAAGGCGGGGCCTATGGGGACAGAAATGACCCTGAGGACAGCGGCTCCTTAACTTTCCCAAAGGGAGACTCCTGCGGGGATGAGGTGGGTTTGTACTACAGGGAGACGCTGCGGTGGGCATGGAGAGGATTTCAAACACAGTGCACACTTTAAAACACTGTGGGGGGGCCGGCGCTGTGGTGTAGCAGGTAAAGTTGCTGCCTGCAGTGCCGGCATCCCATATGGGCACCATTGTGAGACTCGGCTGCTCTACTTCTGGTCCAGCTCTCTGCTATGGCCTGGGAAAGCAGTGGAAGATGGCTCAAGTGCTTGGGCCCCTGCACCCGCGTGGGAGACCCAGAAGAGGCTCCTGGCTTTGGATTGGCATACCTCTGGCTGTTGTGGCCAGCTGGGGGGTGAACCAGTGGATAGAAGACCTCTCTCTCTCTCTCTGTCTGTCTCTCTCTCTTTCTCACTCTCTCCTCTCTGCCTCTTTGTAACTCTTTCAAATAAAATAAATATTGCATCATTGAAAATCAGCATCTCCGCACAGGCTTCTGTCTTCCCGTGACGTCACTATGGCCTGAACATTTCTGTCCCATCAGAATCTGTAACTGCGGCCTCCTCGTTCACATGGAGGTGTCTAGAGGAGGGGCCCTTGAGGGGTGGGTGGCACTGGCTTCCTTAAACAAGAGGCCTGGGTGTGGGTGCTGGGGGAAGTGGCTGGGCCACCACTTGGGGCACCCATGTTCCATCCTGGGTGCCTGGGTTTGCGTCCAGGCTCTGCTTCTGAGCCGTTTCCTGCTCATGTGCACCCTGGGGGCTGCAGTGATGGCTCAGGTGCCTGGGTCCCTGCCACCCATGTGCGAACCCCACACAGAGCTCCTGGCTTCAGCCTGGCGCAGGCTCAGCTGGTGGGGGCATTTAGGGAGTGAGCCAGTGGGCAGGAGTTCTCTCTTTGCCTCTGTCTCGCTCTCTTTCAAATTAATAATAATAATAATAATAACAATAAAGGCCAGAGAGAGCTGCTCTACTCCTTCCGTCAGAGAGGACACAGCAAGAAGGGGCCACCTGTGAACCAAGCGCTGCTCCCCCCGCAAGGACCCTGCCTGACCGCAGGTTTCCCAGCTCCCAGGGCGGGGAGAAGCACAGCTGTCAGCTCCCCAGCCCGTGGAGTTCTGCTACGACAGCCCGAGCCGACTCACGATGCACTCAGAACCCATCTGCAGTGCTCTCCTTTTTAACAAGGACGTGTTTAGTATCAGAAAAGATGTCTACAAACAAGACGGAGAGGCAGTGGGACAATCTGGGAAGGGCTTAGCACAGAGGGCTCATCAGTCAGCAGCACCAGGGGTGCATCAAGGGAGACGAGGACGTGGAGGCCGGGTTGGGGGAGGGGAGTGGCCTGTAAGGGTTTCCCCTCAGGCAAGGCAGAGTCACAGTGAGGGTGGCTGAGCCTCACCCAAGACTCTCACAGAGCCCCTGACGCTGCCACGGGAGGACCCAGAGGGACAGATTCCACCACTGGACCTGGGGGGAGTGGTTGATGGCACAGGTGGCGAGAAGGGCAGGCCGGCCGCTTGCCCGGGGACAGCTGCTGGCCGCGGGGTGGAGCCCTGGAGGCTGCCCCTCTGGAAGAGGCTGCAGGGAGCACAAGCGGTCAAGGGCATGGCATGCAGCCACCATGGGGCCTGCCGCCCCCTCCCTGCCACCTCCCCTGCCCACGTGAAGGCGGGCTGGGAAGGAGCCCGCAGCACGTCCGTCCTTACCCTGGTACTCCAGCTTGAACCCCGGCCGGTTCTGGGAGTGGTCGCTGTGGAAGTACACCGTGGTCTCGTGGGACGTGGAGAGCAGCGCGCTGGGCAGCTCGCTGCCGCTGAACCGGCCCATCATCCGGCTGGTCTCGTACGGGCCATTGCGGATTTCGATGAAGTCGTGGTTGGGCTCGGTGGAGAAGTTCAGGAACTGGATGTGAGCTCCTGGGAGCAAGACAAAGGCAGCCAGTGCCCAGAGCAGCCCAGCCCCGCTCCGCCGCCTGGCCTGGCCTCTCCCGCCACAGCCTGCATCCCCGCTCCTCACTCCCCGCTCTGGATCCTGTCTTCAGGCACGACTGGAGAGTCCATTATTCATTCGAAAGGAAAGCCACTGGTCATTTCAGAGACTCCGCCCCGAGTGCATTGTGTTTTGAGAACAAAGCTCAGGGTTAACGCCTGCTCTGATTAGACTTCATCTAATATCAGTAGAAAGATAGTTTCACCTAAATAAACTTTTTACTTAAAAATAACACCCACCCCAGGGCAGAAGACATACATCCAACAGTCACATTTTCTAGGCTGCTTAAGGCAACCCAGAAGCATAAGGCTTAGCAGCACATGCATTACCCCAACTACTCCCTTCCAAGTCCCAGGCAGGTGCTCCCAGGGTCTCAGTGGGTTAATCTAGACTTAGCAACCTGACAGCTTACATGGATCCAATTAGACCCTTAAAGTACAAATGAATGTACTCTTTGGAGGTAGGAATATTATACTGTGTTTACTGATGAGATTTTTCTAAATTAGACTACGTGGAACACGTTATTCAAGAGATCCATTTACTGAGCATGGGAAGATACCTATAATACATTAATTGTGAAAATTGGCTGCAAAGTAACATACGGAATACCACTAGGATGTTTATGCAAAAACCTAGAAAAAAATCTTCACCCGCTTGCTCACAGCAGCTCCCAGGCCCCTGCCAGGCCTTCCGGCCGTGCGAGGCTTCGGAGTGTGTGAATGAGATCAGGAGGGACCGCCTCCACGGGAGGACTCTCCAACGCCGGGGACCAGCATGAGATCGCTGAGGATCCACAGGGTGCCCACGCAGGGGAACTGTCATGCTTAAAATGTGCTCATCTGTTGCTTTCTATCTGGTTCAGAATGAACACATGCGTGGGCTTTTTTTTTTTTTTTTTGGTCTCTGATTAAGTACGGATCCCAGTGTGGGACTGGAAAGCGCAGGCTGCGTGCGTGATAGGTGTGAAGATCACTGCAACATTAACCACAGTCTGTACCAGTCTCTGTTGTACCTGCTGTACAAGGCTGACGACCCTCTGTCTCCTGCCCTGTCCCACCCCACTGCGTCCCTCCACAGACACTATCCCTTGCATGAGTCTGGAAAGCATCCTTCCAGCTCCTGGGTGTAGATTCTGAAATATGTACTGGGGTTTCTGGGTTTTAAACACGTACATGCGTGGCACTGTATTAATATACAAAAACTAGCACTCATTCGTTTTAACTCCATCTTGTGAGTGTCTGATGGTACAAGTCGCTCTTAGCAGACCCTGTTACAGATGGCAGGTAGTTTTGCAGTGAGCCTCTTTACAACCTATCACCCACGGAGCCTGTGCTTTCCATCCCCACACTAGGATCCCTGCGGCCCTGAGGGCCATCCAAGAGGCTACTGAAGGCTGAATTTGTGAAATGTGTGAAAAGGACTGGCCTGCGACCTCCACCTAGTGGCAGCAGCTTGTAAGTGCAGGGGCCCTTTACACAAGGAAACCAGGGGCTATAATTCTAGGCCTGGTGAGTGGTCCAACACTCGCTTGAAGTCAAGGGATTCTGGCAGCTGCGACTGGAGCCCACAGTAGTGCCTTCCCCAGAGCTTGCTTAAGGCCCCAGGACTTACAGATGCAGCGCGCTGGTGGCTGAACACAACGGCTTACCCAGAGCAGCCCTCCCTTCTGAACTCACTGGCCTCAAGATACGGCCTTCTCCTCGCCCTCCATCATTGGAGGCTCCACTGCCCCCAGCCTGCATGCAGGTCTACAGGGTCTCCCAGACACCCCCTTTTTCAGTGTCTCAGGATCTGGAGTCTCCCAGGGCTGCCAAAGCTGTCATCACGGTGTGCCCGGTGTCCTTTGGCAGATGGGACCTGGTCGTTAAGACCCCAACCTTCACTGCCCTGCCAACCAGATTTAGAGAAGCCCAGTCAGGCTGCTTCTCCATTCTGGAACCTGAAAACACACTCCCACTCCACACTGTAGAGCAAAGGACAAAAGGGGCCCTCTTCATGCCTCAGCCTCCTGGGATGCGGGCTGGGAGACCAGGGCCCATGCAGAAGCTCCATGGTATGGGCAGGGTGGTCTCCATGTGCAGCCCTTTGGATCCATGCCAGTGCAAAGCCTTTACTCCTCCAAACAGATATGTCTGGGGTTGCATTACATTCCCAGGGAATACGTGCATCGCCAGCCATCAGATTTTGTACCGGCTCAGTGCCCTCCCTACTGGACCATCCCCCGTGCCTGGCACACTTCCTCCCTTTCCTTCCTGCCCCCTTCAAAACCACCTCTCCATCTCCAGCCAGCTGGAATGTGTGCATGAAGAATGCAAACTCAATTTCATATTGACCTTGGCTCAATTTAATTAGGATGATAAATCGGATGGGGAGTTCAAAGCAAAACTTGAGGTTTGGTCTCTGTAACATAGATTATTATTTCTTTTCTTTTTTAACCATCCCTGAGTAACTCCTCATTCCACATTCTTGGATTTTAGTTCCCTGCTCGAGGGATAATAACAGAAGTCCCTAAGATTTCTCTCCTCCCCCATACTTTCATCTGCAGTTCTCCACGGAGTCTCACGATGGCACAGGGGGCAGTGGGCGAGGACACAGAGGAGAATCCCTGCAGACTTGGCCGGGGTTACGGTGCGGACAGCAGTACACAGCTGCTGCAGCCTGGGGCGTGGCATGAGCGCCCATCTCCCCGAGCAGGCTGAGACTTACCAAAGCCCACGGGCAGTGCGATCTTCCAAGAGCAGTCCATGTTACTGGGGTAGTTGCCTGGGAAGCCAGGGCTCAGGATGACCCCCTCCATCTCCTCCACTGCTCCCCCACACTGCGCTGTGACAAGGAGGCGAGACCGAGGGTTAGGACCGGGCCGTGCCGGTCGTCCGAGGCTCCCTTACAGCAGCGAGTTTTGACTTTCCTGAGTCACAAAGCTGTTGCAGAATCCAGAGGGCTCACCCTGCAAAACCTTTGCCTACCCAGATCAAGCCGAGTGAGTGCATTCAGGGAAGGGCGCTAGGAGACCACAGATCCGGGAGCGGGGCTCTCGGGCTTGACGATGGCCCTCGCGAGTCCCTGCCCCCAGGACCTGCAGGAAAAGCGGGGTGGGGCTGCTCCAGGTCCTAGCACTTGGCACACAGTCCCTCAGGTCTCCCTCGCCTCACTGCCTGAGCCACTCTTCCAAGATGGAGACAAACAGTGAAAGAAGGAGGTGGTGGGCATTGCACGCCTACTGCATGTCGGCTCAAGTCGCTGAGCCCCTGCTACCCATGCAGGAGACCTGGATTGAGCTTCAGGTTCCTGGCTTTGGCTTGGCTCAGTCCTGGCCTTTGCCAACCTCTGGGCAGTGAACCGGCAGATGGGGGCTCTTTCTGTCTGTGTGTGTGCGTCTAGGAAAGCACTGCATGTTACTTGCGACAGGGCTGCCACACCCAGCAAACCTCAACAGACAGCAGCCACTGTCGATGCGATGGCTTGGCAGGGCCTCTACAGGACACCGCGGGGAGCCCAGTCACCTTGCTGCCCTGCTCTGCAGAGGACCGAGCCCTGGCCCCTGGGGAGATCACTTCGCTTCCCACCCCAGGCCTGCTCTGAGGGGCTCTTTCCTACCTGCTGGGCATCTGAGCACCTGGGTTTCCTTTTGTGACTCTGCCACTTTCTTTTCCACCCCTGAACACCTTCAACTTCCTACTTGTATATAGAGGATGCCGATTCCTCCTCCACAGAGCCACGGGGAGGAAGCAGGAGCACCAAGCCTTGCACGCAATAGACACTCAGTCAACGCTCGCTTCCTCCTTGCCTGACCTGACCAGAAGCTTCTGGAGTGGACGCCCAGTCTTCTCCTGTTTCCACTGATCTCATCATCACTGCTCAGCAAGGCTAGGACACAAAGCCAAGCCAAGTTCACCCAGAACCCTCAGCCTTTTACTGTTGCTGCTGCATCTTTTCAGTCTCACAGAAAGTCAGAAGCCCCAAGTCCCTGGTAACCCCACTTGGGACCTGGGCATTATCTGGAACCAGAACAGTCACTAGGATGTTTTCCACTGGGCAAGCCTGTGGGCAGAGGTCTCCAAGTCACGACAGCCTTGAGTGACAACAAAAACAGGGGTCTCCAAGGACTGACTTGCAACAGATCGACTTGGACTTGAACTCCACATAGGCTACTGAGCTCAAAGTCCTGGGGGCGTGGGTTTGAGTGGATGCGGGTCCCGGCTGTCTTACCAATGCAGAGCGGAGGAGGGTAGTTCCAGCGCCGAACGGTCCCCGGCATGCAGGAGATGTGCGCGTGGCCCTGGGGGCGTCAGGAACAGGGATGAGCTAAGCTGCCCACCGGCACAACCCCACATACAGCCTGGACCAGGGCCTTGCTCGGGACTTCGTGTTGAGGAACAAGAGACACAAAGGCACCCGGACACACTGGGAGCTAAAGCAGAGGGAGAGGGCTGGGCAGGACAATCACTCACAACCATTACCAAGGAATTCTCATTACTGAAGGTTTCCTTGTGAGATTTCTTTAATTACGAAATTCCCTCATGACCTTCAAAGAAAATTAAATTTTCCTAGGGTCCAATCACATCCAACTCTGCAGGAGCCCTTCTGAGGTGGGCTTCTGCCAACTCTTCGAGGCCAGCCAAGTTTCTCTTTTGCATGAACAGCTCCAGGAGGGGATGGTGGGTCCCTGGAAGGCTGGGGTCTGTTCCCTGGTCTTTGAGGATTTGCTGGTGCAAGGCTGGCCAACTGCATCCCAGGGGACACCTGCTTCCTGCCCTGGGGGTGTCTGGAGGGGGAGGTACCTGGAGGGCATAGCCCGGCTCGCACTGGAAAGAGACCACGTCATTCACCAGGTAGCGCTCGCCGCTCTTCACCCCGTTACTGGGCACAGCGGGTTCTGGACAGCTGCTCAGGCCCACGGCTAGACAAGGCAGAGAGAGAGTGAAGGGAGAATGGCAATGCCCCGAGGCCGAGGCAGTGGGGAGAAGCTCCCGGCCCCGGGGCTGGGGCTGCCCATGGCACAACACTGCTACGGTTGGCTGTGTTTGTCCCCCAGGGGTCCGTGTGTTGGGACCGTGGGCCCCAGGGTGGTGGCACTGGGAGGCGGAGCCTAGTGAGAGGTCCTGGGTCAGCTGGGGGTGTGCCCTGGAAAGAGATGAAGGTGTTTCTCCTGTCACTGTTCTAAAACCCTGAGCCCGCCCTGCCCCTCTCACTTCCACCCTTGGCGTCACCTTGACATGACACAGCCAGGAGGACCCTTACTAGAGCTGGGCTGATGCTAGCGTCATGCCCTTGAACCTTCCAAACTGTGAACAACATACGACTTTTTCTTTGTGAGCAGCCTGCCCCGGGCACTCCATTATAGTAAAGAAGGAAAGGACTAATGCACACACACACAGACAGCACCGAGGCTCTGCAGACTCGAGATCCCTGGGGCAGGAAGGCGTCCTCCAGGGGCCTCTGGCTGCCCGGTCCACCTGCTGAGCTCGGGGCCAGGAGGCACCCCAGCCCCAGGCCAAACACCTCAGCACTGTCTCCATGAGCCCCTCCCAGCACCCTCCCTCTCCTGCACCCTGCGGACAGATCCCAAGAGTGAAGACACAGGGGGAGAGGCAGGAGGAGGGCACCTCTCCCAGATGTGCCTCAGCGATGCTCAGGGGCTCAGGCTGAGCCCACAGGCCAGTGCAAGTGGTCCCGAGGCAGTTTGCCAAATTTCTCCTGCTGTGTTTTCAAGGTCAGGCCAGCTCCGGTCAGGGAGCAGCCAGTGGCTCCTTGAGCTCTGCCTCCCACGATCAGCACTGCCCCCTCTCATTCCCTACCCACCCCCCGGGCTGCTCCAACCACCCCACCCTCACTGGCAGCTGGGCCTGCTGAGCCTGTCCCCCTGCGCCAGAGCACTCCCTAGGCCACCACTCGGCCATCACAGGGAGTCCACCCTGCTCGTCCAGAGCCTTCACGACCCTAGCAGGGGCCCTTCCAGCCTCACCTCCGTGGGCTCCTACTTCTTCTTGGTTTTTGCATTCCAAACGGTGCTGACCCTGCTCTCCTTATACACCCAGCATCGCACACGATTTCCTCGGCATCTACCTCGGCATCTACCTCGGCCTTCCTCCTCCTCCTCCTCCTCCTTTCTGCTCAGGCCTTCCACACGGGCACAGCACATGCCTGGCACGTCCCATGAGCAGGATGGGGCCTGTGGGGCCACACGTACCCTCCTCCCCTTGCCGCGGGCCATGTCACTCCATACCATAGGGGAGGACCAGCCTGAGAACTACGTAAGCCACAGAGCCAAGATTCAGACCACGCCTAATTTGACCCCAGCTCTGCCCAACAGGAGGACAAGGGCTGAGGCCACATGAGCTCATGCTCGCCCCTGTCCACTGTGGCTCTCGCCTCCTCTCCTGAGATTGTCCTCGCCCTGCTTTGAACCCTGTCCTGGCTGACTCCCAGGCAGCAGGTAGAAGTGTGGCATCTCCTGACGGGCAGCCTCTGTGCTTCTCCCACGCCCCGAGGGAGTGCATCTGCAGGTGCAGGCCCTTAAAAGACACCAAGTAAATCTCCGTGTGTCGGAGTGGACTTGGCGAGGGCTGGAGGGCTCAAGGTGTGGCTGTACCCTGCCTTCCCCACCAAGAGCAAGGACAGCAGAAGGGAGAGGAGGGCAGGGAGCTAACTGTAGCCAGGTCTCACTCTAGGCACTTGGGGATGGCCCAAGGAGTCTGGGTCAGTTCAGACTCCGCCCTCCGGGTGGCTGCCTTCGGAGATCCAGGCTGCCTGGGACCCCATGCACCTGCAGGGAGCCGAGTGCTTGTGGAAAGGAGTGAGGAAGGACCCGTGAGCCTCAGCTCCCAGCCCCAGCCCCTCTTCCATGCAGCAGCTGGGCGGTCGTCCATTCAGGAGGCTCTGATAACTACCTGGGCTTTCTGTTTCTTCAGAGAGGAACTTACATACAATGAAACGCACGAATTGTCCGCGTTTACGCTGTCATGACTGGAAGCGTGCACCTGTGCTGAGTGTTGACACAAGCTGGCACCTGTGTCACCCAAACCCCTGTCAAAACTACAGAGCATTGCAGTCGCTCCAGAAAACCCCCTCACACCCTTCCCAGTGCAGGCAATTCCCGACCTGCATGTGAAGGGGAAGCTTGGAAATGCAGGCCATCTGGGGGCCCATGTCCTAATATCCCAGCAGCTGAGACAAAGGCCAAGGCCAAGGACAGAAAGATCACCAGAGTGCATTTGCAGGGCCTCGTCCTGAGGGGCCTCCTGTCTCTTTCTCCCTGTCCCTCCCCATGCTTCAAGAAGAATGTGGCCCAGCCCCCACGGGCTGCTCACAGCTTCAGAACTTGAGACCTCTTACTGGGAAGGGAGGGATGGGCAGAGAGAACCAGAACAAAGCAGGAGGGAGGCGGAAGGGCCACTGCAATTTCTCTAACACCGCACGGCCTGATTTTATTTAAGCCATGCTTCAACAGAGGGACAATGATTTTTTATCATATGTAATTTATTACTTTTGAAAGCATATTGTTCCATTTCCATTTCAATTAAATGGAAATTAAGCGTGAGTCATGGCTGTGGATGTGACTTTACAGCACTCCGCGAAGCCACTGCCCTCTACCGAAGCAGCTAATTCTTCATCTTCCTCACCCCCTTGGCAGATTAGCTGCAAGACAGACTACGAGTGCAGGGGCCTGGCTCCCAGGAATTCCAGTCTGCAAAGACCATGGGGGCTGTCTTCCCTCCCAGGTCCCAGCACGAGAGGACAGCGATGAGCAGCATCTGCTCCTGAGACAACGGCCAGCTCCCTTGCACACAGACAGGGGCGTTTTGCTGGGCACGAAGCACAGTGAGTGAGTGATTTAGGGAAGAAATGAATCTCTGAAGAAGAAAGAACAAAGGTGACTCCAGGGACCACTTACAGACTCAAAATACTAGATGAAGACACACAACTTGGGAGAAGAGAGAAGAGGGTAAAAGGGACAGTGTGAATTATTCAAGAAACCTGGCTACTCCTCCTCCAGGTGAGTGACGCCTCGGCTGTCTGCAGAGGGGAAGGTCTGGGGTCCCAGCCCTGTCCAGCGCCCCTCTGGGTCTTTGCTTCAAGCTAAGTTTTTTAGTTCTTTCAGAGAGGAGCATCCTAGGATCCAGGTAAGCCTTGCCCAACCACCTAGATGAAGTCCACTTACGTGGGTGAGCCAGGTGGGCACCTGTGTAGGATCTGGGGCTGACCCCACCAGGCTTCTAGCCACCCCCTGGGGCTATCTCTGCACAGGCCATGTTGTCCCACATGCCCATGTCACATATGCCCATATTGTCCCACATGCCCATGCCTTCCTCCGTTTCTGACTGCTCTTTGCCTTCCTGCGTTTCTGACTGCTCTTTGCAAGCCTGACTCAGGCCTTCCCCTTCCACAAGGCCTGCCTGGCCGGGTTTAGCTCTGTACCTCCCTAGCATATCTGGCTTCACTGAAGTGCCCGTTTGCAGATCCACCTCTCTCCCTACGCTGTGTGCTTTTGAAGGCAGGGACCGTGTCTTATTCATCTTGGTTCTGTAGGGACCTATTAGGGCTCGCCACTCGCAGGCACTCCAAGTTTCTCCTCCACATTCACTTCTCCACCTGGCTCCGTAGAGCCGCAGCTCCGTCTTCTAGAGACATCCACGAGAGCATCTTCTGCGCTACCCTGCACTGCCCTGTCCACGTGTCTGCCTCTCTCCAGTGGGCTCCGGGGATACCAACCATCCTGATCTTACCCAATCCTAGCAAAAACCAGCATAGCACCTGGCAGGTTGCAAATGCTCTGTGTTTGCTGCACGAAGGTGTCACAGATGCTGCTGCCTACCTACTCTCTCCTATGCCCAGTAGGGACGGGGGGGGGGGGGGGTCCCAGGACTCCAGCAGTCTCCCCAAGAACCTCGTTCTTTGCTCCTCAGGAGGCACGCCCACCATGCGTTTCTTGCTGAGAGCTTTAACCATGACCTCGTAAGGATGCTGGAGGCCGGGGTGTAAGGGTTTGAGTCTGGAAGGGAGCGATCTGGTAGACAGGGAATGAAGTTTCTGGGGTGGGGGGTGAGCACTTTCAAAGACAACTGCATCACAGAGCCAGGGGTTAGAGACCCATCTCCAGAACCGGAAGACGAAAACCCTGCCACTTACTTACATCCCAGGATATGTCCTGGGGCCCTGGTCTGTGACCCAGCCTCCTGCCCTGTGCCGATGGGGATACACAGGAAACACACAGGTTCCACTTGGCAAAGCTCGGCTCTGCCATGCGTCTTGGCTGTGCAGGTCTGTGCAAGGCTTATGTGGGGTGGAGAGTATGCAGCCCCAGGGGCTACCCAGCAGCTGTGGGTACCCACCCAGATCCCCCCCCACACAGCCAAGACTCTGGATTCTCACTTTTGTACTCCAGGTGGAAGCCGGCCGCAGATACGCTGATGTCGGAGTAGAAGTGAAGGTAGAGCTGGTTGGAGGTGCTGTTCAGAAGGGCAGGCACGGTTGTCCCTGGCAAAGAAACCAGGGTCATTTAGGCTGAGTCTCCCCACAGCCCCCAACCCTGAAGTCCTACTGCTTTTGCCGATGTCCTCCCACTGAGACCCCCAGGGGGGCCCCATGGTTGAAGACACTGAACAGTAAATTAGCACCCCTTAGAGCGCTGGGTTTCAGGGAAGGTGGACTCCAAACCACTTCCTGCAGGATGAGCAGGGCCATAGCTGCAGATCCGCAGGTGGGGAGTTCCTCGGTGGCCCTGCCAAGGCATCGTCAAAATGGCCCTGACACGTCCAGTCATCTGGGCAAGTCAGCATGACAGACAGATTACTTGGGGGGAGCATGGATCCCACTTCTGATGTCTTGGTAACATAGGATTCTGGGCCCCACACTCTGTGGGAAGCCCCCACTGGAACAGACAGAGCTGTGCCCACTTTGGAAAGCAGACTGGCCATGCCCCAGACAGCTAAACACAGCTACTGCAGGACTCAGCGACCCCTTCCTAGGTGGACACCCAAGATAACGGACAGCGTACACCCCACAAAACCTCTCAGTGTTCATGCCAGCATTGTTCATAAT
The DNA here is from genome assembly GCF_051225735.1 of Oryctolagus cuniculus. Classification (NCBI taxonomy): domain Eukaryota; kingdom Metazoa; phylum Chordata; class Mammalia; order Lagomorpha; family Leporidae; genus Oryctolagus; species Oryctolagus cuniculus. The sequence goes on along the minus strand of NC_142873.1, from coordinate 139,752,770 downwards.
CTGCCCAAAGTGGAACAACCCATGTGCCCACACACTGAGTGGATAAACAAAATACTGAGTCCCCATCCAAACAAGGGCTAGTCCACCTGACAAAGTGGTCGACCTTGAACACGTGCCAAGTGCAAGAAGGCAGACACAGAAGGCCACATAAAGTATGAATCCTTTCACGTCAAATGCCCAGGCCAGGCCAGCCCATGGGGCTAGAAGGTAAAGGAGTGGCTGTCAAGGACTGGGTGGGGGGTGGGGGGGTGAGAATGGGAGCTGAGTGCAAATGGGTCCCTAGTTTTTTTTGGGGTGATCAAAATGTCCTGGGATTAGACAGCAGTGACACTTGTGGGACCCTGTGACTGTACTAACCACCAATGGCATATGTACGTTACAACAGCAAGTTTCATGATACATGAGTTCTATCTTGATCATAATAAGGATGCTCATATCCACCTCTGACGGCCCTGGAAGCCCCGCCTTACCTGAGAAACTCCCCAGCATGGTGACCGTGTTGTCCGCACCATCAAACACTTCCAGGGAGTCCCAGTTCTGCTCTGTGACAAAACTGATGACTTGGATCTGGGAAGGCAGAAGGACTGAAGTGTGGGTTATGCAGCCCGAGTCACCGGCCTTTCTCTGCCTGTCTCCATCCCCTCTTCTCCCCTGTTTTTTTCCTCCTCCCTCCTCCTCCCTCCTCCTCCCCCCGCTCCTTCCATCCCCACTGTGAGTTTAATTTTACTCTGCAGCCACTCCGGCCTGACACTGAGCTATGCCTCTTAGACAATGTAAGATGTAGTCCCTACCTCTGAGGAGCGCTCTGTCCAGGTGTGAAATAAATGGCTAAACTCAGGCACTGGGATTACTGTGGTCTGACTTCCCCCTCCTCTCTGGAACATTCTGTGGGCTCCTCCCTTTCCTGACTTGGTTGCAGGAGATGTCTTGCAGCATGGAGCCAGCCGCCCACCCCCAGCCAGGCCAGTGCAGCCCCAGCCGCAGCCACAGCCCCAGCCCCAGCCCCAGCCTGCTGCCTCTGCTGGCCTGCAGGCTCCCGCCCCTCCTCCAAGCCTCTGCCCCAAGTTGGCGCCCCCTTCGCTTGGCCCTTGGCCCTGGGTGCTGGTCATGCCTCCCATTCAGCATCTGGGCTCTGGCTGGGTGTGCCGGGCACTTTGTTCCTTCTCCTCCAAGCCTTCATCTGCGGTCTCCCTCTCTACCCTCTTCAGTCCTAAGGAAAAGCCCTCAGCCATTTGGAGAACATCTGAGTCCTCCCACTTCCTATCCCAGGTGCAGGCTACTGTCTTCTCTCTGCCTTCCCAGCGGCCCAGCCAGTGCCCACTTGTCCTACTTCCCAAGCTGCCTGGCCCCTCCCCGTGCCCCTGTGTGCGGGCCACAGGGGCAGGGCCTAGCCTAGCACCTGCCAGCCTGAGGTGCCCGCGTGCCCCTACCTGGATGCCAGCACCTTCAGGGACCATGATCTTCCACACACAGTTGAGGCTGTTGAGGTAGGGCTCCGGGAAGCCGGGGGACAGGATGGTGCCCCTGCGCTCTGTGAGGTTGCCTCCGCACGGCACTGGGAGGGGATGCAGCCATGATCAGAGGCTCCTCCCACTGGACCCCAGGGCTCCCCACACAGGCTCCTCCCTCAGGGCCCCCAGCCTCTGCCTGGGACTTCTCCATGCTGGTTTGCTTCTTCGTGTCCCCAGGAACACTTTTTTGTTCTGGCTCTGGCTTCCACCAAGGACTGGTCCCCCTATACCCCGCCTCAGGGACCAGGCCCCAGGCATGCCTGCCCCAATACCCCCTAGTTACACCTCCTTGCTGCTCTCACACCCAGCCTCAGGACTACGGGACAGCCTGCCTATGCCCCACAGCTGGCAAGGGGCTGCCATGCGCCTGTAGGCATCTGCTGGGCCTGCCGCCTCCCCCAGGGAGAAGGGGCTGTCAGTGCCCCCACTCACTGCCTTCCCTCACCTGGCCCTGGCTGTCCCGGTACTCACCCACACACGTGGGTGCTGAGACATTCCACTGGGCCAAGGCCCCTGGCACAGGGAGGCACTCGATTTCTTGGGATCCCTGCAGGGCATAACCGGAATTGCATTCGAAGCGGACGACGGCGCCCACGGAGAAGTCACTGCCCAGCCTCTTGCCGTAGCGGGGTTCCGGCACAGAGCTGCACTGTGTGGCGCTGGTCCGGGGCACGGCTGCAGGGGACAAGGGCACTGAGGGGTGGGCCGCATCCCTCTAGAAGCTGGCCCAGGGATGCAGACGATGGGACTGGAGCAAAGACAGTCTGCAGGGAGCCTGGGAGACTCTGGGCACTTCCCTTGGGGCAGGGGGCGGGGCTCTCTGGATGGGGCCCACTGTACTGGAACTCAGCTTGGATGCACAGCTTCTGGAGCCAGGGAGTGGTTGCTGTGGTAGTGTGACGCACCTGGTCCATCAGGGACCCCATTCCCTAACAGGAGGATGGGCTTTCTTCTCGGCTCCCAGCACCTCCACCCTGCCTCTGGCCTCTCCTCCCTGTGGATCTTAACACCATGTCCTGGGCTCTGCTCTCTCTGAATCTCCCGTGCCCTCCCTGACCCCTGCAGTGGCTGAGGGGACCCTGTCACCCAGGCTCAGAGATGGTGCCCCACAGGGAAGTCCACCCTGGGCAGAGTAGAATGAACAGGACTGTGCTTGGAACCTGGGCTCCATGAAGATGGATGTCCTCTGGACCCCTGGAGGTTGGGGCCTGCACCTGGACACCAGGAGCACTAAGACATCGCCTTTCTGGGCCAGTAAGGATGGCAACACAGGCTCATGACCTGCTTGCTACCAGGTACTCTGCGCATTCTCTTTTAATCCTGTCGGTGTGGTGCTATTACTCCCCATCCCCCATCTTACAGGTGGGAAAACTGGGGCTCCAGGACGTGGAGCAGCAGGGCCCAGCTGGAAAGTGGTGGGGCTGGAGTTCAAATCCACGCCCATCGGATGCTGGACCCCTTCCTTGACCTACACTTTTTCTGCACCTCGTAGACCAAACAAAGCTTCCAGGGGAGACAGTCCCGGTAAGAGGCCTGGGCTGCTCACTCCAAGGCCATCTGGGCTCCACTGGAACATGGAAGGGTGGGTGTGGGGGCGGAGACTGATTCCCTGGGTCTGGTTTCCTTGCTCATTCCACAGAGCTTGGTCTAAGAAATGTCTATTGGCTAAGGGAACAGACTAAATTCAACTGAATTTCAGGGATGCGCCTCACAAACCAGCAATTGTCCCCAAACACAGAGGAAGAGGCTCAGACTAGGGTCAAAGGCACCTGTTCCCTCCATGACTACTTTGGGACCCAACGTGCCACATACCTTGGTAGACAAAGTGGAAGCCTCTGGCTGGTACTTGGCCTTTGGCACTGAACTTGATGAGCACTTGATTGGAGGTAGCCAAGGGCAGCGACTCACCTGCCGAGGTAAGGGACAAGGAGGAGAGGAGGACAGTCACGGTCCTGGCCACGAAGGAGGGGCTGCCACACCCCACACAGCAGCTCCTCCCACATCCAGGCCTTCCGGAAACAAGACCTCACAGTTTTACTGCACACACAAAATTCACGGACAATGTGTGTTAGAAGATACTGTGTGGGGCTGGGGCTGTGGCATAGCGGATAAAGCCACCGCCTGTAGTGACAGCATCCCACAGGGGTGCCAGTTCAAGTCCCAGCTGTTGTAGCCATTTGGGGAATAAACCAGTGGATGGAAGATCTCTCTCTCTCTCTCTCTCTCTCTCTCTGCTTCTCTGAAACTCCTTTTTTCAAACAAATGAATACATCTTAGAAAAAAAGATGATGCTGTGCGTGGGTGTCCAAAATTTCTCACATCAATATACATGTTTTTTATCTTGTAATTGCATTTTCCGCAAGCTTCTTGAAGGACGTTTATATTAGGACATTATTGAGAGTGAAAGGGCATAATAGCTATGTTGGGACAATCAAGTGGACCTGGGGGGGGGGGCTGTCCCAGGCAAGCCAGGATGTGCTGTCACCCAACTGATGACACACAGTGGCACGGGGAGCCGTGGAAGCTGCCGGCCTCTGCAGCACAAGGCGGAGGTGTGGCTGCTGCATGCCATGGGTGAGGGTGGCTGAGGGGAAAGACAGCGCCCAACCGAGCTGGTGAAGCCCTGATGCTCAGGGCTGCTTGTCATCATGCTGCCCCTCTGCACACACAGGGACCCCTGAGAATGGCTGCTGACCACGCCTGGAGAGGGGAAGCAGTGATAACCGGGAACCGGGCTGCAGCAGAGTGGGCACCACAGGGAGGCCCAGCAGTGCCTCCAGAATGCCCACGAGGAGCAGAGAGACTGCTGCATGGCAAGCTAACATTACACGTGGCCCAGATGACTGGGCCCAGCCAGGAGTTGTTGCCCCAGCTAACCTCTGGCTCCCGACTCAAAACAAGAAGTCATGAAGACCACTTGTCTTCATCACCGCCATCTCAGCTCCTTCTGGAGATGGACATGAGCAGAGCAGAGCTCAGCCCTCCCAACCTCCCCTCCTCCGTCCTCAGAGAAGTGGGTCAGTGCCCCAGGGACTGGTCACAGAGCCCGCAGAGGCTTCGGTCCTGGACACAAGCACAGGAAAGCACAGAGGAAAATCGCTGGACTCAAGGGAAGATTTCTGGACTTTAAGGGGAGACTTCTCTGAGAAGTCAAAGCAAACGTTTTTATGGGAGGTACAACAAAGAACAGGCAAAAATCTCAGAAGATCCTCAGCCATGGTTGTCACAAGGTTAAGCCGAGCATTGCATCGGTGAGGTGACAGGAGGAGACGTGCCGGAGGCAGGACCGGTGGCCGGTGAAGGCACAAGGAGGTGAGATGCTGGCACCAGCAGCTGGAGTCCGCAGGAACTGAACAGTGACAGGAAGAGGAATTTGGGGGCCATTCTCCCAGAATCCACAGGGAAAGAATGAAGAGATGAAAATTATCAGAGAAATGACAGGAGACATGGAGGAGAGACGGAAAAAAATCCAAAAGCCATATGTCAGAAATGGCAGACTATGAGAAACGGTGACTTGATCGGCCCTCACCCTGACTGTTGATGAGCAGCTTAATATGTTATCCCTCTTAGTATTTTTTTTTGTTTGTTCTACTTAATACTTTTGGTTGAATACTATAATCAATACACAATTCTTCTTAAGTGCTGAAGCTTAACTGAAAAGTGATCACTGTTAAATGTAAGAGTGGGAATAAGAGAGGGAAGAGATGTGCAATTCGGGACATGCTCAAGCTGACTTACCTCAAACGGTAGAGTTAGAAACATACCAGGGGATTCCAATTCAATCCCATCAAGGTGGCATGTACCAATGCCATCTCACTAGTCCTAGTGATCAAGTTCTGTTCACAATTGATCATAATGATAGGACTAATAACCAAAGGGGTCACATAATCAAGAATAGTGTCTGCAAATACTAGCTGATAGAATAAAAAAGGGAGAGAATGATCCAACATGGGAAGTGAGATACACAGCAGACCCGTAGAATGGCAGATATCCTAAACAGCACTCTGGCCTCAGAATCAGCCCTTAAGGCATGCGGATCCAGCTGAAAAGCCCATGAGAGTATTTCAGGCATGGAAAGCCAAGACACCAAGACACTCCGGGAAAAAAAAAAAAAAAAACTAAATGAAAGATCTCCGCGAGTGAGATCCCAGTGGAAAGAACAGGTCATCAAAGAAGGAGGTACCTTTCTCTGAAGGGAGGAGAGAACTTCCACTTTGACCATGGCCTTGTCTAGATATGATCAGAGTCAGTGAACTCAGGGGACTTCCATAGCCTTGGCAGCTCATGACAAGAGCCTGAGGTGATTACTGATGCCATAAACAGGAGTGTCAATTTGTTAAGTCAACAACAGGAGTCACTGTGCACTTACTCCTCATGTAGGATCTCTGTCCTTAGTGTGCTGTACATTGAGATTTAATGCTATAACTAGTACTCAAACAGTATTTTTCACTTTATGTTTCTGTGTGGGAGCAAACTGTTGAAATCTTTACTTAACGTATGCTAAACTGATCTTCTGTATATAAAGAGAATCGAAAATGAATCATGATGTGAATGGAAGCGGAGAGGGAGTGGGAAAGGGGAGGGTTGCGGGTGGGAGGGACGTTATGGGGGAGAAGCCATTGTAACCCATAAGCTGTACTTTGGAAATTTATGTTCATTAAATAAAAGTTAAAAAAAAAAGAAATGGCAGAGAGCAAAGACAGAGAAACTGAAGAAGAAAAACAACTTAAGAGAGGAGCTGCCCCTAAGAGAGGAGCTTCCTTTGCTAAGTCTTGAGATTCAGATGGAAGGAGTGTGCCACATGCCAGATCCAGTTAGTGCAAAGGGGCCTCCTTCCATCATAACACACCCAAGCATGTGTCTCAAGTTTGAAAAGGAAGAAAAAGTAAGAAGGCCCCATGCACAGAGAAGCACGGCTCCCATGCAAGGTCAGTGAATCAGGCTGGACCCTGATTTGTAATACTGAAGATTGGAATAGAATGGAGCCATCGCTGGGGCACTGACCCATGGAGTGTGTGGCCCCCAACCTGGTGTGCAGTCAAGTTGTCATTCACGTGATACAGCACAAGGAACACATCCCATACATGCAAGATGACAGGGAGCACTGCAGCCATCAGCCCTGCCGAAAGAGAAGTGGGGACAGGAGGAAATCAAGAACTGGCGGGGACCCACACAATCAGGAGAGCGGTTCATGTGACAGCTCTTATCAGTGAGGGAACACGTGAGCTGGAAATGTCAAAACTTGTTCTCGGAGAAGAAGTCCATAACTTAGCAGTAATCGCTAGCAATACTAGCAGAACAAAGTCCAGAGACACCAAGGAAAACCTGGAGCTTTAGAGACGGGTCAGGCGTGAATGGGGATGTGAGAAAGCAAAATCAAAACAAGGGCAAGGCAGGCACAGACCGAAACGAGGTGACCGATATCAGACGAGTAAAACAAGTAAGCCTCCTCTCAACAGAAAAGGTCTGGGGGAAAATGAGGGAAGACAGGTCAGGCCAGTGCAGGCAGGAAAACCGTCAGTAACAAGAGAAGACGACAGAGTAGCTCAGTTGTCCGGTGAGCTGCTTGGACACGACATTCCCGAGCAGAACTGGAACATGGAAGATGAAGTGGAGACTGGTGGGTCGTGGTCCTCAGTTTTGTTTAAAGCCCAGCACAGCTCAGGGACAGGGACAGGGACAGTGCCCCCAGCAGCAGCCTGGCCCACGGCAGAGCTTCTCCAAAGGCAGAATGAGGGAACCTGAGTCCATTGCCCTCAATCACCAAATGTTTCCTTTGTGGGGCCTTCCAAAGATTCGTGGGTGATGGAACTAAAAGATAAGCTTCTTTTGGTATCAAAAAACCTGGGAATCCTTTCATAATACATATTTTTAAGAACTTCTTGAAGACACCTTGTATGCATGGATTTCAAACTTTTTTTGCACAAAAATAAACTTATCTTTTCTTTCCATTTTCTGTAATGCTTTAGAAGTACCCTGTACTTGCAACTCTCACTCTCTCTTTCTCTCCTTTTCTCTATTTCTATAGGTCTTGTACGTCTATATTGATACCTATATTTTTATCTATAGGTCCTAAATATATGAAGGTACCTCCAAAAGCTTGTCAAAAATGGAGTTAAAAGATAAATTTGTTTTAGTTCAAGAAAATTAAAGCCCATGGTTAGTTTTTTTTCTTTATACTATGCATTTTCTATGAACATTGTGCATACATCTCTCTCTCTCTCTTTTTACCTGTGGGTCCTGTATCTATACTTACACATCTGTATCTATACTTATGGCTATCTATCTGTCCATCCTTCCATCCACCCACCCATCCATCCATCTTGTATTTCTGCTTGTATATATCTATACCTGTATCTATGTCAATATCCAAATTTGTAAGCTCTGTATTTACACCTGTCTACCTATACATATACTTACACTTATATATCTCTATACATATACCACTTCATGCACCTGTCTACTGAGAGATTTTTGAGAACTTGGGACATTCTGATCCTACACATCTTGATTGGGAATGTATGGGGTGGTGGCATTGAAAAATCATTTGGTTTAGATCACTGATAGAGTGGATTTGAAAAATGAAATTAAGTCCGAGATACTAGTTATTGTAAGCTCCTTTACTCCTAAAGAGAACTCTGGGAGGCAGAACTTTCACTCTGTGCATTTCAGAGGAGGACTCTGTAGCTCCGAGAGAGTGGGCGCTGTGCCAGGAGTCACTCAGCAGTGGGCGAGCTGAGATGGAGAGTCCAGCCCAGCTGGCGTGATGGCAGAGCCGGAGTCCGACCCTTTTCACCTCTCTACCCACAGAGGACACAAGCTCTCCCCAGATAGTCAGAGATTTAAAAAAACAGTCCTTGGTCACTAGTAGGACCACATGCAGTTCCCAAGGCAGAGAGATGCCACAGAACCCATTCTGCAACCACACGACAATAAAAACAGAAAAGACAACAGGGGCTATAAAAGGCCCATCGGCAGCAGCTACAAAAACAACCAAAATCTCCAGGAAATATCTAGGGTTAAAATGAACAACAACAAAAACAACAAAACACTGTTTAAATGAAAATTATAGCAACTTTCCAAACGTTACAATGATCAATAAATAGAGAGATGCATTATGTTCCTGGATAGAAGAAGGGATGACATCATAAAGATGTGAGCTCTCCCCAGTTTAATTTGTAAGTTTTACAAAATTGAAGTCAACATTTTGATGCAATGTTTTAAAACTTGACAAGGTACTTTTAAATTTTATTAGGAGGCTAAAGTAAATGGGAACAGCAAATAAAACATTCAGGAAAAAAAGGGAAGGGCTGTTATGGGCACTGATGGTGCCATGCATTGAAAGGGTTACAAAAGTGAACACCTCAATAGAGGTGCAGTGATTAAAGATGATACAAGGCGAAGCAGGCACTCAGAGGAAATGGGTACAAAGCAGACACACCAACGCTTAACTTCGCAAAAGGCAGGTTTAAGGAGACTTCAAAATATTCATGGAAAATGGAGTTTATTTTGCTGTTACGAATTTTGAAATCCTGGGGCTGGCGCTGTGGCTCACTTGGCTAATCCTCTGCCTGCAGCGTCGGCATCCCATATGGGCTCCGGATTCTAGTCCCGGCTGCTCCTCTTCCAGGCCAGCTCTCTGCTGTGGCCTGGGAAGGCAGTGGAGGATGGCCCAAGTGCTTGGGCCCTGCACCCTCATGGGAGACCAGGAGAAGCACCTGGCTCCTGCCTTTGGATCGGCGTAGCGCCGGCCATAGTGGCCATTTGGGGGTGGTGAACCAATGTAAGGAAGACCTTTCTCTCTGTCTCTCTCTCTCACTGTCTAACTCTACCTGTCAAATAAAAAAAAAAAAAAAAAGAATTTTGAAATCCATGCATTTTTCCCCATCATACACATTTTCCATGATGTTGTTGAATATCCCTCATGTATATGGATTTCTAATTTTTTTTGCACCACAATAAGCTTCTCTTTTAATTCCATTTCCACCAACTTTTTGAAGCACCCTTGTATATGTCAATCTGCCATTCACGTATGCTGGCATTCTCATTGGACCACTGATGAATTTGAAAGAATATGGTTCAATTCTCTATATCAAATAACACATCCAAATAAATACCAAAGGTATTAAAACAAAACAATGAAGTGAAAAAAAAAGTAAAAGAAAGCACAGAGGAATATTTATTTGATCTATACTAAAAGCAAAGGAGAAAACTATAAAAGAAAACAGAGATAGATTTGATATCATGGGAAATTTAAATTTTCTAACATTAAAACATGCCCTGAAGAAAATTAAATGGCAAGTGCCAAAGTGGAGGGGCAGGCTTTTTATAGCATATAATCTTGATAAAAGGTTTTCAGCATGTATAATATATACAGCTTATAATTATACGGCGCTCCACTCCATAAATAAGAAAATAAGTGCTAATAGAAAAATCAACACCAATTCACAAACAAGAAACGCGTGGGCCAATAAACACATTACAAAAAGGTTACCCCCTAACTCGTAATAAAAAAGGCAAATTGGAAAATGAGATGCCATTTGCACTTTCAAACTGATGATGCCTTTGTTTTTTTTAATTACCTGCTTTTGTGAGAAAAAGCAGGCCCTCTGACTCATCGTGGGTGAACACAGTAGCAAGATCTTTCTCAGGGGGGTTTGGCAATCTGTATAAAAAGTCCTAATGATCTCACAAATCCTCTAACTTGGTAATTCTACTTCTAGTTAGTCTAAGGTCAGAGATTGCACATAAAGATATATGTATCATGCACTGAATTACTATGCATAAGAGGGAAAAATTAGAAAGAATAAAAATGCTCCATAATGAGGAATTCATTGCATAAATCTTAAATAACTGAGAGACTACTATGCAGCATTTAAAAATCCTATTATAGAGGGAAAATACAGCAGAGAAAAGCTCACAGCAAATATTTCAATACAAATATGTATATTGTTTTATGCAATAAAATACATGAAAGATTAAGTCGAGTAGATGTAAAGACTGGAAGGAATGACACTACATCTTATCAGCGGCTCTTCCAGGGCGGTTTTTATTTTAACTCTCTGTACGAGTATTCTGTTGTGCCCCGAGATGTCTACAATGAAAATGCAATATGGTGGTAATTAGGAAAAAGCTGTGTGGTCTGAATACAAACCCACAGGAGACTGAAGGCAGTCTAGACACTCCGGGGTGGGCAGCTCCTGCAGTCCAGAGAGCAGGGCGGGAAGCCGTGTAGTTCTGCCTGTGGCCATGTAGTGCTCACGGGGCCCCTGGCCTTTGCAGCCTGCCCGTGACAGCCTCAGCCCTCCACCCTCACCACTGGCTGGGCCCTGGTACCTGTGTGGGAGCCGGAGAGCGAGCTGAGGAGCCGGGCGTGCTGGCTGTGGCCGTCGTGCACCTCCACTACGTCGTTGAGGGCGGTGTGGAAGAAGGCAAACTGGCCGAACACCACTGCGGAGGAGACACAGTGTGCAGACCTCGAGGACAGGGCCCGGGTCGGGGCCCCAGGCCCGGAGGAGGGCAACCCGGAGGAGCTTGTTGGCTCACAGGTGCCCTTTTGCCTGGCTGACCGGCACAACTGCCAGACCTGGGGCACAGGTGCCTAGGGAGCTGGATTAGGCCACAGGCTGGCCTTCTTCACCAAGGGCAAGACAAGGTCAAGGATGCTCCCCAAGGTCAGGCCGGTGAGGAAGGCATGGAGCTAACCTTGTCCTCTCCCAGACAGCAGCCACAACAGCTGTCTGGGCAGTGGAGGGGCTTTTGGGGACACCCCCTTTTTCCATACCATCTCAGGACCCCCATTCTCCCTTACTGTTCTTCAAAGATCCAGCAGACCAGGGCAGCCCCTCAGCACAAGACCCCCCACAACTGAAAGGCAGGAGGGTGAAGAGTAGCATCCTGCTCCCAGGCAAGCAGCAGCTGTCCATGGGACAGGCAACCGCTCCACCCCAGTGCCCTCTGCCAGAGCCCACGGGGCAGGTATCATGTCTACCAGGGCCATCATCTCAGACCATGAGTCTTCCAGATTTTTATCCCTATTTTGGAGACAAAGAGATGGAGGCTCACAGGTCAGCAGTGTTACCCAAGGGCAACCTGCTAGTGTGAAGGGGGCTGCAGAGCTGGTGGCCGGAACCCTCCGAGGTCCTCATCAGATAAGGCCTGTGCGCCTTGCTGCTTGCTGGGCATTCAGGCCAGCAGCTGTGGACTTCAGGGGCTGTCCTCAGCCCTCCCCTCCCTGCTCTTCACTGCTGGAGGGGCCTGGGTTGCTGCTGGGCCACCAGCGGCACAGCTGTCACAGCTGCCCGCCAGCCCCTGCTTCACTCCCAGGCAACCTGATGCCTCAAGGACAGGAGCCAGGGTGGAGGACTCTCAATTGGGACTCAGAGCTTTGAGCAAGCAGGAAGTCAGATTTGCGCATCGTACATGTTGTGTGTGTTGCCTACATGTGCACGTGTGTGCATTCCATGTGCTATGTGTGTGTTGTATGCACGTGTGTCATCTGTGCGTGCATGTACCTGTGTTCCACATGTATACTGTATCTGTTGTCTGTGTGTTGTATGCTGTGTCTCTCATCTGTTGTGCATATTGTATGTGTTGTACGCATTGTGTCTGCTTATGTACTGTGCACATGAGTGCCGTGTGCATGCACAGTGTCGTGTGTATGTTGTGTGGGTTCTGCCTGGGTACACACATGTGTGTTGGGGCAGAGAGGGACTCAGGCTACAAAGTGTGTGCAATGTTGAGAGAAGCAATGGGAGTAGAGTAGGAGGATCTTGGCTGTCAGATCATGGAGCAGGAGGAAGGGTACCTTGCTGTATCCTGAAAATGGGCACTGAGTTAGGGCTGGTAGCAGGGGCCTCTCTCTGCTCTCCCCTGTAGTGATGAACAGGCAGTGTCCATTCCAGGGGGAGGAGACAGGAAAAACAAAACAAAAATCCAAACCCAAACAGACACTTCAGCAAATAGAGAAACAATGTAATTTTAGTGTGAAGTTTTGGTGGTAATGGGGAAGTAGGACAGGGCAGGAGACTTTAGGTTAGGAATCCAAGGAAGACCCCTGGGAAGGTGAGGATACAGCTGCCCCTGGGCCCGGGCCTGGGGGAGTCTTGTGCCAGATCATTGCCATTCTCAGACCCAGCTCTACACAGGTGGATGCCAGGCCAACGACACTGAGCAGCTTTGGCATTGGCTGCTTGCGAAGGCCTGAGCTCCTCATCACTGGGGGAATTCCAGCATGCCTGCTAAGTGAGGACTGTGCTCTGGGAAGCAGACTAGATTGGACAATTGTCTAGGGCTCTCCTGTCCATGGTCCTGCAGGTCTACGCTCCTGCCCCAGTGGCTGCTGGGAGCATGTGCACCTGCAAGTAAGTGTGCAGGGGCTGGGCAGGAGCCTGTGCTGGGACGCCTGGGGCCATGGCTGAGTTCACAGAGGGCAAGGAACATGTCTCTCCCTTCTGTGGTCCCAAGCCCCTGCATAGTGATGGCACTGGGAGGCGCTGACCTAATGCTTAGTGAATAGCTTGCACCATCCCATCTTAGGCAGCTCTCCTGGACGGTCAGGACTCTGCCAAAGCCACTGTCACCGGTGTTGAGAAATACCTGCGAGTCTTCCCACATGGAGGAGACCCAGGGATGGCGGCCAGGCCCATTGCCTGCTTGTTCTTCAGGATCTTCCTGAGCATCCCCTGGTTGGCAGGGTCCCACCACCACCTGGTGACATGCCTGCGACTTTCTGCCTGCATCTCTTGGAAACTGGAGGTTTCTGTCTGCCCAGGGCCATGACCCGCTCCTCACCCCTTTCCTGCTTGTTCCACCTGTAGCTGCTGGGCCAGGCTCAGTTCTTGGAGGGGCTCCTGCTCTCCGTCACCTGCACGTCCCTCCCATTCCCTTCTTCTTGCCTGCTCCTTGGATACCCACCAGGGTTCCCAAGAGACTTGGGCTGTGCTGGGTGGCCCTCCGGTGCCCCCTGCCTCCTCCAGTCCCAGCCAGCTCCCCCCATCAGCTCTGGGGTGCAGCTGGTCTCACGGGTGCCTTCTTTGCTCTGTGTCAGCCCATGCCAGGGCATCCAGACTCAGGTGTCCTGTCTGTTTGTTCACACTGGGCAACTGGAGAACTGAGAAGGGCCTCAGGTGTTTCCCATTTTGGAATGAGGTGGAAGGATTCATAAAACATACAAACCAAACCAAACCAACCAAGCCGTACCATAGTCCTTGGGCACAGTGACAAAATACAAGCAGATCTGTCCGCTGGTGTAGTTCTGGGGATAGTTGGGGGACAGGACCACTCCATCCGAGCCCACATACTGTCCCCCACAGGGGGCTGAAAGAGAAACCAGAGAAAGCCCACGTGACCTCATGGGCCTCAGCAGCTGTCCATCCTGTCTTCTGTCCCTAGCTTCTGGCTCTGGTGGGGTTGCCCTGAGGTGGGCGGCTGCCGGCATGGAGGAGGGGGTGGTGCTGAGGACACTGCCCTGCCCTGTCCAAGGACATCCTCGCTGGCCCTGGCACATGGCCTGAAATCCACCCCATGCCATCCAGAGCCCCCTGGGCAAGCACCAGCCCTTGCCCTCTGTCCGTCAACACTGGCATCACTCCTTGAAGGTGATCTGGGGGAGCCTGTGGGCTGAGGAAGAGGCTGTGCCCCTGTGGTGGGCATGTGCACCCAGGCGAGTGGTGTCTGCATGAGCAGGAAGTTCCAGCTTCCTTCCCCAGACCACGCCCTGGGGGAGCTGCCAGCCCATACCACAGCCCCCTTGTCAGCTGCTGTTCCTGCCACCTTCTGTTCCTTTCCTGCCACCCAATTTCCACAATGGGTAGGCCCCAGTAGCCAGCCTCTCACCTTGTCCACGGGGCCTTTCGGCTTCTCTATGTTCTCATCCTAAGCTTAACCTACCTGCAGCCAGCCCATTCCTCTGCCCTTACCTGTCCATGTCTGAGCTTTCAGTAATTCTCCCCGGGGCCCAAGAATAAGCCTGGGGGCTCCCTTGATGCTCCCTTGTCCCAGGTGTGGCATCGGGGGGAGGCTCTGCTGAGGACATGAGACTCTGACCCATGGGGGTAAGGATGCCGAAAGGTACCTCAGCCACCCTCAGGCACAGCAAACCCAGGCTTGCCAGGCCTTCCTCTGCGGATGGTGCCCTGTTTTCCCTTTCCCTAGCCCTGGCTGGGCTCACGCCACCTGTGCACACTGGCCGGGGATTGTTCCACACAGGCTTCCCGTCGGGCCCCAGGACACAGCTCAGCGTGGAGGAGCCCTCGACTTCATAGCCCCCATGGCAGTAGTAGGTGATGGAGGAGCCCAGCTTCAGGTCAGACCCCACTCGTGTGCCGTTCTTGATGGAACCAGGATCAAAACATGATTCTCGCGGGTTTTCTGGAAAACAAGAACAACAAGCCCATTTGTGAACGTGGGAGGCTCGTGCGTGGCCTCCGCCTGTGTTTCAGCACCCAGGAGGAGACCCTGATTTTAATTGGCCACAGAGGGTGTGGGGACTCGGGCCCAAGAGCATCTCTACGCTGGGTTGGAAATCCAGAGTCAGGAATCACATTGGAGAGGTCAAATTCTCCTCTCTCATCGCCCCACTGAGGAACAGGTGCTGTTCTACCTGCTAGGAGCCCATGGTCTCTGGACCACATCCCAGCCACGGGCAGGTTACCACGGTCAAGGCCAGGCAGGCACAGTCCACCCTGTGCTCCACCGAGGCCTCCCCTAACCCTGCATGGCAGGCTGCCCGGGCTCTGTGTCTGCAGCTGGCTTTTGGAGAACAGTCTTTCTCTTTTGTTCTGCTTCCACCATGCTGCAGGCTGGGGAGGGGAGGCTGCACCTGCTGGGCAGGCCCCATCATGTCCATCCTGTCCACCCCTCACAGGTACTTCTGAGTGCATGGGAACCCACACCTGAAGTTAGGAAACCCCACTCTCAGCTGGAGTTGAGGTCCCCAGGACAGATCCCCAGGGCTCTGCATAGGGAATTGGGTGATTGCGAGTTTATTTCACCAGCAGCATTTTCCCACTGAGATAATGACCCCCGCCTTATGTCTTCACAATTAGACCTGAACTTGATGGAGGACAGGAGGCCTGAGACTCGGGGGGTTCCACCACAGCCCCCTTGTCAGCTGCTGTTCCCTTCTATCCATCACCACCTTTCCTTGGTCCCCTGTGCTCAGACCATGGATGGTCAAGAGGCCTGACATCAGGGCTGGGCAGAGGCCAACACGGTTGAGGCCAGTCAGTCCCAGGGAGGGGCAACTGAGTACTGGTTTTTGATCAGAATGCTTGAGGCTACATTCTGGGGTGCCCCAGAGAGGCCCAGAGATGGGGGCTCCTGCAGAGGTGTAGAGAGCTCTTCAGAAGGACTCAAAAATTCAAAGGGCAGAGCAAGGCAAGAAGAGGCCGGAACAGAAGGGATCAGAGCTCAGGGATGATTGGTGTGGAAGGTACTCTGTTGAGGGCTCTTGCTGTCACCTAGGTACACTTTCAGATTCTTTATACGGGAGGCAGCTGCTGCTTGAGGCTGTCACTCAGCTGTCAATCAACTTATTGACTGACAGGATGGGACTCAGAGTCCACGAGCGCATCAAGTCTGTCCTGCTCCCCAAGTGTTCAGCCACAGCTGAGGGGAGGGGTCGTGGGTGCACGATGGCCCTGAGACCCAGGAGAGTGTAGACGTGGGCCCTCTCCCAGTAGAGGACCTCTCAAGACTTTCTCCAGGTGCCCTGGGGTGCATCTCCCTGACCCCTGCATCAGCTCCGTCCTCTACCTAAGCCTTGTGGCTCTGGCCAGAATACAAATGGCCGTTGGGTGACCTAGAGGTGAATCTCAGAGATTCAAGGACCTGTCACCATGTCTGACATTTATCTGTCCTTTTCATCAATTAAAGTGAACCCAATCTTATCTGAATTTCATAGCAATTCAGTCATGTGGGGCCAAGTTCACACAGCTAGTTGTGGTGCTCCATATTCATCCCCCACGCCCCCGCCACCCTTAAATAACGGAACCCAGATTCAATTTAGAGCTTCAAAGTGTCAGCTAAATTCTACATTTCCCAACCTCTTGGGTGGCCAGGTCTGGCCAAAGAGCAGCATGCACAAGTTAGATCAGGTCTGCTGGAAGCAATCCAACAGCCTCCTGTCTCAAAGGAAAGGACCGCATCCTTACAGGCACACAAGGCCCTGCAGCGTGGCCCAAGCATCCCCTCTGTGGCCTCGACTCCTGGGGTCCCCTTGCCGCCCGTGCTCCAACCACATGGGCCTCCATGCATGCAGCGTCCCCACCTCCTGTGCACGGCTTCCTCTCTTAGCTCAATGCTCCATTGCAGCAGATATTCCCAGTTCCCCAAGGCTGCCCGCCACCACTCCCTGCTTTATTTCTCCCCATTGCGATTCGTACTCCCACCTACCACCTATATACCTTATGTCTTTCTATCTCCCTTCACTGGAATGTAGGCGCCAGGAGTGCAGCTTTTCAGCTTTGCTCACTTCTGTATGCCAGTGCCTGGCAGCCATTCTATAAGTAGTATTAAAGGTGACCCAGCAGAGGGAATGCTGGCCGGCCCTGCCCCCTCCCTGCCCCCTCCCTGCAGTCTAGGACCTGATGGCCACACCCCGGTCACCACCATGGATTGAGGGTAACCTTGAGGATGGGATCTGAGGGGCAGCACAGTAGGACAGAGAGACAAAAAGGCACCCGGGTGCTGGCACTCCATCAGCAAGCAGCGTGTGCCAATCTCTAGATTTCTTTCACTGGAGGTAGAACCCACTCCTACCTTGCTCGAGCAGCCAAGTCTTGGGGTAACTTGCAGTGGCAGCGGACACTAACTGGCCATGGCTGCCCTGCACCTTTCCTGACGTCAGAATCTCCTCTCTCCCCTTCCCTGACCAACTCCAGGCCCTCTTGGGGCAGGTTTCTTGAATTTTGCCTTTTCTCTGTCAAGATTCTCTTTTCCTTTTCCCAGTCACTGGGTGCATGTTTCTTTCCAGTGGGTTCTGAGCTCCTGGAGTTCACAGCCTATCATGCACTCTTCAAGAGCGCCAGCAAGCAGCACAGCACAGGGCTGGTCTCATCTGGCGCAGAATAGAGGTTTAATAAACGGCTGCTGAATCGTTTGGCTGAACACTACGAGGCTTGGAAAATCAACAAGGGCATCCAGGATTCCAGCCACCGACTCCATTGTGTATTTACTCCCCTCTCAGAGGATGACAGCACCTCACTCCAGACATTACCTGTCACGTTCATAATAATGACAAGGATAATGGTAACGAGGGTGGCCCCTTGCACAGGAATATCGTTTCGTAATTTTCAAAGCACTTTCCCATTTGTTACCTCGCTTGCGTCTCACAATAGCTCTTCAGCAGGCAGGGCCGAGGCTGCTCACGCTCAGGAGATAGATGAGAAACGTGGTGATCAGAGATGCTAAATGACTTTTCCAAGACATCCAGCTATTAAGAGGTAGCATTAAGACCAAAATCGGGCCCTATGGCTGCCAAACCAGAGCTCGCCTGTGCATGATAAAGCTAAATGACCAAAGCATCACGATGGTAATAATAACTACAACCCAGGCCTCCAACAGGGGAAACGAAAAGAACCAGCTCCTAACAGATGAGGCCCGTTTCCTAGTCTTGTAATAGAGAAAACTGGAAACAACAAGCCAAGGAACTGGTTGAAAAGTTGGGAGGAGAGCTGTCCCCTGAAATACAGGCAGCTTTTAAGAAGGACAGGCCATAGGGCAGGCATTTGGCTCGGCGGTTGAGGGGTCCCATATTGGAGGCCCCGGAGGTTCAAGTCCTGGCTCTGGCTCCTGATTTCATCTTCCTGCTGATGCACACCCTGGAAGGCAGCAGATGGTAGCTCACGTGGTGGGTCTTGGCCACCCACGTGGGAGACCTGGCTCCCAGCTGTTGACTGTTGCAGGCATTTCGGGAGCCAGCACAGATGGGAGCACTAGGGTTTGTGAATACCGATATGGGAAGATTTGTTGTTGAGTAAAAATCAATCAGAACACAGATTAGTCTCTATGTTGTGATCTCGTGCAGATCACCAGCCAGCTGCAGCCCCCAGGTTTCATAAATAAAGCTTTATTGGGCGGTAGCCACGCCCATTTGCCTGCACCTTATCTGTGGCTGAGCAGGGCAACCCACAGCATCTGGAGCGGGAGATTTACTCTCTGCCCTCCTCAGAAGACGTTTGCTGACCCTGGCATGGAATTTCCATGCCTTTGTATTTATGCCACATCTCTGGAACAAGAGAACAAATCATTGAGAGCAGCGCATCAGGCGTGGTAACATGGGCAGAATGGTTAAGTTTTTAGAGTACATCTGACGTACTTCTGTATCGTTTGAATCTTTCCAGCAAACACGGGTGACTTTTTAAGTGGACAGAAGTGAATATATTCTCATTTTGAACAGCAGTGGCCAGAGGTGGGGTAGAGGTAGGAGCAAGGATGGGAATCTGGTTGGAGTTTTCCGTCACACTTCCAAGGGCCTGAAAGACTGTGGATTCGCCTTGGCCTTTCTGGAGTTATTTCAGACTCTTCCCCCTGATAACCCCCATGACCCCCACTCCAGCACAGAGGGCTTTCTGGTCAACCTTCAGGGTCCTGTCCAAACAGCCCCTGCCTGGCGAGGCCATCACCAGCCACCATTCTGTGGCGAGCACCCTGATTTTCTTTCTCGCAGTAACCTGCCCTGTTCTTTCCTAACTTCCTACCTGTCCTACTTCTTGTTTGCCCCCTTATCTGTGATCTGTTTCCCTCACTCACCTTTCAGAACATTAAGGGAGAGATATGGCCCCCCTCGTTCACCGCTATATCCCTGGTGTCCAGCATAGGGTACAGAACAGAGTAGGAACCCCAAGCATTTGTTGAGGGAGTGAGCAAGTGAATGAATAAATGAATGTTCTCCCACAGGTGCATGGACATCCAGCCTGCCCCTTCCTAGGACACCTGCTGGGAGTCAGGAACACGGGGTCCCCTGCTGCACTCACTTTGCTGACTTCACAGCCAGAGGAAGACAATCAATCTCTGGGACTCATTTTTAGCCAATAGGATCCTCTCTGCCACTGTCGTTTCCTTCCAATGCATAGCTGGCCAGAAGGATGCATGCAGGTGAAAAGCACCTCGGGGCAGTGGTCTAGCAGTAGTCCACAGGGACAGGACTGCACTCAGAGCCCTCCCCTAGATGGCCCGCCTGGAAATGACAAAGACACCCAGCTGTCTTGCAGGAGCACCCGAGCAGAGACACCTAAAACCCCACCTCTCTTTGCCTCAGAATCAGGTGTGTCTCCAACACCTGTAGGAGGAGAAACGCCTTCCAGTCTGGCTGCCACAGGACAGAACTTCCACGGAGGCAGAGGCTGGGGTCTCAGCCCCCACAACAGTGCCCAGAACTGGGCAATGCTTGTAGTGACCAAACGGACACCTGGATAAAAACGCCCATGTTGCCTCCAATCCTCACGCAAAAGCCAAGCTCCGCGGAGCTGCTCGGGGACCCAGAATGAAGCCTGGCCTCTCTGATGATCCCTTTGGGATTCCGATTTGGAATATAAACTGGGAAGTGACTCACAGTCAAGTGTGAGGCAGCCATCCTGGTCCTGGGCGGGTGACCTGATCTGCAGAGTGCAGGATGCAACACACACTTGAAAGGAACAGGAGGGGATGGGGCGGTCCCGAAGTGGAGAGGTAATCCTGCCTCCACCCAGCCTTCAGTCTCCTTGGAGTGTAGGCCTCCAGTCCTGGGCTCTTGTATTCTAGGAGTTTTTTACTTTTTGTGTTAGGTTAGAGAGAATATGTTGGCCTGTACTGTTCAAATACAGAACCCTACTAAGCTCCAGTTAGTTTGATTGTTAGTTGTCTTCTTATAATCAAGTGCTCCTTTGGTCTCGGCTTGTTTTGAATGGGTTTCTTTTTCTTACAGTATTCTAAGCAATTACCCTTCCCAGGGCCGGCACTGTGACTCTGTGGGTTAAGCCGCCACTTGGGATGCAGGCATCTGGTTGCTCTGCTTCCAATGCAGCTAGTGCACTTGGAGAGGCAGCAGAGGACGGCCCAAGTGCTGGGGCCCTGCACCCACCTGGGAGACCCAGATGCAGGTCTAGGCTCCCAGCTTCGGCCTGGCCCAGCCCTGGCTATTGTGGCCATTTGGGGAGTGAACCAGCAGGTAGAAGATCTCTCTCCCTCAATATGTGACTTAGCCTTTCAAATAAATTAAATCTAAAAAAAATTATAATAATTACCCTTCTCCCCTTTCTATGTTGAGGGTGACCAGAGTAAGTTTTTTGGTCTGAAACGAAAATATTCCCTGAGATGAAACAAAACTGCTCTGGCAGGGAGTGGGAAAGGCTTCTGTTGTCAGTGCCTCGGGTCAGAGGAAGGGTTGACCTCAGAGGGTGGTCACTGTGCGGGGCTCACCTGAGTCTGAAACATCTCTCTAGATGGCGCTCTCCAAGGCTCTCCTCACAGCCCAAAGCAGCACCCTGAAAGGCACAGCTCCCCAGAGGCACAAACCCTCGGTGCTAGCAGCACCCTGGGTTTCTCTGAAGACATGGGCATGGATGGCTTTGGGGGGACAAGGCCAGCCCGCATCCTGAGTTTGCAGACCGCTCTGGGTGTGCGGCCTCATTAGACCCCGTCTCCACCTGTGGGAGCATCTGAATTCCTGGCTATGGATGGGAGAAGCATACAGGACACACACACATCACAGACATTCACGGTCCTCCACACTCACACATGTGTACATAAAAACATTATGTTCTCACGTCATATCTTCCATCAACAGAGAAGACAACGCACAACACTCCACTAGGCTGGCCCCTCCAGGAGGGTCCACACCTATCTCACTTCTGAACAAGCGTGCAGCTAACACAATACCAACCACAGGACAAAGGCGATGTGATGGAGGAGGGTGGGCCGACATATGTGCCAGGAAGCCCCCAACACTGGGCACCCTGCCAGCTACTGTGCCCACTCACTACCCCTCCCAGACACTGCCCCGATGAGATCACTGATGCTCAGAGAACTTAGGAAACCTGGCCTCAGTTACTGGGTGTGGCTTCAACATGGGGTGCAAGGTTGGTGCAGTGGAAAGACACTGGGGG
The DNA here is from genome assembly GCF_051225735.1 of Oryctolagus cuniculus. Taxonomy (NCBI): domain Eukaryota; kingdom Metazoa; phylum Chordata; class Mammalia; order Lagomorpha; family Leporidae; genus Oryctolagus; species Oryctolagus cuniculus. The sequence goes on along the minus strand of NC_142873.1, from coordinate 139,731,172 downwards.
CAGGGGTCCTGGGGGTACTGAAGCGACTGTGAATGCTAAGAGAAATGGTGATGATGGCACACAGCAGGGGAGGTGGTGAGGGGAGCAATGGAGGCCCCAGGCTTTGCTCCGTCATGCCCTCAGACAGGATCCTGCATGTCATTATTAGTTCTGACGCAGGCATGGTGGGAAAGGGTTTGGGTGTAAGAGGCTGGCTGCATGGCAGGTATCTGAGGAACTGAAGAGTGAATATCCCTTCTGCAGGTCAACCCCAGAGGTGAGAAAAGCATGAGGATGACATTCTCTATCTTGTGCACCAAGTGTCTTCTAGAACTGTGCCTGGGAAACAGCAGATAACCGACAGTTCTGGGGAGCTCAACGGGCGGATGGGAACAGAATGCTTGGGGCAGTGGGCAAACCCTGAGTTTGCTACTATTATGATTGGGATTTTTTAAAAAAAGATTTATTTATTTATTTGAAAGGCAGAGTTACAGAGAGGCAGAGGCAGAGAGAGTGGGAGGGAGGGAGGGAGAGAGAGATTGAGAACCATCTGCTGGTTCCCTCCCCAAGTGGCCACAATGGCCGGAGCTGCACCAGTCCAAATCCAGAAACCAGGAGCCTCTTCCAGGTCTCCTGTGTGGGTGCAGAGGCCCAAGGACTTGGGCCATTTTTCACTGCCTTCCCAGGCCATAACAGAGAGCTGGATCTGAAGTGGAGCAGCAGGGACTCGAACCGGTGCCCATATGGGATGCTGGCACTGCAAAGTGGTGGCTTTACCCACTATACCACAATGCAGGCCCCTATGATTGAGATTATTTAGGACTCCTGTGAGATAGTACCAGGGGTCACTGAGGCCCTACATTATGCAAGGGGGGGGGCAAAAACCAGAAAATTGCTAATTTTAACTGGGAGTATAACCCCCTGCACGTACAGAGGTGGCTAAGGCCTGGCTGAACTTGGGTTTTGGTAACCGTACCACAATCTATCACCCCAAGAGTGTTTGTAGAGTGTTTAATACTCAGTGGGCATTAGATATCTATAAAATAATATCTTTTAATGTAACCTTCTGCAATATAATTTTTATTACCACTATTTTGTAGATGGTGTTTGAAGAGATAATAACTTGCCAGGGCCACAAATCAAGCAAGAAATGGAGCTAAGATTTGGATAATGGGGTCTGGGATAATTAGGGATGAAGAAAAGGTCAAAGAGAGAATAACTGAGTAGAAGCAAGAAAGCGGCGTGCTCACAGTCTGGACCTGCTCACTTCCATTCATAAAATTTGAACTTTGGAGAATGCCTGCTTTGTGCCAAGCACTGTACCAATGACTTGGATGCATGCATTCATTGATCTTTACCTCTGTTCCTTTGAGGCAGAAAATTTTCGATCACCATTGATAAGATGAAGAAATGGAGGTTTTGAGAGGTTAAATAACTTGTTCAAGGTCACACAGCTTCTCAACAATAAACATGAACTCTCAATCCAGTTAATCTGACAGGCTATGCTCCCGACCAGGCAGCAACCATGATCTGTTTTGCAAGCAGATTTTTCTTGGAACACAGCCCATTCCCGTAGCTGTCATCCATAGCTGCTTTGGCACTACTATGGCACAGATGGGTGGCTGTGATAGGCAAACCCAAAATCCTTACTATCTTTAAGAAAAAGGCTGTGGACTCCCGCTTTTGACCCCTCCACTGTTCAGTTTGCCTTAATAAATTCAAAGATGTAATGGAGTGAGAGAATGAGATAGCAAGAAAGGTAAGGAAATATGATCAGGAAGCATCAGAAATGACCCGTGTGGTGGCACAGCGGTTCAAGCCACCACTTGTGATGCTGGCAACCATATCAGGGCACTGGTTTGGGGCTCAGCTTTTGATCCAGTTCCCTGCTAGTGTGCCTGGCAAAGCGGCAGAAGATGGCCCAAGTGCTTGGGCCCCTGCAACCCACATGGGAGACTCAGGTGGAGTTCTTGTCTATTGGCTCTGGCCTGCACCAGCCCTGGCTGTTATGGTCATTTGGGGAGTGAACCAGCAGATGATAAATCTCTCACTCCTTTCCCCCTCTGTAACTCTGGTTTCCAAATAAATAAATAAATAAACATACATTAAAAAAAAGATCATTCATTTGAGAGGCAGAGTTACAGACAGAAAGAGGGAGAGACAGAGAAAGATCTATTATCTGTTAGTTCACTCCACAAATAGCCACAATGGCCAGACCTGGACCAATCTGAGGCCAGAAACCAGGAGCTTCTTCTGGGTCTCCCATATGGGTACAGGGGCCTAAGCACTTGGGCCATCTTCCACTGCTTTCCCAGGCCATCAGCAGGTAGCTGGATCAGAAGTGGAGCAGCTGGCACTGGAACCAACATCCATATGGGATGCTGGCACTGAAAGTGGAGGCTTAACCTACCTACTGTGCCACAGTGCCAGCCCCTTCTTTTTTTTTTTTTTTTTAAAAAAGCATTGTGATGCAGCTGGTTAAGCCATTTAGGAAGTAAACCAGCAGATGGAAGATCTCTCAAGATATCTCTCTCTCCCTCCACCTCTGCCTCATACCTCTGCCTTTCAAATAATAAATAAATGAGGTTTTTTTTTTTTTTTTTTAAGAAATGACCAGTATACCACATGATGTCCAAGCATGGCCAAAGAGTGTCCTTGGGAGAGAGGTCCAAGTGCAGTGTACTAGGGTTGGGTGGGGTGTCTATGTGACAGCGATGGTACTCAGGATGGCAGGAGGCTTTGCGGTGGATAGGAAGGTTGAGCCTCATGTTAGAACTCTCATTACTGCAGGGGAGTGAGCAGGAAGCTGTGAGAGTGAAGTAGAGCTAGGAGGAGGGTCCTCAGAGGAATGCAGAGGAGAGGCGCAATAGTCTGGAAACAGAAACAGACCACAGCTGGAGTGCTGTCCCCACCACTCCCAGCCCCGTTCACACAGTGTGAAAGACAAGGCACCTGCAGGGCCACCGGGCCGGGGTTGTTGTGGGCTCCCCGTGGCCCAGCCTAAGGCTCTGCTCAGTGTACCATGCTGCCCGCTCTGCCAGGTCTGGCGGCCCTGCCCTCAGGGATCTCTGGCACCTGGGCCCTCACCTGTGTAGTCGATGACGAAGCCAGCGTTGCTCACGGATGCATCGCTGCGGAAGGCGAGGAAGAGGCTGTTGCTGCTGCTTTCAATGCGGCCTGGGAGCTGGGAGCCGTAGAAGCTTCCTATGAGAGGGCTGAGAGAGTCCCGTCCATCGTAGATATGGAGGAAGTCATAGCCAGGCTCCAAGTTAAAGCTGGGGAACAAAAACATCCCACCCCCACCCCACTAAAGTCAAATACAAGCTCGTGCTGGGGCCTTTGGCTCAACCCAAGGATGGGGCCTCCCGGAGGGCAAGCCACCCCCCGCCACTGGTCCCCAACCCCTAAAGACTGACTGGTGGGGAATGAGGGGATGGAGCCCCAGGGATGTCCCGGGCAGGCTCAGAGGCAGAGGAGAAAGATGCCACAGTTAGCATCCAAAAATCTGGAGCTGAACTGATTCAACCATGTTTGGAGAACTGCTGAGCTGTATCTACTAAGTCGACCATGGCTGCCGCAGCCTTTCCAGTCTTGTGTGTGTATCCAGCAAAGGCAACTGCTACCAGTCAAGTGTGCAAAGATGAGAAAAACAGAACAGTAAACAAGCTTGCAGAGAACAGATTTCTGATGCAAATTTGTTCATGCCCAGCCCTAGGCTGGGATGCTCTGAGGCTCCACTGGGCTGAGAATGAAATGGCTGTTATGCTCTTTAGCAAAGACATATGGCACAGAGAGGGGGCCCCAACATCACAGGACAGAGAGGGTGGGGCTGGCAGAGGGACAGGGTGGGGGGCGTCAGCTCGATGCGCACTGGCCTCCACTAATGCTGGGTGATGAGGTTTCCTTGCCTCCCAATTCTGCTCTACCTCTGTGGTCTTTCAGAAGGCTTGGGGGAAGGGCTCTGCAGTGACCCAGGCCTGGTCACAAAGCAGGAGGCTGCCCCTTCTGAACTACCTGCCTTCCGTCCTGCCCTTCCCTCACTGTTGCATTGTATCCGAGCACCCTCGATACGCCGAGCGCTGTGAAAGGCACCATGGCCACGGGACGTGTCAGACACCACCCCTGCCACCCAGAAGGTGATGGTGCTGTGGAAGTGAGGGCTGCACAGACGAGCAAGTACAAAGTCTACACGGAGTGCTGACGGCTGTGTAGACGAGCAAGCACAAAATCTGCGTAAGGTGGCGGGGGGCACTGCACTTCTCAGGGCCGGTGAGAATCACGGCTTCTGTGGAGGGGGTCAAGCTTGAGCTGGGTCCCAGGGGATGAGAAGCCCCTCGGGGGTTGGACAGGGAGGGAAAAAGAAGTTGCTGGGAAGGCAGAGGTAAAGGCACAGAGGTGTGAGACAGTCAGAGAGACCTGGCAATCACATAGGGTGCTGTCTGGCAGGAGCCCGGGCTCTAGGACGGGAAGGGGCAGAGGCTGACTGGAGAGGCAGGCAGGGGGGCCAGATTGTTTGTGCTGAAACTCAGAAGTGGGGACTTTTATTTCCAGGTAAGAGACAGCCATGATAGGGTCTTAAAAGATCTACTTGCTTCTCGGTTTTTAAGTCGAGGTATAAATTATGCACCACGAAGCGACCAGCTCTGAAGCATCTGCTCTGTCAGTGTTAACACACACAGCCCCACCCAGGACACGCCCACCGGTCCAGAAAGTCCCACTGCCCCCTCCCTGCACCCTGCCAACACCTAGAAGCCACAACTCATCGGATCTGCTCACCATAGACTACGTTAGCTGATCCTAAAGTTCCACCTATATTGACTCATACATCAAACCCCTTTTGGGGGTCCTCTTTTCCTATAGGGTGATATCTTGGGGCTCCCTCACAGTGTTGCACGTATCAGTAGTTCATTCTCTCTGACTGCTGGGCGTGACCGTGACAGGATGTTACAATGGGAAATGGGGTGGTGACTCCAGCGTCCTGGAGTGACACGATCACTCTGACAGCTGGCTAAGGCAGAGACTGGCACAGAAGACATGATGGGGGCAGAGGAGGCAGTCGGCAGACCACGGCAGTCATTCGGTAGAGTGATCAGGGCTCAGACCAGGACAGAAGCTGGGAGGCTGGAGAGGACGGGGATGCACGAGGGAGGTCAAGGAGGAGCAGGCTTCCGTGAGAGCAGTGAGGGTGAGTGATGGAGCCACGCCCTGGTGTTCAGAACACAGCTCGTGAGGGCAGAAGCAACAGGCTGAGGCTTGTATGCACTTCAGCTGGGTGCTTGCAGCCAGCAGAGATGCTTGACAGTTGGATATGGGAGCCTGCAGGGCAGGTCGCCGAGGGGGTACCCCGTTTACAAGAAGAGGTTGGATCCATAGACAGGTAGGAGGGGTGAGTGGAGGAGAGAGGACGCCCGAGCTGGAGCCTGGCCAGGGAGGAGGGGCATGGAAGTCACAGAAGAGGCTGCTACCAGGAGAGAGGAACTCCACACACAATTGGGGGGAGGGCGTGGTGGTGCCTGCACCCCATGTCAGGAGCTGGGACTTCTACCTCTAGGTGAGAGAGTGAGCCAGGATAGGCCTATTTGTTTCTCTGTTTTTCTGAATCTCCGCAGCTTTGGAGGTAAAAACAGATAATAAGAGCTACCCCATAAATTATTACAAGGATGAAATAAGATAATGAGGAGGGACTTCAAAAAGTTCGTGGAAAAAATGGCATTAAAACCCACGCTTATTTTGGGGCAGAAAAAGCTGAAATCTCTGCAAACAACGGCTCTCTTAGTCCCTTGGCAAGTGCTAAGCAGTGAGCAGGGTGCATGGCAGGCAGGAGACACTAGGAAGTGCCTGTCTCTCTCCTCTTGGGCTCCCTCCCTTGCGTGGAACCCAGGATCCGGCCCATGGGCCTGTGTGTGCTCATGGGAGAGCTGGTCCCGCGGCCCCGTGCTGTGGACCCCTTGCCCCCGACCCGGGGTGTGTCGGGTACCTACATGTTAAACACCAGGGCGATCACGTAGTCTGGCGAGACGGTCACCTTCCAGTCACACTCCTTGCCTGGTGGGTAGGGCTCCGGATAGTTGGGTGAGAGGATGACTCCTGATGGCCCCGTCAGGTCTCCCCCGCAGGGCGCTGAGGACAGGAAGAAAGGTGAGGCCCACAGGTCGTGGTGATGGGCAGAAGACGGGGGCTAAAGGGACAGGGCTGGCAGGGGTCCACTCCGAAGAGGTGGGAAGGTTCTGGAACCAGACAGCGGCAGTGGCGCACATCCCTGTGAAGGTACTGGGTGACATGGGGTAGGCTGCTGGTTTTGAAATGTGTGACTTTATGTTGTGTGCTTTTTGCTTCAATGCACTATTAAAAACAATAATACACAGGTGGCTCTGGCACTTCCCGGCTGTGTGACTTTAGGGAATGTACCTAAACCTCTCTGGGTCTCAGGAGCTATCATCTGCCCTGTGGGGTGGCCATACAGACTGTGTTACAGCACTGGGCGTGGGGCAGGTGGGAGTCACAACACAGCTGCTGCTGTCTCCCAGACACGCAAAGCACGTGGTGCTCATCCCTGCCTCCCATCCGGGTTCCAGGCAGGCTTCTGGTGTGTGCTTCCCATGAGCTCTAGCACCCTCCGTGTCAGGAGCCGTGGGAACCATGCGCATATCCACCTGCCAAGCCCGGCTGGCGTCCCGCTTAGGCGTCATGTGACTTTCTTCCGTGGGAAGACACATCTCATGACATGCGGCATTTGAGATATATCACTCTGTTGCTGTCTCATCCACAGCTCCACAAGCTGAGGATCCTGCTTGCTGACTGAGAGAGAGGGAACTGAAGCACAGAGTAGCCAAGCAACTTGCCCGAAGTCACTCTGGGATTCGAATCCATGCTGCTCTGGCCCTAGAGTTGGGGACGCTGGGGCACAGGACTTCCATGAGTGAGGACAGGGCCTTGCGTGCATCGGGGCTGCTTGGATCCCCTCACCCCTCCTCTGTTAAACCCTCTTGAGGGGGAGATAAACGGTGCAGACTGGGACCCGCATGATCAGACCAACGACCACGCAATGGCCAGTCCAGTGACCCTGTCCCGGCCACCTTGGAAACAGAGGTGATGCAGCCAGTGAGGGTAGAAACCTGCATTCCAGCAGAAGTCCCAGAGGCCCAGGGACTCTTCCCCAGGGGCATGGTGAGACCTCCACTCTGGGCAAGGCTTAGCGGGCTCTGCCTCCCTCTGCCAGCTCGGGGTAAGGCTCCCATGGCTCCCCTCACATGCCCCACAAGGGCTTGTGGTTTGTCTGGGTTCCCGGCCTCTGCCCCAGCACAGCTCTCTTCCACCTGGCCCCTGGAATCAGACACTCCCCACTCCTCTACCAGGTACACTCCGAGCCCCGGACGGACCCCCTGGGCTTCAACAACTTCACCTCCTGATGGTTACAGGGTTAGGTAAGGGGTACAACTCAGTTCACCCAACCACAGATGCCAAGTTAGGAGTGGGCAGAGGCTGCTGATGATTCTAGAAGATAGGAAGTGGGCGGGCTGAGGGGAGTAGGTGATGAAAAGGGCATCGGCTTGGAAATCCCCCGGTCCTGGCCTCCAGCTCTGGCCATGCCACCCACCAGCTGTGTGAGTGTGCGCACGTTCCCCCACCTCCCTGAGCCTCCACTTCCGCATCTGCCCAATAAAACAAGAGGAAGGAGCATGGCGGCTTGTAATACACACAGCGGTCCCGAGTGCTTGCCAGGAGTAGCTTCTTTAATCCCCAAAACAACCCTAAGACATAGATGTGAGTACCTTTCTTACATTTCTATTTATTTTCATTTTTATCTGAAAGGGAGGTAGGTAGATGGAGAGACAGACAGACAGACAACAGACAGGGAAACTAAGGCAGAGGTTAGGTCACTTGTCTGAGGCCATAGAGCGAGCCAGAGTCAGGTCTGAATCTAGAGCTTGCACTCCACGGCTGCTGCACACCAACCTCCATGGGAGGACGTGGCTAACATGCCCGGTGCTGGGCCTGCCGTGGGGCCCACACTTGCTCGGTAGGGGATCTGCTTTCTTCCTGTAGTCCCCGATGGTGCCAGGCCATCACCGACCACCGGCCATGTTGGGGGGGGGGGGCGGGGTTGGACATGATGGGCTTGTCACAGGGATTTCCAGCCCCCTTGGGAGAAGAGGCAAAGGCATTTTTTTTTTTATTTTGTTGCCCGAGGAACACATGCCAGGACCCAGTGCAGAAGACTGACCGGCCTGTGAGAATCGAGTGAAGCTGGCCGCCCTGCTCACCACCTGCAAGCTGCTCCCATCAACGGAACAGCGCACCCTCCCCCCTCCTCTTCCTCCATGGGGGCAGCCTTGCTCGGGGCTGCTCTGGAAACTGAGTGTGGAGAACCAGAGCTGTGCGTGTTGAATTTGGAGAAGACTGCAGAGGCCGACTGAGTCTCTCCCAGGCCCCTGGACCAGGTGGGTCCTGGCTCAGGGAGGCGCAGGGAAGGCAGGAAACAGCGGAGGGACAGAAGGAGGAAGACAGGAGGGAAGGAAGCCGGCGCTGCTGGAGATGCGGGCCACGTGTGTCGCCCCTCCGAGCCATCGTGCACCATGCTCCCCCTCGCGGAGGAGGAAGCCGAGGCTCCGAGTCGGAGTAGTTTTCCAAGGCCGCCTGGACCTGCTTCCTGTCCCACACTCTCGCTGACACATGCTTCAGCTTCCTGGCCTTGTCCATTCACCCAGCTCCTGCCCCTATGAGCCCCGGCATTCACTTCCCACTGAGCTTGGCAACCCCTTCCCTGTCAGTGTCTCGCTGTCAGGGCCAGGCCTCAGAGCCACGGCCCCCGCTTCCCACGGAGCCCGCTTGCAGCAAGGCCAGGGCACGGGCAGGGCGGGCACCGCCAGGGAGGAGAGAGGCTCAGGAAGTCTCTGGACCCCATCTCAGGCAGGGGAGGGGGCCTGGGAGGAAGGGAAATTCAGACTGGTGAAGGGGGGTGAATCCCGGCTCTGCTGTCGCCTAGCCCTGCCACTGGGGGCAGGACAGCCACACTTGTCTAAGGGTCAGCTTCTGCACCTGTGAACCGGGGAATGGGGGGCATTTCAGAGAGCTGCAGGGCTCTCTGAGTTCAATGAGGTTTTCTGAGTCAGTGTCTCAGGTGGGGCCTGCACGCAGCGAGGAGCCAGTGACCATGGGTGCTGCCAGCTCCTGCACCCATGGCTGACACGGGAGGAAACACACTGGTCATCTGGCTGCGAAGCAGAGCCCCGTGGAGGTGAGCACTGGCATCCATTTCCCTTTCCTGTCTCCTTCTCCCTTCAAGTTGACCCCTCCTCCTGGTCTCAAGCAGCTTAGGAGGCGCGAGGACTCTGGCGTCACTTCCTGGACGCTGCATGGCTATGGACAAGCCTGAGTCAGGGTTTTGTCACCGCTCAGGTGGGGAACCCGAGGGCAGATCTCCGTGAGCCCAAATCCAGGTGACCAATGACCTGCCCAAGAAGGGAAGAGCAAAATTCTTCCTTTGTACCCCGCACCTGGGGCTGCCCTTCTGGTGCCTCAGGCCATAGAAGGGCCATTTTGGTACCAGTTGCCCCAGGCCACTCATTGTCCCCCTTGCCATCAAGACAGCCCTGCCCAGGGAGAAGGAGACACACCTGCCTGGCTTGAAACGTGTTGGAGCCATCTTACCAAGTGAAGCATTTGCTGTGTGTAGGGACTGTGATGTGTGCGCACACACACCAATGCAAAGCAGAGTGAATTCTGGGTTTTCTGTGGCTTTCAGTGTCAATTCCACCCCCACCCAGGCCCAAGAGGCAGCTGCCCCTGTGTGGGGAAGGGGCTGAGTGCAAGCTGGGAGAACCAAGGAAGACCACACGCCTCCTACCTATGCACGTGGGTGGGCTGGGCTGCCAGAAGAACCGGTTCTCGATCCTCACGCAGCTGATGGAAGCACTTCCCTGCAGCACGTAGCCAGGGTCGCACTGGAACACCGTGGAGTCGCCGGCCTCCCAACTGTCGCCGCTCCGGCTCCCATTCTGTGGGACCCCAGGGTCATTACAGGACGTTGCTGTGGACACTGGGACAGGAAAACACAAGAGGGGGTGGGGTTGCCCAGGCGTCTGCAGCCAGCGTGGCTCCCAGCTCATCACTCTGCCTGATGACTGTCACCAGTGCCAACTGCCGTGCCTAGTCACCTTCCTACCATCCTGGCGGCTGTGGCGACAGTGTCACCACTCTCACCCCCAACTCTTGTCACTGCGTCCGCCAGGGACTGTCATCACACACCGTCACCCTCACCGACATCACCACCACCCATTCTCCCCGTACCTTTACCCTCCCTTCGCTGTCATGAGATACTCAGTTAAGCTGGACTGCGTGGTGGTGACTGCGGAATTGAGATCAGTTCGATTTCCAAAAACAAGCAACGTAACCCAGAAGCAGCACTGCGCTTCTGTAGGATGCAACTAATGCTACCCGAATGAGTGACACGATGAAGTATGAGCTCCCTGTATTTCATTAGAAGGATTTGCAAGGGGGTTTGGGAGTCAGCAGGCCTGCAAGCTGAGCAGGCTGGTGAAATTCCAGGCAGTTCACTGAAGCCGGCTGAACATGGCAAACAATCGAAGACTCAGTAGACTGAAACCATCTTCAAAGAAAAATCAGAAAATTGTAGCAAGTGATGGAGCAGAGTTCAAAACAGAGACAAATAGTTGAGTCATTGACAATCACAAAAACTCGGGATTTGGGAGATGTTTCTGGTCTTGTACCTAACCTAGTTTAACAGAGTACGAGGGCTGGGTAGAGGGGAAGAAGTGACACAGACAGATCTTCTTTGTGCTGGTTACTCCTCAAAAGGCCACAATTTCCAGAGGCTGGGCCAGCCCAAAGCCAGGAGCCAGGAACTCCATTTGGGTCTCTCATGTGGGTGCAGGGACCCATGTACTTGGGCCATTATTTGCTGCCTCCCAGGTGCATCAGCAGGGAGCTGGATAGGAAGTGGAGCAGCCGGGACTCGATATGCCAGTGTCACAGGCAGTGGCTTAATCTCTGTGCCAGAAAACCAGCCCCTCACAGACAGCAGATGTTTTAAAAGAGAATACTCGTATGAAAGGTGAAAGGGAGGAACAAATGAATCAAAGCATGAGTGAGTGAATGAATGAACAAACGAGGCATGGGAAAACACACTGAAGAGATGTGTAGGAGGCAGTTGAGGGGCGCGCTCTGAGGCAGCTGCTACAGCCCCAGCTGCCTCCAGGGCCCAGAGCTGTCCATAGAGCCTGGTCCCCTGGGGCAGGAGGTTTGGGAGGCCATGGGATATAAATAATGCTCATTTGCTTGGAGGCTCAGTTTTTTTTTTTTTTTTATTCTCAAACATGTTTGGGAGAAATATTATTTGTATTAAAACAAAAGTATCTATTTTGGAGTAGAATGTACAATTCATGTTAGTTCTGAAGGAAAAGCAGGAAGCTGCCCAAAGCTCTGATGCTTGCTGCACCCCAGGCCTCCTGGGGAGAGGAACCCACTCACTTCTGCTGCGAGTACGGGTCTGATAAGAAACACCTGCCTGGGGCCAAGGTGCACACTGCATCACTCCCTGTAGAGCTAGGAGTATGTCTGGGTCCGGAACGATAGCACTCGTAGCTACACCTTATAGGAAATACTCGCAGGGCACCATGCAACAAACCAGGGCCCCCCGCCCACTCGAGCTCCACGCTGTCTCCCGCTTTTTCACGTGTTGCCTATGGGTATTTATCTACCAGGGGAGAGCCGAGTTCTGATGGCAGAGACACGGTCCACACAGCATGAAGGATCTACTACTATGTAGCCATGTACAGGAACCGTTTGCCAGCCTCTGGTCCCTGGAGTTCTATTTCAGACTCTCTTCTTTGGAGATCGCATTTTAAGGCCAGCCCTTTTTTTTCATCTAGCTTTAATCACTGACACCATCAGCGATGTGCTGTCATCATGTGCCAGCCACATTTATAAAATCCTCTTCCAACACAGCAAGCTCAGGTCCCCCTCCTTCCTCCCCCCAGGGCCTTTGCACCTGCTCGCCCTTCTGCCTGGGATGGCCTTGCCATTCAGTTATCAGCTCCAGCGTTACCTCCTACCACAGGCCTTTCTGATCACCCTCTTCTGGATCTATCTTTCCCATCAAATTTTACCGTATTAGCCTATTTTGTTCTTTTCACAACACAATCTGTAATGATCTTGCTCATTTATTTGTTTGCCTCTTGATTGTACATCACTTGTGTATCTCCAGGAGAACAGAGGCTTTTGGCTGTTGGCTTCCAACTGCATCCCCTGGGCTTAGAACAGGGCTCAGCACACAACAGTACTCAGTAAATATTTGTCGAATAAATGAATGAATGAACAAATCGTCACCGTCTGACACTTACGGAATTTATTTATAAAGTCAAGTAAGAATCAATCTTCTTCCGTCCCAATTACAAACAGACTTAGCTTTCATCTCTGACTTCACAGTGCACTGTACACATGTAAATGATGCCCTCGAAGAAAAACAGCCCGCTGTTCTCCCCGTCCTCACAAGGGTCATTTATATGGGAGGCAGCGGAGTGCGGTGATGAAGAGCCCAGGTTTGGGAGTCAGACTCGTGAGTTCTGAGCCAGCCTCTGCTCCTTATTAACTGCATGACCTTGTAGGAGAAGCCTCAGTGCTCGCATCTGCAACACAGACTAATAATAATGCCCCTAGCTTAGGGTCTTTGTGACAATTCCGGGAGGTGATACGGCACGGGCTTAGTGTGGCGCCCACACCATAGCTGGCAGCAGTTACATTTCATGCTTATCTTTTTTTTTTTTTTTTTGTTCTCATTTTCTCTCTTTAATGCTCCTGAATTCGAGCTGCTTGGCAAAGCCCCCGGGGGAAGGGCTGATCCACGTGGTACAGACAGGATGTTGGATGTTACACAGCCGTGTTTACTTAATAAAGCCAAGCCTGTGCTAATCGTCTCTGGCATTTCTGCACAATCCCCTGTCAAACACACACTATAAAGTTAACATGGGCTAAGCCATTCTCTTCTCCCTAGAGGAGTCCTGGTATTTGCTGCCCGACGACAGCAACAGGGAAGGTGACCTTTCCCAAACCTCCGGCCCACCCAGAGCACTGGGCCAGGGTGCCCCAGCCTTTCTGGAGCCTGGGCTGGGCAGCTTTGACCACTCCATGCTCTGTTGGCCCACGTGGTGCTCAGGGCAGCTTGGACAAGGATACACTGGTGATAGGGGAAACTCGTCCATTCATGTGGCCATGTGGTCAGTAAGCAGTGAGTGAACACCTGCTTCACACATACACTATGGGGCAGTTGGAGGCACGGCATGGCCTTGGGTGGGATGGCAAGCAGGTGGCCAGGGCTAAGGCGAGGCAGAATGTACGGTATTGACACTGTGCTAAAGAAATGGAAGGCAAGTGCTGGGGCAGCCGAGGACATCAGGCGGCAGTGGCATCTGAGATGAACCTTGAAGGATGAACAGGACTCCCAAGAGCTGGGTCACGCACGAGGAAGCAGCTGCGTGAGGCACGGCCACAGGAGAGCGACCAGCGACTCTGTCCCTTGTGGCCACCCTGAGGACGCAGTGGAGGTCAGATTGTGCAAATCTTCAAGGGAATTTATCAGTACAATTAGGAGCTTCGCTTTCTTTTTTTCCTTTTTTTTTTGTGTAAAAGCCATACCCATCAGCTTGGGCGCAGTCGGAGAAAATACATGGCCTTTAATTATTCATAATAGTCCTTTCCCTAGAGAGTGGACCGAACAGCCTCCTTGGCATTCTACCCTCCTGTCTGCGGGGAGAGCCTTCTGCTGCTTATCCCAGCGATTTCCAAAGTCTGTGCCACATAACACAGGCCTTGAAAAAGGCCATCCAGGGCCATGCATGTCTGGAAGCCGTGGCCGACCAGACACCTTTTGAATCCACGCACATCTGCAAAGCCAGCGTTCTCGGGGGTCCTGCGCCACAGACCAGACTGCGAGGTGTGCCTTCCCAACATGGCTTTATCGTGCAAACTTCCTCTTCCTGCAACACCAATGAGTTTCCGCAGCACTCCCGAGAATACAGCGGCAAGGCTAGGCTGGAAGCCCGCCTGAGTGTTAAGTGGACAGGTTAATGGGACAATCGTCCCCTACAACCCACAGGAGATGGGCTCCAGGGCCCCTGCGGAGAGCAGGATCTGCAGCTGCACCAGGCCCTTCTGTAAAGTGGTGTGGTGTTTGCATAGAACCCAGCACACCCTCCCACATACTCCTAATCATCTCTAGATTACTTATGATACCATGGAAAGGCAATGTAAATAGTTGCTACAATCTACTGTCTAGGGAGTACGGATAAGAAAAAAGTCTGTATACGTTCAGTACAGATGCCATTTTTTTTTCCTGACTACACTTTATCCATGGTTGATTGAATCCACGGATGGGTAAAATAGATCAAAGTGAGATCTGCAACCTCGGGGTAGATGCTGACCACCCCCACCGGCCACACCACCTGGGAGAGAGTGTGGGGCAAGGCCACGGTACAGGTGCCACACGGGCTTGCTCTGGAGTCACCATGGAAGCTCCCTCCCAGCCCCCAACACGCAGCACAGGAAGGGGATGGTGAGGGGGATGGCTGCACCCAGGGGGACAAACACAGGCAGAAGTATAACAAACACGGGCAGAAGTGTAACAAACACGGGCAGAAGCTGAGGCTGAGGCTGCTTTTCAGGGAGATGACACGATGCATCCCGTGGAGAGGCAGGCCCAGTCCTCCCAGCCGTCCAGTCCCGGGGTGTGGGCGCTCCTCGTCACACCCCTCCATGACAGAATGCAGAGTGCTCATGAGTGCTTCCAGTCCTCCCCAAGACCTGCACCACACTCGAAGTAGCTTATGCCTGTGCTGCCAGCCGTGCCCCCACAACCCCGTCCCCCCGGTCTTCCCTGCATCCCACCATGCTCCCGGAGTTTCGGCCACAAGGAACAACCTCCGTTCCAGAACCTTCCCTGCTCCTGCACTTGCCCGGGTGTTCTCAGCACCTAGGACGCCTTTTCTCTCTTACTCCTCTCTTTCGGGCCCCACAAATCCCCTGAAGTTCCACTCGGGGGCCCCTGCCAGTGGCACAGACAACTAACTGAGCCCTCCTCGGAACGCCGTTCTGAGTAACTGCTCCTTATCCTCCACCCAGACACGAGCATGGCATCATCTTTTGGGGAACCCAAAAGATGGGGAACCTGAGGTGGCCACGACAGCCTGTGGTTCTCCAGCCAGAGACTTATCACCGACGGGTAAATCAGTGGCTATTAACCCACCCTCTTCACGGATATCAGAACACACACTCCCTGTGTACCAGGCCCAGGGGTACTCAGTTACATCTCTGCACAGACGGAGGGAGGAGGCCGCGAGGGGGCTGGTGGCATGTGGGCTGACACGGGGCGACCAAGGGGCCGGCGTGGGCAGGCACAGACCTGAGAACTGGATGGCGAAGCCCTGCTTGCTGGTGAAGAAGTCAGTGCTGAACTGCAGGACGACTGAGTTGAAGGTGCTGTGCAGGTCCTTGGGCAGCGTGGGGCCGCTCAGCTCCTTCAGCAGGACCCCGCTCTCCACGGGCCCGTCCCAGATGCGCAGGACGTCGTGCACCTCCTCTGTGTCGAACACCAGGAAGTGGAGCCTGAGCAGAGACGAAAGGCAGTGGTCACGGTGTGGGCTGCTCCCAGGGGCTTCTCCTTCGCTCCTGGGGCCCAGGCAGGGCAGCAGAGGGAGGGAGGGAGGGAGGGCAGCGTCTTCACTCGTGGTTCCCTTGGGCCAGCCCCTCCCACAGGGGCCACCCTGGAGCAATGGGTGTGGGTTGAGTGAATCTTGTTGACTATTAGGAGCCTGCTGTGGCCACTGCCAACTGCCCCTCTCCTGGACCCTACACAGCCCCAGACTTCACTCAGAGCCCCGATCCTTTTCCTCCTGGATGGGGAGGGGGTGCTGAGAGGCAGGGTCTGGGTTGCATGAAGGCTGCAGGTTACAGAAAGGCATGGGGCAGAGGAAGCTGCAGGGTCGCTGAGGGGCTGGCCGGGCTGCAGCCAGGTGGGGGTCAGGGGGCGGTGAGCCTATATCTTGCTATTCTAGAGCAGAATTCTGGGCCTGGGGCTATTCACAGGCTTGACTGAAGGGATTCCTGCATCCCGATGAGGCCAGGAAGGGGGGGGGGGTCCCCCTGGGTGCAGGGGGCAGGGAGTGGAGGGGGGTGGGGGGCTGCAGGCCACATCCAGGGCTCTCAGAGCAAGGGAGCTCAGGAGGAACCTGGATTCTTCCAGGACAGAACACTTCCAGCAGCCAAAGCCTGTGTGATCGACACTCTGCTAACCTTTTTTTTTTTTTTTTTTTTTTACTCTGGAATAATTTTAGATGCACAGAGAAGTGGCAAAGACAACACAGAGAATTCCCCTAGCTCCTTTACTGCTTCTCCCACTGTTAGCCATGTGCATTTCCATGGCGCATCTGTCACAACTAAGAAAGCCACATTGGTAGATTCCTGTGAACTAAACGCCAGACTTTATTTGGGTTTCACCAGTTCCACTGATGTCTCTTTTTTTTTTCTGTTCCAGGATGCAGTCTATGTATCACTATCTCTTTTTAAAAAATCTCTTTGTAAATTATAGAAATGACACAGGAGCAAGGTGGAAAAAAAGGCAAACAATACACAGATGTGCTGAATTCTCAAGAATCCTCTCTTTGCTACTCAGAGATTTTCAGTGAATACGGGGCGGGGGTGCTGCATTTCCTACTAGCGTTTTCCAACACACATGCAATGAAAAGGGGACTTCAAAACATTCATGGAAAATGGAATTAAAAGAGAAGTTTCTTTTGGTGCATTTTTTGTAATTCATGCACGTAGCTTTTTCTTAATACACATTTTCCACAAAATTTTCAAGATCCCTCATACATATGAATCTGCCCAAGTGTGAGTGCATTTTCTGCAGTTTCAGGAAACCTCACTTTTCACTTCATGACATCATGCACCTGCACATGCACTTCAATTTGTATCCTGCAGACACGAACATTAAATTGTGAGAAACACTCCCACCTTGTCGTGGCTTGGTGTGTTTCGGTCACCATTTCAGTTCATTTGTAGGAATACTTTTTTTTTTTTTCAGGGAAGGGTGCATAATATTTTTTTTTTTTTTTTTTTGCTCAAGACTGCTAAGTTGTCCTCCCAGGTAATTGGATCCATGCATATTACCACTAACTGGTATTAAAGCGACATCTCTCTGAACTTCACCTCACCAACATCGGACAATATGATGTGCAAACACGTGCTTTGTTAGAACACACTACCAACTGCTAGAACAAAATGGAAGATCACTGGTGTTTTCAATCCAGATAATGTAGTAAGGTTGGGTATTTCCGCACAGATTTACTGGGCCTTGATATCTCTTCTTATCCTTTATCCGTCTTAGTCTTTTACAGTTCTATCCACACATCATGATTTCTGGTATCTGTACATATTTTAACTTGTCTTTTATAAGACACAGGTATTGCAACGTTTCCCCCAGTCTCTGGCATCTTTCATTCCTCCTTTAAAAAAATATTTTTTGGTTTATGTGAAAGACACGAAGAGAGAGCACTTCCGAATGCTGGTTCCTTCCCCACAAGGCCCACAACGGTCAGTGCTGAGCTGGGGCTGGCACTCAGTCCAGGTCTCCCGCAGGGCAGCAGGAACCCTGTAACTTGAGCCATCACTGCTGCCTCCCAGACGGTGAAGCTGGACCAAGAACCCAACTCAGTCACTTGGATCTGGAATGGAAGCGCCTTCACAGTTTTTTTGAAAGATGTATTTATTGATTTGAAAGTCAGCGTTTTGGAGAGAGGGCGGGGCGGGGGGAGAGAGGGAGAGGGAGGGAGAGAGAGAGAGAGAGACAGAGAGAGAATGAATCTTCTACCTGCTGGTTCATTCCCCACTCCCTAAATGGTTGCAATGGCCAGGGCTGCAATGAATCAGGACCTTCATCTGGGTCTCCCATGTACGCCATCTTCAGTTGCTTTCCCAGGTGCATTAGCAAGGAGCTGGATTGCAAGTGGAGCAGCTGGGACTTGAGCCAGCCCCCATATGGGATGTGGCGTCACAGGCAGCAGCTTTACCGCTATGCCACAACACCGGCCCCAGGGGCCTTCACTTCCAGGTTAAATGCTCACTCCCTTCGGGCTGTTATTTTGGTGTAGAAGTCATTCTTCTTCTTCTTCTTCTTCTTCTTTTTTTTTTGACAGGTAGAGTGGACAGTGAGAGAGAGAGAGAGAGAGAGAGAGAAAGGTCTTCCTTTGCCGTTGGTTCACCCTCCAGTGGCCGCTGCAGCATGCGCATCGCGCTGATCCAAAGCCAGGAGCCAGGTGCTTCTCCTGGTCTCCCATGCGGGTGCAGGGCTCAAGGACTTGGGCCATCCTCCACTGCACTCCCGGGCCATAGCAGAGGGCTGGCCTGGAAGAGGGGCAACCAGGACAGAATCTGGCGCCCCGACCAGGACTAGAACCCGGTGTGCTGGCGCCGCTAGGTGGAGGATTAGCCTATTGAGCCGCGGCGCCAGCCAAAAGTCATTCATTTTATGTAATCAAATACGTCACTGTTTTCCTTTAAGGATAACAGGTGTCACGTTATGCTTAGACAAACCCTCCCCTAACTCCAAATGATTAACTCTAGGATTTTCCCAGAACTGGCATACTTTCATTTTTAAGGGTCGACAGGGTCACTGTTCTTCCAAGTGGACAGTTGTCCCAGCCCCTACCTGATGTGGCCTCTTCCCTGAGCATTCAATGGCCCAGACTTTCTGCACGTTTGTTTACTCTCCCTCTCCCCAGTGAGAACAAAGTTCTCCCAAGTGCAGGCACAGGCTGTGCTTACTGTAGGATGCACCTGGCACGTGGACTGGGCTCACGAATACCTGTGGAGGGAGGACTCCAGGTTCTCTCCATGGGCGTGGAATGCCCCTGTGGTTGTCTGTTTCCAGACTCCTTTCTGGTGTCCCCTCCCTTGCCCATCCTAGACGCCATTTATGGGAGTGGGAACACAGCCCTTCAGTTAACCAGTTTCTGTGGTCTCGTGTTCTGACATTCTGAAAGGGCAAGTTCCCCTTCACGGTTTCCCCCCCACCCCACCCCCACTCCTATAAGCTTCTTAGCTCATTTCCTAAATTTACGGTTTCAGATGAACTTTATGGTTACCAAGTTCCAAAAGAATTCTGCTGAGACTGACGGGAACCACACACCTTATGGATGAACTTGGGGAGAACAGACACCTTCCTGTTACTAATGGTTCCCTGTGAGGCACACTGGACATCACTCAGCTTACGCAGTTGAAACATTTTACGGTTTTCTTCTGTGCTCTGGTTTCTTCTTTGAAGAAACTTCTAGGAACTATTAAGCTTGTTCTTGGGCCGTCTGTGCGGTTACAAGTTTTGGTTCCACTGAGAAGGAGATTGAATGTGTAATTACACTTTCTAGTTAGCCACTGTTGGGTTTATACATGTGTGTGCATCTTATTTTTGGTCAACAATGGGCACTAACGCAATCGGAGCGACTCTCTTGGATCTCCTGGGTAGACCTTCTTTAGATACAGGGGAGATACCTGGAGGCCAGGAGCTGTGAGGCTGCCCCGTCCCCTGCCCCCACCCTGCGCCCCCTGCTTGATTGAGAAGGCTGAAAAGGAGCTCCCCAGGAGGCGGAGCCAACAAGCGCCCTCTCCCTGGAGTCAAGCTGCCCCCTTTCTCTGCTGCTTCCTCCCTGTCACTCAATGCACTGAACAATGTGGCTGCCTCCACAGGAGCAGCCCCGCTGGCCAAGAGGGGAGCAGCTGCACCTACTCTCAGCAGAGAGGCTGGCGTGGGCTGCACTTGCCAGGAACAGGCAGAGGAGGTGAGGCTGTAAGTTCAGGTGGCGGGAAAGGGAGTGTGTATTCATTGGATTCAAGAACACAAGTCAAGACCCAACCCGGAGGCAGAGAGGCGGGAAGGCTGTCTGGGAGGAAACCACGCTAGAGTTCAGCTGCTGTTCCGATGTCACAGGGGACAGAGCAGGACAGAGAGGGAAGTGGCTGACAGCCTCACAAGTAGAGAGAGAATGTCTTTGTTCTCTTCCAGTGACAGCTCAGCTCTGGGGGCTGGCTGATGTCCCAGAACGTAACCAACTGAATGAGTGAGTGAGTGAATGAACTACCAGGACAACCAGTCTACAGAAGTTCCAAAAGTGATATCATGTGGGGCTGGTATTGTGGATTAAGCAGCAGGCGTCCCATCTGGGCACCGGTTTGAGTCCTGGCTACTCCACTTCTGATCGAGCTCCCTGCTAATGTGCCTGGGAAGGCAGCAGAGTACCCGAGTCTTTGGGACCCTACCACCTATGTGGGAGACCCAAATAGAGTTCCAGGCTCCTGGCTTCGGCCTGGCCCAGCCTCTGACCATTGTGGCCATTTGGGGAGTGAACCAGCAGATGGAAGATCTCTGTCTCTCTGCCTTTCAAATAAATAAACAAATCTTTCAAAAATGTGAGAATGTGGAGACTAACTAGCAATGCAAGATGTGTTTCTATAACAACCACTGCGAGTCCAGCATTTTCACATTATCCCACTGAGTCCACATAAGTATCTCCATTGTGTAGGCTGCATCAGTCTCTTTAGAAACCGAAATACTGAGGCTGAGAGGTCGAGTAACTTGCCCAAGGTCAAGGGCTGTTATTGACAGCAAGCGGGAATGACTGTTACATAATCACAGTCTGGGTCAGACTTCAGTGCTTCCATCCTGTCCCCAGACAATGCCGGCCACACCCGCAGGAGGAAGAGGCTGTGGGTGGGAGCTGTTCACACATGAATCACATACGAGGCTCCAGGGCTGACAGTCAACACCGTCAATTAAAAGTGCTAGCTCTCGGTACAGAGCTTGGCTGACTGGATTATCAGACAAAACAGAGCTCTCGGTGTTGGTGTGGAGGAGGGGCAGGGGGACGGGAGAGGAAGGAGCTGGGGTCTTCTGCATGCAGAAACAATACAACTTGGTAGTCAAAAGGACAGGGGCTCAAGTCCCAAACTGCTTCCCGTACTCACTGAAACACATCCCAGGTGCTGGGTGCAGGAACAGAAGGGTGCCAGTGACAGCCAGGGTACCGTTTTCTGGGAGTTTCTGGAGATGGGTGAGCTCCACATGTACACAAATTCGTTAAAAGATTATCAGCCATGGCAGACCCCGTGAGGGAGCGAGCAGCAGTGCTGGGACAGGCTCACCACTTCAGGTAGAGGGACTGAAAAAAGCCTCTTGCAGGAGGTGACATTTAAACAAAATGACAGGCTTGGGGCTGGTGCTGTGGCACAGCAGGTTAAGCTGCTGTCCTGCGGCACTGGGATCCCATATGGGCACTCGTTCGAGTCCCAGCTGCTCCACTTCTGATCCAGCCCCCTGCTAATGCACCTGGGAAAGCAGTGGAAGATGGGTCCCTGTACCCACATGGGAGACCTGAAGAAGCTCCTGGCTCCTGGCTTCACTCTGGCCCAGCCCCAGCCATTGCAGCCATTTGAGGAGTAAACCAGTGGATGGAAGACCTCTCTCTCTCTTTGTCTGTCTCTCTCTCCTTCTCTAACTATGCCTTTCAAATAAATAAATAAAATCTTTAAAAAAGTGTTATTATGAAACAACTATACATGATTTGATTTAAAAAAATTAACAGAAAAGGATGGGCTCAAAGGGAGGCGGCCACAGGAAGAACAGGCGGGGTGGGATGAAGCCTTCCAGAGCAGAGGCCCTGGAAGGGAACTGGCCTGGAGCATTTGAGCATCAGAAAAGCTGGAGCCAAGAGAGGCAGGCAGAGGTCGGGCCTGGTGGGACTCCATGGGATGGGGAAGTCATCTGGATTTTCTTTGGGGAATGAGAGGACACCACTGAAGGATTTTACACCGAGGCCCAATAGGGGCCAATGGACATTTGGAGGGGACTCCTGCTCCCTGGCTGAGGTCAGCGTGGCAAAGGTAAGAGTGGTGTGGGGAGATGCGCTGGCGG
Source organism: Oryctolagus cuniculus (assembly GCF_051225735.1). Classification (NCBI taxonomy): domain Eukaryota; kingdom Metazoa; phylum Chordata; class Mammalia; order Lagomorpha; family Leporidae; genus Oryctolagus; species Oryctolagus cuniculus. The sequence goes on along the minus strand of NC_142873.1, from coordinate 139,709,220 downwards.
GGCTGCCAAGGGGGCACAGTGACCCCTTTTATTAACACCTTTGACGACAGCCAGGAAGGACTCGGTTTCTAAACCAACTGCAGCTACTCTTGAATATTGTTTGCAACTTACAGACATCAAAGTCTACACGTGTGAAGCTGAGGCTCTGATCCACAGAGATGATTCCAGGCCACAGCAGACTCAGCATTTGTCTGGACAGCTCCCTGCAGTGTCTGGCTTTTGAAAAACTGAAAACCATTTGAGGACCCACCCGTCACTCCTCCTTGTCCTTCCCCAGCCCCTGGTGGGGAGACATAGAATGGGAGGGGAGAGGTGATGGTGCTGTGCTCATACCTGTGTATGTGTGTGTGTGTGTGTGTGCGCTCCTGTGTCTAAATGTGCATGTATGCATGTGTATGCATTGCTTTGGACCACAGATGTCGACCAGGCCACTCCCAGGGCAGAGGGCTGAAGTGTGCCGGGTGCCCAGCTCCGCGCTTAGAGCTGGAGGAAGCCCTGCAGGCTGCTGCTGCTGACTGAAGGAGATGCACACAATTCAGCAATGTGTCCAACAGGCGTGAAAGGAGGATAAATGAGATGCTGTGCAAATAACTGTGGGAAAAAGAGAAAGACTTGTAGACCATCTCCCACGTGCCAACTCCTTTAGGTACACTGCCTGCTACCCTCCTAAAATCCTTGCATTTTGGAGTCTCTCCTCACCACTTTGCTGAGGGGGTAGAGTTCTGAGGGGTGAACATAGGCACCTGCAGGATTAAACAGCTTGGAAGCATCACAGCCAGACTTCAGACCACGTGTGCTTGGGGTCAAAGTCTTTCCTTTACACCAACTGCTTCTGCTTCTAATTCAGGAAGGCAAGGAAAGCTTCGAAGAGGAGTTGTTTTGGAGCAGTCTTGGAGACAGAAAAGCACGGAGAAATTGAGAGAGAGGAAGAAGATGCCAAGAGAGGGGGGAGTTGGTACAGAGGCATCAACAGGTAACTGGGGCTGGATGCTGTAGCGCAGTGGGGTAAGACGCCACTTGGGAAAACTGCATCTCTTATGGGAATGCTGGTTTGAGTCCTGGCTACTTTCCTTCCCATCCAGCTTCCTGCTAATGCATCCTGGGAGACAGTAGATGGTGGCTTAAGTGCTTGGCTCTCTGCTACTCAAATGGGAGCCCTGGATGGAGTTCTGGGTTCCTGGCTTTGGCCTGGTCCAGCCCTGGTTATTGCTGGCATCTGGGGGAGTGAACCACTAGAGGGAATCTCTGTCTCCTGCTCTCTCTCTCTGACCTTGTGCTCTAAGCAGATGCATAGACACACACACACACACAGCCTCTTCTCCCTACCCTCCTTTGAAGCCACCCCTTGCACCAGGGCTGGGAGCTCTTTCTGAACCACACATCTGACCCGGTCACTCTTCATTCCTACAGAATAGTCAGACTTCCTAGGGGCGCGCCAAGTCCTGCGTGAACTTCTGCAGGTGGTGGCTCCTATTCCCCTCCTCCTTTACCCATTTCCTTCTTAGTCTCTTGCTTTGGGGCCTCCCCTCTGCCTGGAGGGCTCCACCCCTGCAATGTCCCCACCACCACCACCTGTAGGGGGTTGCACTGTGTCTCATACAAGTTATGAGCATGCTCACATCCTAACCCCTGGGTCCTATGACTACGACCTTATCTGAAACAGGATCTTTTCAGATGTCGTTGAGTTACGACAACAAGGTCAGCCTGGATCCGGTGAGTGACAGCTTTACAAGAAGAGGGAGCAGTGCATACAGAGACACAGAGGAGAAAAGGGAGGCAGATCACGCAAAGACAGAGGCAGAGATGCGAGCGACGGGTCTACCAGCCCACAAAGGCCGAGGATGGTGGGCAACCTCTGGGAGCTGCAGAAGGACACAGAGATTATTCCCTGGGGTCTTCAGAGGGAGCTCAGCTCCTGATGCCTTGATTTGGGACCTGCAGCCTCTAGAACAGCGGGAAAACTCATATCTGGTGTTGTAAGTCCCTTGGTCCATCATGGCAGTCCTGGTAAACTGGTAATATACCTGGTAAACTAACACACACTTGAGTGCCCCAGACAGGAGCTTTCCCAAGGCTCTCCACCTCCCCCATCAGGTGAGATGCTCCTTCCAGGTGCTCCCGTGTCACAGCCCTCCACTGGCCTCTCCGTCTTGCTGAGACGCTCCACTCGTGCACCTGGATCTCATTCATCTCTGTCTCTGGTGCCCAGCACCAGGCCTGATCCCCACTAAACCCCTGAATGAATGCAGTCTGATCAAATGGATGAATGAATCAATGCCCTACCTGCTTTCAGATTTCCCAACCCACCCACTGTACTTGTTAGGCATGCGCCTGTCCACAAGAGGTGATCTGAGCAAACCCCAGGTGTTAAGGCAGAGATCTCCCCTTCTCTGGAGGTTCCGACATCTCCCTTCACTGCCCATCCAGCCTCCTGGATCTCACAATCCCACCTTTGATTTCCTCCATTGCTAGCAAAGATCGAGGCTCCAGGCACACGACTGGGGGCCAGAGCTGGCTGCTGGGTCGAAACCCAGCAGAGTCTAAGGAGACTGCAACCCTGGGCTTGTGCTCTCTGAATCCAGCCCTGCAGGTTCTCTGGGCTTCTGCTGATGCTGCCCCGCCCGCCAGCAGGCCACTGAGTCCCCCATGCTTTGCTGGTGGTGCTGAGGAGGTTCCTGACACTCAGCTGCAATACCAGGAAGACGTTTTTCCACCAAAGCCTACATCTGAGAGCCTGGGGGGGCGCTGGCTTCTGACTGCAGGAGCTGGTCCCCTAAGTGCTGTCCACAAAGAACCCTTGCTTCTGGGATTGGGGTCCTCAGTTCTCTGAGTCTGAAGGAAACAGCAACACCTTGAGCACTTTTGGGATACGGGCCCTGCCATTGCTTACAGGTGGCCCGTCTGAATCCACTCCACACAGGAGAGCTGTGCAAAAATGATCACGGGGAAAGGAGTCTAGGACACCTTGACAAGTCGATTTCACCGGCCTTGGGACTGGAGTCCCAGAACATGAAAGGGCCCTGAGTGCTCCCACGCAATGTCACCATGGCAGGGACACCCCAGGAGCCATGACGGCAGACTCCTGCTTCAGGGGAACCGACACCGGAGGGAACAGCTACTGCAGCGGGGCAGGGATGGCCCAGAAGTCACTGCTGTCCCCTGGTGAGAATGCAGCCCAAACTGCCCTGTCACACTGGAAATGACAATAAGAAAATAACACTCATTTTATCAAATGTCCCCCACCCCGAGCCACCCAAGTGGCAAACCAACAATTAAATCAGGATCATAATGGCAGACATAATAATTAAAGCATCATGTTATCCACAGAGCAAAACCCAAGATGACAGCCCAAAGCCCAAAGCCGGCGTTGGCGTCAAGAGCCTCTCCTAGGGCCAGCTGGTGTTCAAAAGAAAAACAAAACAAAACAAACAAAACAAAACAAAATGATCTTTGGTTATTTTCAAAAGTGAAAGAGAAAAACTATCTTCAGGTCCCTGAAACTGCTGCATGACACCCTGGGTGGCAACGGGTGCTTTGGGCTCAGCTGTCGCCTTGTATTTCATTCTGACATGGGGGTGACCTTGGGCCACTGCGTTCTCTGCACCACCCTGGCACTGGAGGCTCAAGGTTGCATTTGGTTAGACAGAGCCTGCCCTCTCTGTGTCCAGGGGCAGGTGCATCTTTGTCCTTGGAAGAAATGTTTTTCACTAAAAACAAAACAATGGGTTCAGTATGAGTTTTGTGGCCTTGCGGAGCCTCAGTTTACCCTCCTGTAAAGTGGCAGTAATATCATTTATCTAGCAGTGTCCATAAGAGGATTCCTGTAGTGTTACAAATGAAATCACACGTAGAGCACCTGGTGCATCAGATAAAACCAGCCAATGGTAAAAATCACCTGAATTAAAGTCCAGTTTCATTCTATTTATTTATTCTTTTACTTGACTAAGAGAGATTGTTAAAGTCTCCCACAATGGCTACCAACCTCTCTTTATATTTCTGATAGATTTTGCTTTATGTTTTCCCCCTTGGTTATCTGGTGCACAGGGATTCATGACTGTTAGCATCATTGTGGACTGTGCATTTTATCACATGTAAGAATTCCTCTGCCCATTCTAACACTTTTTCTTAAACTTTGCTTTCTATCACTGTTGAGTAAAGCATTATTGTGACACTAGCTGTCTACATAGGTATTCACTCAGGCTATTTTGTCCCAAACTTTAAGTTTTAGCATTTTGCTGTTCTGATTAGCACTGTTTCTTTGTCTCATGGCCAATCTGAGAGTCTGTGTCTTGCACCATGGATGTCTAACCTGCAGGCACCACACAGCTCCCTCCTGCTCACAGGTCCACCTGTGGCTGCTCCACACAGAACTGTCCAGGCTTCCTTTCCCTGTGTGTCATCATCCAGGGCCTCTCTCTGGGAATCCTACACACCACTCTGCCTGCACGTTTTGCACGCTGTTTGCTCAGCATCAGTGTCTTGCATCATGCTCACCACCAGACCAGGACTCAGATTACAGCCCTTCTCTGCTCTGGGCTCTGTGTCTGTGGGCCCTCCATTTCCCTGCCCATCCTGAACTTCTGTTACCTTGGCCTCCTCCAGGGGCTGCCTCTGCTCCCCTCCCTCCCTTTTGGGTGGCCAGCCAAAGGTGATTTATACTCATCGAAGCTGATATGTTTGCTCTGGGTGGAAGAGTAAATGCTTGCTTCCTCTTCCTCCTAGGCATCCCCCCCCTTACCATCAGACGGAGCTGGGAAACGTGCTGGTTGCTGGATGTGGGAGGGAGGCCAGTGCTGCGGTCTGAATGCTTCCGTCCTCCCCAGACTGACAGCTGCATGGATCAGGAGGTGGGGCCTGGGAGGTGATTAGATTGCAAACGAGCTTAGTGCTCTTAGAAGAGGCTCCAGGGAGCCCGTGTGTCCTTCTACCAGGTGAGACACTCGGGAAGGGTCCCTCGCCAGACACCACATCTGCAGGTGCTTCAATCTGGACTTCCTAGTCTCCAGGCTGTGAGAAGCAAATGTTTGCTGTATCCAAGTCACCCCATCCGAATATTTTGTTACAGCAGCCTGAGTGAGCTAAGGCAGCCTGACACTTTAAGAATTCTGTTCCAGGGGCAAGTGTTTGATGCAGTTGTTAGGAAGCCACTTGGAATGCCCACATCCCACGTTGGAGTTCCTGGGTTCAAGTCCCTTCTCCACTTCTGATTCTGGCTTCCTGCTAATGCAAACCTCCCAGTGTGGGCTTGACCTAGTCCCAGCTGCTGTGGGAATTTGGGGAGTGAGTGGACCAGTGGATGGGAGATCTCTGTCTCTCTCCATCGCTCTGCCTCTCAAAAGAAGTCATTGTGTTTCCATCTTTGATGCGGTCTCTCCTTTAGCCTCACTGCTGTTCAGGAGGAGGCACTGGAGGATTCTGTGGCTCCACACGTGGCAGGAACCTGGAGCTCTGGGTGATTTTTGTGGGACAGCCACATCACTCCCCACTGCTGACCAGCATCAGACTGTGAACTGAGTGCAAAGTTAACTTTTCTTGTGTTAAACCACTGAGATGTGTGGATTACTTATTACATCAATTGGCCTCTACTGTGGGCTAATACAAGTTTATTTCTATCATCCTGTTTTATGCATTTTTGTTTAGGATATTTTCTTCTTAGTTCCTTTATTTTTCACTTTTTGTAGCATTTCTTAGTTTCCAAAATTCTTCAGGGATCTGTGACATATCCACTGTGTTTTCAATTCTACTAGTGGCCGTCTTTTTGAGCATTTTCAAAAATACTCACATTGGCTTCACCCCTCCTGCACATGATGGCCAATGTAAAAATGGTCTGACTTTCCTTGACACCTTCCCCCTACTATTAGACCACTGACAATACAGCCAGGGACTGCAGAGTCAACTTAAACACAACCTCGCAAGGCTGTCAGTTCTCGTGGTTATCCCTAAACATCTCAGTGTCGGTTTTAGTCCTATGGCTGCTGCACCACGTTCCCCCAGACCTGGCGCCTCACACCTCTGGAGGGTCACTCCTTCACAGGCCTGGGGGCCGAAGTCTGAAACCAGCACTGCTGCCCTCACGACGAGGTGACCTCAGCTGTGCTTCCCTCCGAGGCTCCGGCGACAATCCAGGCCTCGCCTCTTTCAGCCTCCGGGGCGCCTGGCTGCATCCCCCCCATTTCTGCCTCTGCTTTCCTCTTCTCGGGACACACGTGACTGCACCCAGCCAGATCATCCAGGATAATCCTTCCATTTCGAGATCCTTCATTCAGTATCATCTACAAAGATCCTTCTCCCAAGAAGGCGACACTGACAGGCTCCAGGTGTTGGGATGTGATCATTCGGCCTATTGCAATGTTTCACAAGTGCCTAAGAAGCCTGCCAGTGGCTGTTTTGTGTGTCTATCTGAGGGAAATGTGTGAATTTTGTGTGAATCATATTTTCTGGCTGAATCGACAACTGTGGGATCTCACCACAGCACTGACTTTGGCCTTGGAACGTGGGAGGGGAATCTGAGGCAGGTTGGATTAGACTTGGAGGTTGTCCTCTGGCAAATGATTGCAAGAATCTGCTTAGGGCTGAGGGTGGATTCGGTCCTGTGAGTATGTTTTGTCAGACTCTTGGAGGGATTTTCATTATTAGCATCCTTGGAATGGTTTCATTTTTCATCAAGTTGCACTGAATTCATTTTGCTTGGAATTCAGTGAACCCCTGCAATCCACAGAGGATGCTTTAGCACCGGTCACTCCCTCGCTCCACCCCCAGGCCCAGGGGACTCTGCTAGCAGTTTGGGTCTTAGGAGTCCCTCTGCTCCATTTCCTCACGGCTCTTCATTTCTGCTGCCTGACTGGAACTCTGTCTTCCACGCTCGGTGACTTTTCTTTCATTACTTTGACATCTTCGTGCTTTTTCTCTGCGGTCTTAGCAAGATCCTGTAGCCCGGCTGGTCTCCAAATCCAAAGCTTTCTTAGGAGGCAAATGCTGCCCCCGGGGATTTTGCCGGTTATAACGTAGCCAGTTCCCTCCATCCCTCACCTGTCTCCAGCACTGTCTTTGTAGCTCAGGAGCTCCCCTCCCCCACACCATCACTCATCTACTTATCACCCACACTGTATATTTAAAGGGGAACATTATATATACTGACATTTTCTTTTATGATAGCAAAAATTTTCCAGAAAAAAATATGATCTTTTTTAGGAAAATGGCACTCATTTTAAAAGAATAGTATGTCTTACCTGGCATCCCTTATGTTTATTTTATTTTATTTTGGATTTTATTTATTTGAGAGGTGGAACCACAGAGAGAGGGGGAAAGACAGAGAGAAAAGCCTTTCATCCGCTAGTTCACTTCCCAAATGGCTGCAACGGCCAAGGCCAAAAGTCAGGAGTTTCCTCCAGTTCTCCAGCGCAGGTGCAGGGGTCCAAGCTCTTGGGAATGTTCTGCTGCTTTCCTAGGCCATAGCAAAGAGCAAGATCAGAAGAGGAATAGCCAGGGCCGGTGCTGTGGTGTGGTGAGTAAAGCCGCTGCCTACAGTGCTGGCATCCCATGTGTATGCCGGTTCGAGTCCCAGCTGCTCCACTTCCTGTCCAGCTCTCTGCTATGGCCTGGGAAAGCAGTAGCAGATGGCCCAAGTCCTTGGGCCCCTGCACCCATGTGGGAGACCCAGAAGAAGCTCCTGGCTCCTGGCTTCGGAGCAGCACAGCTCTGGCAGATGCAGCCAATTGGGGAGTGAACCAGTGGATGGAAGACCTCTCTCTCTCTCTCTCTGCACCTCTCCTTTTTACTCTGTGTAACTCTGACTTTCAAATAAATAAATAAATACATCTTTATTTAAAAAACAAAGAAGAGAAATAGCTGGGACTCGATTCGGTGCCCATATGGGATGCTGGCACCACAGGCAGAGGCTTAGCCTATTGCTCCAAAGAGCTGGCCCCTGTTTATTTTGTTTTCAACTTAATATGGTATTTATTTTTTGAGCTAACATTTTTAATTGATGTGACAATCAAAGGCTCTATGGATCTACTAAATAAAGAGTTTAACAAGTAAAGAGTCCCGAGACCGTGGTCCAGCAGACAGTAGGCGAGCACTGGAAAGCACTGATTTACCGGAACCCGTATGTGAAAGGCGAGGCCTGCCCTGGGCTAGCGTGATCAGGCACTTCTCTGCTTGAAAGGTTTCCTCTTCCCCTCAGAGACATCAGAACTTGGTTCTGGGACTGCACTGGGCATCAGGCCGACGATGCGCTCCAGACCCTGCACCTGCGAGGGGCGGCTCAGCTGGACTGGCAGGCTGGGGTCCTTTGCAGCAGTTTGTTTCTCGGTCTGGATGTGATCCATGACCAAGTCCACTGCCGGCGAGCACTGCCGCTCTTGAGGCTACATGTCCACCCACGGGGCTGGCCACAGCCTTTCCTTCCACACAACCACCAGCTCCCCTGGGCTATTTCTTGATTTGTTGAACTCCTGCCTGCGACAAAGGACTTCCCCCACGGCCTGTGTTTATCTGTTCCTTCCCTTCGGGAGGTCGGCGCCTGCAGGGCCAAGTACACGGCCTTGCCCTGTTTCAAGTGTAACTCGCTGTGGCTGCTCAAAGGGGAGCTGCTGGACCTGCGGCCAGGCTTCCCGCCAGACCTGCCGTGCCGTCTGCCTCCCCCGGAGCAGCTGCCCCCTGGCTGCTTGGAGGGAGGCGACGCTGGCCACAGTGGGACACTGCTGCCCTGTGAGGGAGCTGAATGGCGGCAGGGGATCTGGGCCTCGGGCACAGCCAGGTGTCGCATCTGGTCCCACGTCCTCGCAGGAGGACAAGCCCTACTGGGCACGGCTTTGTCAACACTGGGCCTTTCCTCTCAGGCCCCTGCTGCATGGTGTCTCTAGACTGCCCTGTGCGTTAATCATGGAGAAGCATGCCCACGGTCAAAGCCAGCAAACAAAGGCTGCTCGCTGAACATGAGCTGCATGGCTCTGGACCTGAGAAGCGGAAATCCAGGTGTCCACGCGCAAGAAGTTCATCACCCCCGTGGGTCCCCGATCTCTGGAGGGAAAGCCCACCTGCACCTCCCTTCCCCTTGCCCCCTCCCCTCCACACAGCAGCCGTCCAGGGCTCTCTCAATTCCAACCACATTTGTAGGCAAGGGGCAGAACTCAGTCCTGAGTGAAACCCGGACGCCTCGAGCCGTTACGTTGGGCTCCTTCTTGGTTTCCCAGCCACCACCAGTCTTGCTGTAGCACAGCCACTTCGGCTGCCCAGGGAGCTCTCCCGGAAGCAGTTGTGCGCACCCAGTCCCTCCTGCCTTTCCCAAGCCTGGGAGGTCCCGCTCTCGGCCCTGCACGCTGAACTCCCGCTGCTCCCTGACCTGCAGCTAGAACAGAGCTCGTGCTCGGTGACACCCAGAATCCTGAACTCTCCACCAAGGGGCTTTTCTACCGTGTTCTGTGTGCACTTTATGACTACAGCATTTATCACCTCTGATTAGCATCTGTAGCCGACACTGCGCTCCACAGCCGAACCTCTTATCTGTCTCTGCTCTTGAGTGTGTGAGAGCGAAGTGAAACTGCTTCCCCACTTGCCCCCAGCCACGCGTGGCAAGTTCTACTAATGAGACAGAGAGCGACGCCTCTAAGGATCGTGGTGCTTCCCAAATAAACACAAAGAGCCTTTGTGAGGACAGGGCTCTGTACCCTCTCCTCGTCCCTTTTCTTTTAGACTGGAACACAGACACAATGCCTGGAGCTGCAGCAGCCAACAGGTGACATGCGGATGAAAGCCCGAGGATGGCAGAGCCAGAAGGAAGGTTGCGGCATCCCGAGCAGCTGCACCAGGGAACAGCGCAGCCTCACCTGTTGGCGCCAGCTGCACTCAGTGTTTCTATTTCCATCACTAACTAATAGAATTTCTATGATGCCGGCGCTTCAAGGGAAAAGCTTGTTTCTTATTTATATCTCTACTCTCGGGCCTGGCAGAATGCCTGGCACGGAGCACATGCCCTGAGTTTCTGAACTGAACTGAATGTCATTGCTGTCTTCAGATGTTCCAGCGGCTCCTCGTGGCACGGAGAGCCCACTCCGGGTGCTCCAGGCCCCTCTACACAGGCGGCCTTGTCCCCGTGCCCAGCCCCCACACATCAAGGGAATGCTCTTTCATGGACAGGCGCTCAGCTTCCCCCGCGTTCCTGCCCACGGCTGGAACCATCAACTCCACCCCTGCGGGCAGCCAGAACTCGGCCCTGCCCTCTCAGCCGCTGACCCCCTTTCCTGGTGTCAGCATCGGCCTTGTCTTGGGGGCCCCTGCTTGTCTGACTCTTTCCCCCCTAGAACGCCAAAGTCTAGCAGGAAAGGCCCGGCCCATACCCGCTCTGTGTGTTTCCCACTGCACAGCTCCGCACGACTCGGGCACAGGGAAGGTGCTTGGTGCAGGTCTGGATGAATGGGTCAGGACCAGGCCAGGGGACACAGTAGAAAAAGCAGAGCCTGGAGCTCATCAGATCGCACTCCCAAGCCACATCACTGGGAACAGGGAGATCTCAACAAGGTCACTGGGCCTTTCTGGGACTTGATTATTTCATCTATAAAATGGGGATGATACTCACAGACCCAGAACCTGGAGCTATTTGGTGACTCTTAGGTGGACGGGCAGGGTCAAGAGCAAGTGGTTTGGCCGCCCTTTTCTCTTCCAGTTCTCAGCTGAGCTGCTCTATTCATGGCTAAGCGGGAAACTCGGACCCCAAGCTGGACATTGCGGAGTTCCTACCACGTGGGATGGACCTACTATGCTCCATGCACTCCAGCACGGGAGAGAGGGCCTGGAGGGTACAGCTCACGGCTCTGTTCTCCTGCTGTGAGCTGCTGGGCCTGGGTGGGGCCCACCATGCCACCCACCCCATTCTTGGCACTCGGGAAGACACAGCTCTTAGATGCTAAGACACCACCTGAGTTCCGGGAAGGGCCTGTCTGGTGTCAGGTCCACTGGTGTCAGGCACTCCCAGGGATGGCCACTGTCCAGCTTGGAGCACGCTCAGGGGTGGGCCTGACCACAGATCCCTATAGTCTACACTGCCCCTCCTTGGCACTCCTGGAAAAGAACTACCCTCGCCCAGCTTTCTGGGGTGACCATGTCCGTGGACTCTGTGGCCATCCCTCATGCTTGCCTGTTCAGGCCCGGGGCAAGGTGCACAGGGACCTGAAAGTCTTCTGCCTGTGCCCCTGGAAACAGTCCCTTGGCCGTCCTGGGGGCCACTCCACGTCCTGTCCCGCCTGGTGCACCTGCTTCCAGCCACAGCACAGCACCACCACCTAGGACCCTTGAGGGGAGACCTCCAGCCTGCTGCACTCAGGCACGCCCTGCCTGGGTATCACCAGCTACATGGAGCTCCCAGCTCCAGGTGGGAGCTCTTAGCATTTGGGAATGGCCAGCCAGTCACTGTTGAAAGCACTCTGCATGTTCATGGAACACGCAGATTATAAAGAAAACCCCACTATTTCAAAAGTCAACTTACAGCTTCCCATTTCATGTCCCATGAACTTTGGAAGTCCCCTTGTATACGCTAAGTCACTCCTCATCGCAGCCGGCTCCTGTCACCTTTGTACAGATCAGGGAATGCCGGCAGAGGGCCTAAAGAGTTGGCCAAGCAACTCAGCCAGGAAGGATGGCCGGTAGTGCTCTCAGCCATGGCTTGGTGCTGAAGGAATACTGGAGCTGGGTGAACTTAAAAGAATCCAAGCTGAAGAATCGAACCACTTCAGAGAGACACAAGTGCCGTAAACAGTATTCTCAGAGAGAGGTAGGATGCTCAGATATTGATAACAACGCAAATGGCGCAGTCTGGAGACCAAACATGCAGCTTCCTTGCAATAAAAAGCGAAAGCGAGATTTGCACAATAAAGAGGGAGTCCCTAACAGGATAATTACTGTTGAGCACGGAATTAATGAAAACACAAGTTCACTGGCATGATGAAAAGAGAATAGAGAGTTTTCAAATCACAAGAAGCAAAACAAAGCCAATAATCAGATGCGCCGACAACAGGAAACGCTAAAAATCAGAGCAGGCAATAGAGAAGCGTAAATACGTTGCTGAAGGGAGGCGCCGTGTGCATCACGCAAGGGGAGTATAGAACCCTGCACCCTTCAGATTTTTAAATATCCACAGAGCCCGCATAAAACAAAACAGCTCCACAAAGTTAAAAAAAAAAAAGCACAAAGCAATAAAAATGAAAGTCACAAACAAAAGAACATACACAATCTGTGACCACATAGCAACTTGTGCAAATTCTCAGGCATGGGTCATTCTGCGTAAACCAAACTGCGAGGTTAGAAATGAACGCAGCTGAGCCCTCCTATCAGAGACAGACTCCCCCAACCCAAGTGGTCTGGAAGCCACAGAGACAGCTCCGTGTTCTCCTGTCGGTCTAAGCGGTAAAGACTAGGAGGGCCAACAGTATCTGGTGAAGCTGCACGTGGGGCCACAGGCCTTGGCACAGCCTTTTGGTGGGCGTGGTCACTGCCATAATATCTGGATGGCCATTTTATAAACCAAAGTTTCCTCTTAAGAAAATTTCCCAAGGAAGGAATTTCACAACGATCCGAAGGCTGTTCACTGGAGTGCAGAACGGAAGGGAGCCACTTTCTCACCAGGAGGTGGTTAAATCAGCCACGGCTGTGTGTACCGCGGAGTTCTCTGTTGCCATCCGAGAGGAGAGGGCGGATCTATACATATTGACAAAGTAAGATGATGATAGATGATTAAGTGGTAAAACAAAGCGCAAGTGCCTGAGCCACGCAGAGAGATGCCCTTGTTTTAGAAGTCACACTCATTGCATTTGATTTATGCATATTTCAGCGCAAGCAATTTCTCGAAGAACAAGGAGGACAGGTGGCTGTTGGTGGTGACCTCACGCGGGGAGGTGGAAGAATACAGAGTGAGTCTGCAGGGGCTCCCCACAGCTACTTGATAACATTTTGTTGAAGTTTTGAAAATGAGTATTTTCATACTGAAAACTCTATAAAGATAGTCCTGAGGATTCAAGCAAAAAGCAAGGGGTGGAGCTGTTCATGTTTATTGAATTCGGAGTCTTGCAACTTTGCGGCTGGTTGTCCCCATGGCACGTGGGCAGGAAGGAAAGAGTGAGGGTGGGGGGCAGAGAGAGAGAGAGAGGGAGAGGAAAGGGAAGGAGGAGAGGGAGCTGGCCCAACATGAGGGCATGTGTGCAGGTGCAGGCTGCGCCCCCTGGCGGGGATGGCCGGCTGGGGGTGGGTCTTGCCCCACCAGGCTGTCTGCCAGCAGCTCTCAGGCAGCTGGAGGGGCACCTCTGCTGCCTTGGCATTATCACCTCCATAGCGGCGGCTGTGGCTGAGGGTTCCTCACATACACTCCTGTGCCCCATGATTTCACGTTTCTGGCTCTGCTAGTCTGGAGTAGGTATTTCCTGTGTCTATTTTGCCCTTTTCTTCTGAAGGTGAGGGAGGGCGGGGCCTCCTGTCCCTTCACCGGCACGTCTATCATTCTCACAGTGGAAATGCGGCTTGCCCCTGCCCAGAAATCTCCTTGCTTCTCTCTCTGCCTTCCCCGTATCCACGGCTCCCCACTCTGCTCTGCCGGCCTCCACCTCGGGTCCGAGACCTGAACCCTGTGAGAAGCAGCGCCACACCCCTTAGAGGTGCTCATGCGGCTGCACCCTGGGCAGCGTGGTCTTCTCTCGGCAAAGCATTCAAGGCTGAGGCATCATGACTTGTGAGTGATTCAGCAAAAAAGGACAACGGAAAGACAGAGAAGGAAGAGGGAGAAGGCAGGAATGGCAAAACGCTAGCAATGGCTGCGTGCAGGTGGCAGCTGCAGGTGCCCGGTGTGCATGTCTTGCACCTATCCCGTATGGTTTATGCATCATTGCCCCACACAGCAGGGAGGAAGAGAAGAAAACTCAACTTCTGCACTCACCGAGGAGAGGGAGGTCAGCCGGTGTGACTGCTCATGCCCCATTGGTCCCCTCTTGTCCATCCGCACCATCACTGCTGGATTCAGCCAGCCGCATGTGGGAGCCAACTCCTCATTGGGCTGCCCCTTTTTCCACAAAGCAGCCAGGTAATATCCAGGCACTGCATCTCATCCCTGGCCCTCCATGCCCTGGCCACTGCCAACTCCACCCATCGCTGGTGACCGTGTAGCCACGTGGTGCCATGGAGCCACTGCCAGCTCAGGCCTCCTCTCCCAGGAAGCCTCTTGTTCCTGCCAGTGTCCCTCCTTGGTGACACACTGTCACTGTCCCTCAGGGCTTGGCTCGAGGTTCACCGTTCCTGGTGTTCATGCCAAAGTTATTGACCCACTGGTCATGTAACTACCTTTATACCCGGGCCCTGCTTCATTCATTCATTAGCTCCTCAAACACCTGTGCTAGGAACGGGGAGACTTGCAAAGATGAATTCAGTTAGGGACACAGGTTAAGGTCACGATGGCCCTGACAGTTGGGATGTGAGGTTTCGCTACAGGTGCCACAGGTGGCCTCTACCAGGACAGTGAAGGGACAGATATGCTTCCAGAAGGTCACCCCAGCAGTGGGGTACAGGAGAAATGTGTACCTAGGAACTCATCCCCATAACCGTGCAAGGCCCCTATGAAACTGCTAACGTCATTCTGCACATGGTTTAGCTCAAAAAATACACTCGGCAAACACACACTGCATTTCTTTAACTGAACTGAGTCTCAGGACATCACACACCAGTGAATACATGCACATCTACGTCCCTGCAGCAGCAGGTCCGGTCGGCTAGGTCCTCCTAACTGCAAACTCTCGAGGGCACAGCTACAATTGCAGCTGCACTCCCAGCTACGCTCTGCCTTTCCTTGGCTCCCCGCTGTTGCAGCCCCGCAACACTTCCTTCTGGGATCACTGCACAGACTTCTGACAGTTGCCTTCCCATGGCGGACCAACCCTGTTCAAGAACCTCCCCTGGCTCCTTCTTACTTACTGGCATTTAAGATCTCCCATAACCAGGCTACACTCTAACCCCATCTCTCTCACTCTGATCCACACACATCTTCTCCAGTCAGACTGTTTCCTCCCCAGGTCCCTTGTCGGATCCTCTTTTCCCGCCTCTACTCACACTGCTAGTCCAACCTGCTGTTCTTTTCTTATCAGTCACCTCAACCACAGCTCCAGGCCCTGCTGTTGGCCAACACCAAGCAGAGTAGCAACACTGGGCTCGTGTCCCAGCTTTCTGATTCCCTGTGCAAGCTCAGACATGCTGTGTATGCGTCCTCATGGAATCTCGCTGCTCTCATCTATAAGATGGGGAAAATAATAACAACGTCCATTCGATACTAGGGCTCATGAATACCGCTGCCCATCAACAGGGCTATTGTGAAGTTATGAAGGCAGGCCCTGTGCTCAGCAGGTGGTGACATTCCTTTCTCCTCTGACTCCAGGAAGAAGTTCCTGTTAGGCAGGTGCTCACGTGGGAAAGAAGTGGTATTTCTGAAGGAATAAACAATCAAGTTGCAGACACTGCAGGGTTTTCGTTTTCAATCCCTCCATCAGCCAAAAACACAAGCATTTTCATTCTCATTTTTACAGACGAGCAAACTCACACTGAGAAAGGGAAGCCGTCAGCCCAGGATTCTTACCATCAGAGAAACGTGCAGTGACCACTATTTAATATGTTCCAAGCACTACACTGGGTACACTGCATGCAGTGCCACATTTCCACGCTTTATCCGAGACTCACACTCTGTGCAAGAAGACAGTGAGGCGCAGAGAGGCTAGGGCCTTGCCCCAAATCCTGCCCACAGTCAATGGAAGGGCTGGTGTTCTAACCCAGGCCACCAGTGACTCTGCTGTAACAGTGCTGTGTAGACTGCGAATTGTCTGGATTGGGGAAGTAGCCATTGGAAGTTGAGACTGACCTTTCTAGGTTCCCCATGGGACCAGCCCACATGACCCTAAGAGCTTCCATGGGAGGTCAGCAGGGCAGGGCAGGGTGTTAGCAGCAAGGCCTGGTGACACTTACCCAATGGTGCAGCCAGCATCTGCTTCGATGATCCAGATGCAGTTGAGATTGTGTTCATAGGGAGCTGGATACCCGGGTGACAGCACCTGCCCCGACACCTCTCCTTTCACTGTCCCTCCACACTCAGCTGAAAGAAATCCCAAAAGAGTGAGCTGCATGGGGTGACCTGCGCTGCCAGCAGTCCGTCAGTGTCTCCTCTTGCCTGCGTGCCCGAGTCCATCTTGTCCATCCCACAGGACAGAGCTTAGCATGTGCAGGGGTGCCTGGATGAGGCTCGTATCCAGAACCTATGAAGAGCTTTTACAACTTGACAATAAAAAGATAAATGACCCAATTAAAACACGGGCAGAGGACCTGAACAGACATTTCTGAAAAGAAGATACATGAATGGCCAACAGGCACATGAGAAGGTGCTTCATATCATCAGTTATTATGGAAATTGCATCAAAACCACAATGAGATGCCGCATGATGGTCACTCGGAGGGCTATGGTGAAAAAAGACAGTAACAGGTGCAGGTGAGGATGTGGAGAAAGCAGAAACTTTTACATCACTGATGGAAATGCAAAATGATGCAGCTGCCTTGGAAAATGATTTGGTAGCTCCTGGAAGCATTAAGCATAGCTACCATATGACCAGCAATTCCTCTCCTGGGTCTATATCAAAGAGAGATGAAAACATATGTCCATGCCAAAACTGGAATGTGCACGTTCAGAGCACCGTTATTGAGAATAACCGGCAAGTGGCAGCAACCCAGATGCCCATCAAGTGAAGAATGAGGTCTACCTACACCACAGAATGTTAATCAGCCAGAGGAAGGAATGAGGTGCTGATACAACACAGATGGGTTTTGAAAACATTGTCGGAAGTGCGGGAAATCAGGCTATCCTGTGTGTGTCCACAAAAGACCACCCATGGTGGGATTTCATCTATATGAAATGGCCAGGACAGGCAAATCCATGGAGATAGAAAGGAAAGTAGTGGTTGCCAGGACATGTGGGGAGGGGACATTGGGAGTGACAGCTAAAGGTCCTGAGTTGTACACATTAAATGAGTGGACTGTATGGCAGGTGAATGATGTAACAAAATGAAGGTTGCTGAGTGAGGGTCTGACTTCCTGTTCTATGGCCAAATGCCTCACAACCTCCCAGGAAAGATCATGTGGGTAACTTGGACTCGCTCATAGATGGCAGGAGCCAGAAGAACAGAAGTCAAGGAGATACCCCCTTTTCTACAAGCGTTCACCATCCAGTGGATGCCGTGTGCCTCCACGGGCACAATCGTGACAAGTGGCGGCCAGAGGATGAAGTGACAAATCTCCCCCAGCATGGAGCATGGAGAGTGCAGGAGGACCTGGTTTCAAATGGACCTCAAGGTAGGAGCAAAAGTTGATTAGGCTGGTTGGGTAGCTGGGGTGGGATGGGGGGTAGGGGGCAGAGGGCATTGCCGACAGAGAGGACAGAATGCACAAAAGTCCTGGAGGTGTGGGACAGTGTGGCAGGCTAGGGGACAGGGTATGAACTGTGGAGAGGTGGCGGCCAGGGCCAGCAAGTCGGGCAAGCAGTACACGTTGAGGCGGCATCGTCTGTAAGCTTGCTGGCCATTCACTGTTACGGGTGGGACCTGCATGCTCACACCTGTGAGTCGTTAGTGGACACAGTGAACAGCAGCATCTGAAGGGTACAGGGAGACCAGAGCTGAGATCTCTATGCCCCATCAGAACAGCTACCCTGTGAGGGAAGCTGGTGGCTCCTCCTGCCCTCGGCCCCTTCTCCCACTTCCGCTCTGTAGTCCTGGCTTTGGCCCTCACCCTCAGCAGCGCCACCAGAGAGATACACAGCAAATGCAGAAGTGCCACTGCCTGCTGGAGCAAGTGCAGTCCAAACTACACAGTGCTCATGGAACCCTCCAGAAGGGCTCCCGCTGTCCTCCCTGGCTCCTTCCCTGAGCCCCTCATCCAGCCATGTCTCATAAACCCCACAAGCCCAGGCTGCCCTTTCATGCACCTGCCTGACATCCTGCCTGTGAAAGCTGTTGTGACACTCCTTCCCCTCCAGGGGGAGCTGACACTGTCCTTTCGTTGCTGTTGTTGCTCTTCCATTATAACACGGACAGATTTTTATCATATCATGTGTGCCACGTTGTTAAAATCATGCTGTCTCCTCCACAGGACATATACCACTTCCTGGGCACTGGCTGACCCAAACTGGACCTTGCGTTTCCCATGCTGCACGTCGAGTGCCGAGCACCGTGTTCGGCACGCTGCTGAAGCTTAGTTACCTCTTCTGGAATGAATGTGTGGGTGGATGAACGAATGAATGAGGGAAGTTTGTTGGGAGCTTGAGTGCGAGTGAAGAGGAGAGGTGCTGCAAAGCTGTTTGGGAGAGGGCGTAATTGATTAAGCAAGGTTCTCAAAGAAATTAGACAGGACGAGATTAAAGTCACAGGAAGACCCATCGAGAATTTCACGGGCCCCATGGCTTCACACAGGGGCCACAAGCAGGGGCAGGGGAGCGAGCCCCCTACCAGTGAGGGTACTCAGGAGATCGGATTCTTTGCTCAAGCCTGGCCGTGAGCCCTCCCGCCTGGTGCTCCTGGGCAGGTGGATGCCAATCGGACAGAAAGGCAGCAGGCTGAACGGGCCTACAGTAGAGAGCAGGGTGAGTGAGACACGATGAGCTACAACTTTGAGGACGATGCCGTTCTGGCCCCAGGAACAGGGGAGGGGGCTGCTGAGGGGGCCTGTCCCTGGTTACGGCTTCCTTGCAGATTCTAGAAGGAGCGGCACCTCCTCTCCCCAGCATGTGTTTGGAAGCAGCAGCACTGGGGGCCCTTTGACAAGGACACCTCTGCTTCTTTCCCCATGGAGTCCTGTCTGGCAGGTGGGCAGGCAGGACTGGAGGACTCTACTCTTTCCGGTCTTCTCCCTTCTTCCCATCCTGGAGCCTCGGCTGCTCTGTGTGGGTGGCAGAGTCTGCTTGGCAGCGTTTGCCTGTTTTGGCCATGGCAGTCACTCCTGGTAGCCCACGGTGAAATCCACCACCACATGGCGTTACGTAAAAATACACACATTACTCCCCAAACAGCCGTGGGGCCAGAGGGAGTTTCAATGGGGAAGGCCTCCAAGATTCAGAGTATAAATATTCTCACAGACACCGCTTGAGCGGGTCCTCTAAGTCCAGGCCAGCTGGCACATTTGCTTTGCAAAGCGAGCGCACAGTGAGTCCTTCTGCAGGGCACACTGCTATCTTATCACGCGAAGCCTCATCGTGCTCTGGCGGGGGTGCCTGTGGCACTACACTGTGGTCTGGCGACGCAGGAACCTGCCTGGCTGCTCCTCCTCTGTGTTCCCAGGGCCTCGCAGGGAGCCTGGCACATGCAGGAGAGAAGGGGACAAGGAGCAACAGAGGGAGAAAGGGAAGGGATGTGCCTGCAGCCTGGGTGAACCTCAAGGGCAAGGGCAGAGGAAGAGCGTGGGGGCTACTGAGAGGCCCCTACTCCGGTCTGTTCACTCTCAGGCTGAAGATCCTTGCCCTGAGACCCTCTGCTGAAAATCAGCACTGGGAGTTCTGATCAAACACAGGCCTCTGGGGGAAAAGGACAACGACGGCCATGGGCACTTCCCACCGCGCGGATGCATCCTTGCCTGTGCTCAGGCTGGAGCGTCCACCTCCCCACCTCCTCCCCCGTTGGTGAATCCTTACCCGTTGAAATACCACTTCCTGTACCAAACTTTCTCATACCCCCCCCCCCCCCCCGTCCACATAGCCCCTTTCGTAGGGCTTATCTGCCATGAGAATCATCTGCTGCCCTGTCCGTTCCCCTTGCTGGAGTATGGGCTCTCCAAGGGCATGCAACAGGCTTTGCTCTTTCTCGTCTCATTTATTTGCCCCCCGCACACCCAGACATGCACCTGTGCCTGTTCTGGCAGCCAGGGCTTGGTAGGCACTTCAGTGGTTTCCCAGAGCTTCTGCTCGTCTAAGGTGAGCCAGTGCTTCATGGACCCACTGAGGCTGTGCGAGGTGGAGAAGGGGATGGAAAGAGGCAGCAGGATGGAGCAGGCTGGTGTGAGTCCTAACCTGCAGGGAGGTATGAAGTCCGGAAAACGGAATGACTGCTGTTGCCTATTCCCCACTTCTGCCTTGGCCCACTGCCTCTTGTCCTGTGACAAATGCACGAAGCCCCTGGATGGCCTCTGCTGACATTCCAGAAGAGCCACAGGCTTCAAGGAGAGTTCATCATTGCATTCCCTTTAAAACGTGAGACCAAGTCCTGTTCGCTATCTTCTGCTTTGTTCTAATGCCCCTCCAGAAAGGGGAACACGAGCCCACCCTGCCTACAGGGAGACTGGGACCCAGAATGAGCCAGGGACTTGGGGAGTCTCGGTGTCGCAGCAGACCTGGAATCCAGGCACGGACTCCCCCACTTCTTCTCCATCACCCGCATGATAGTTCTGAGGGTGTGGCTTGGCTGTGGTCCCACTGGCTAACTGCGTGACAATGGCAAGCCACCTCCTGACTGTGCTGCCATGCGGTGTAATGAGGTGTGAAAATGAGGAAATGGAGAAACGGGGCAGGTGAGCCATGATGCCTGTTACCAGGAGGATTCAGTCCAGGGAGATGGCCCCGGACCCTAAAGATCCTTAAGGAGACCGGGGCTGGAGCTCGGGGCTAGAGGAGCCCCAGGGGTGCCTAGAAGAACAAGAAGCCTCCTACCGACACAGGTGGGCAGAGGCCGGTCCCAGGTCCTGCGCTCCCCACTCAGACACAGCAGCTCCTCACTGCCCCGCAGGCTGTAGCCAGGGTCACAGCTGAAGGACACAGAGCTCCCTGCAAAATGACCGCCATCCTGAACCTTGTAGCCAAACTGGGGCGTTCCTGGATCCTCGCATTTGATGAGCTCAAAACCTGGGAATGAGAAGAGAGGCCGAATGAACAAGATGGAAGGAGGCAGAAAGCCAGCGTCCTCGCCTCCCTTGGAGGCCACGTCTTCCAGGAAGACGTCACCACTGTGTTGTCTTGAAGCGTTGATGGCCTCGCCACTTAGGGGTCCCTCCATATTTCTCAGGGGATTCCCCCCCACGTTCCTAGACTAGGTTGAGAGAGTGCTGGGGAGGCTGTGGTCCCCTGTTGATAGATGTAAATGACTTCAGCGTTTAATAGTTTTTCAGGTCTAGGGGCTGCATTTTCTATTTCTTTCGTTGACCCCAGAGCATTCTGCTAGCGGGAGCTGTTCCTTCCATTTTGCTCACTGATGGGGTAGGGTAATATGGAAAAGTCACTTTCAATGCGTGTTTAAAGGCTCAATTACATCCTGCTTAAACATGCTCTGTTGAAAGAGGCTGGAGAAAGACAAGCAGACTCATCTGGAGCTCCTGCTCCATGGTGCCTTGCGTGTGTCCTCTCGTATTTGTTATTCATAGGAGTCTTACGGAGAGGTCTAATTATCTGCATTTTACATCTGAGAGCATGGGCTCAGGGAAGGTTAAATAAATTGTTCCAAACTCACACAGTTTTCAGATAATGGAGATGGAATTCAAGTGAGACGCTATTTAATCCTCTTCCACGGAACCAGCTCTGTAACAGGCAAAGACCCCTCTGTCAGCAGCATCAAGGCCAAGCGAGGGGATCTTGAGTTAGCTCCTTGGGCTGTTTTCCCTGGCAGATTTACTGAGATCTAATTCACTCACTTAGCGTGTACAATGCATTCAATGTCATTCCGTTGATTCACGGAGTTGTGGGACTGCGATCACTGTCGGTTTTAGGGCCTTCCCATCACCATGGGTGGAAGCACCATATGTATTTTCTACCTCTGTCCTGGCAAGTGCTCATTTGCTTTCTGTCTCCTTGATGTGCCTATTCTGGACAGCTCGTGCAAATGGAATCACATAAAATGTGGCCTTCGTGGTTGGGTCTCTCCGTTACTGTAACGTCTGCAAGTATCAGCACTTCCTTCCTTCCCGCGGGCAAACAGTATTCCACCATATGGAGGCAGCACATTTTACTGCCATTCAGCAGCTGACGGAGACTTATTGGATTTGAAAACAGTCATAACAGCGGGGCTGGTGCTGTGGTGTAGTTGGTTAAACCTCCACCTGCAGTGCTGGCATCCCATATGGGTGCCAGTTCAAGTCCTGGCTGCTCTACTTCTAATCCAGCTCCCTGCTAATGGCTTGGGAAAGCAGTAGAAGATGGCCCAAGTGCTTGGGCCCCTGCACCTACATGGATGTCCCCAAGGAAGCTCCTGGCTCCTGGCTTCATATCAGCTCAGCTCCAGCTGTTGCAGCCACTTGGAGAGTGAACAGCAGATGGAAGATCTCTCAGTCTCTGTCTCTCCCTCTATCTTTTGAATAAAATAAATAAACCTTAAAAAAAAAGTCATAAGAGCTCCTTCTTTGGGCATAGTGGAAATGTAGAAGTTCAAATGAATGAATGAAATGGAAGAGCTGGACTTCATGGCCTCCTTGGATGCAAGGAAGACTTACTGGAAAACTGAAGTTCAAAGCCCTTGCTGGTATTTTCAGCATCCGTGATGAAATCAAGCCATAGACTGCTGGATGTGCTGTTCAGAGTCACCCCCATCATCTCTGAGCGGCTGAAGACCCCCAGCAAACGGGCGGAGTTGTTGTTGCCATCATAAACCTGGACACAGGAGAGACCCGCCCCCCCCAACAAACTGTCATCAGCATGGCCTTGTTTGTTTGGAAAAACTTCTTCCCCCGCAGCCCACATCCCCAGAGCCTAGTGCTGACAGCAACTGTCAGAGGGGCTGTGAGTCACCAGATGCGAGCAGAATGGCAGAGTGAAGCCACTACTGAGCAAGTGACATGGTTTCCCCTTGGTGCGCAATCTGCGCCCAGTCCACAGCTCGTGTGAATCTAGTCTTGGGAGCTGGTTGCTATCCTAACCTTTCCAGTGGAGATCTGTGCTTGTTCCCTCAACCCCCATATGGCACCAGCTTACTCTTCAGCAGCCTGGTGGGGGTTGCCTGATGCCCCAAACCATCTGTTTCTGCAGACGGGCAGGCTGAGAGAATTCAGCAATGCTCATGGCTAAACACTCAGTCCCATCTTTCCAGGAGGGGAGACAATCATGCTCCCGCCTGAACCCATCCCACTGGCAGTGGCCTGTGTTGGCCATCCTGGGATCCAGGCAGGATGGGGTTAAAATGACCAGCACATCCCCTTCCCAGAGGAGCCCAGCCTCTGCCACTTCCCTCCTAAAATGAGGTCCCTGGTGAGGGCCTGCTGGGCTTGCCAAGGGTGGAATGGCACAGGCAGCTGGCTTCCCCGATTCCCATCTGTCCCTCTGAACTTCTGAGTGCCAGGAAACACAACAATCATCAGAATAATGAACTGGCTCCCCAGGTTTCGAGGTTGCTGCTCCTTTCTGGATAATTGTACAAATAACAACAGAAGTTGTGACTGAGTGAAAGACCCCCTGGTGCTTTGGTAAATATCAAAGATGGGATCTATGGGTGGGTGATGAATATTTGTGCATGACACACGATGTGGTGCCAGCTGCCAGCAAATTGGAATAATATTTCCATTCCACTACTTATGAAGCACAGCTTTCTAAAAGAAGACATCCTTCAAGCTAACAGCGCTGTATATTACAGAGATTTGTTGAGGCTCCTGGGCACCTCAAATCTGTTTCCAGATTCCATGTGCAATTGCTGTATGTCACCGATAGACTGCGAGAATTCTGGGGTTCCAGCTGACACTGCCGTGACATCAGTTCAAGGAGCTTAGCCCACTGCTGCATCCACGTTGCTACAAAAGCATTCTTACCAATTGAAACATGTGCTGGAATTAATCAATCTTGGCATTAATCATCAGGGCTTGCTAACATTCCAATAAGAAAGACAACCAGATGCCACGTGTGCTTCTTAATGGGAGACAGACCGTCACATAGGAGTTATCGTGCCAAAAAACTCACACCCGATCAGATCAAGACACTGGATCTAATTTCCGGCCCACAGGATACACCAAGGGCAGAGGAACAAATGAAGTGATATCCTGGAAGAGAGCAAGCTACAGAATGTGGAAAAATCCACTGAGCAAATGGCTAGATTTCCTCAAGAAATAAATAACAACGAGGAAAAGAAAAGAGATGGAGGGAAAGATCTTTAGAGTTAAAAAAAAATCTGATACCATGGATCCAACGTGTGGGCATTTGGATCCTGATTTTAAAAACACCATGATGTTTATAGGCTAATTGGAAATTCAAAGAGTCACTGGATATACAGGGGTACTTAGAAATTATTGTTAATTAATAAAAACTATAATGGGAACAGAATTTCTTCCTTAATTCTGAAACATAATTCATTTTAATTCCTTAAGAACAAAAATGTTATTTGTATTTGTCATTACAGTAAAATTTTTATTGCAGAAGAACTTATCAAATATAAACGGCCAAAGAAAGGAGAACAGCTCTCGGCAATCATCACTGTCCTTCTCTGTCTTTCCTTGCACAGAGATCTTAGATTAAAAAAAAAAAAAAAAAAGATTAACTATAGATACTGTGTGGCAATCTATTCTTTCACTTAATAGAATGTGCATATTTTTTTCAAGTAATTGTTTTACATAACAGTATTTAAACAGCTCCAGGGATTTCTACCATACAATTAACCCAATCCATAATATAACTGCCCACATATCAGTGTTCAGTGTATGTGCTCCAGCATATAAGAGGCACTCAGGAAACGTGGGATTAACAAATAAACCAAAGGTTTCTTCTCATATTTTTATCCTTAAACCCACCTGGAATTTATTTTGGTATATGATATAAAAAATTCTATTGGTTCTCCTTGGTCGATAAGTCATTTATCCAAACCCTTTCTGTAACATATTTCACCTACCACCAATTTAAATCCATTTTCATTATAAACCTAATTTAAAGTACTTATTTATTTATTTTACTTATTTGAGAAGGAGAGGGAGGGAGGGAAGGAGGGAGGGAGGGAAGGAGGGAGAGAGGAGAGAAGAAAAGAGAGAGAAAGCGAGTGAGAGAGAGAGAGAAACACTACCATCCACTGTTTTACTCTCTAAATGCCTACAACAACCAGGCCTGGGCCAGGGTAAGCCAGGAACCTAACCTAACAACCATCAGCTGCTGCCTCCTGGGGTCATCTTGAGAACCTGGAAGGGGGCGTGGTGACAGGACGCAAACCTAGGCACTGCAACACGGGATGCAGGGGTTTCC
Source organism: Oryctolagus cuniculus (assembly GCF_051225735.1). Taxonomy (NCBI): domain Eukaryota; kingdom Metazoa; phylum Chordata; class Mammalia; order Lagomorpha; family Leporidae; genus Oryctolagus; species Oryctolagus cuniculus. The sequence continues at coordinate 139,684,031 of NC_142873.1, read as the reverse complement.
AGTGGCAAACACCCGCCCCACATACATCACTTAGATATAATTACATAAATTTGGTTTTGTCAGTTTTCTATTCTGTCACATTTATCTGTTCCTGCACACAGCCCACAATGTTTTAGCTATTGTAACTTCACCACATATTTAAATATTTAGTAGGAAAAGTCCTTGTTTGTCTTTTAACTTTAAAAATATTCTCCCATATTTATTCTTCCAGATAAACTTGAGAAAAAACTTTCTAGGTCAAAAAAAAAAAAAACACTCCTAAGAAAACACAGCCTGTACAGTTCTGAGTTACATGAAATGTATGGATTGATATGAGAAAGGAAGGTCTCTGTGTGACATGCAGTCTTCTTACCCAGGCACATTCTCTGTGCATTTAATCGAGTTGTCTTTTTACGAGTATGTCTTGGTAAAACTCTGTATGTGTTCCTGGGTATTGCTATAGTTTTGGTTGCTGTTGGGAAGTAGGCCTTTGCATACATTTATTTACCAACAGGATACTGCTTGGAGGTCTACTTCCTCACTCTCTGCAGGTGATGGGAAGGCCTCCAGGAGAAATCCACGGGCCCCTAGGCACAGGCGTTACATGGAACGAGGCGGGCCTGCAAGGCACTGGTCTCCCAGCCAGCATGGCGAGTGCAGCCCTTTCAGCGTGCGCAGTGTTTCTATCATGTTCCTGCAGGTCTGCTGGCACACGTGTGCTCCAGGGCATGCATGTGGCTGGAGAGGCTGGGTGCAGGGGTGGTTAGACAGAACCAGCCTGCTCTACAACGAGAAACACCGAATACTCTCGCTAGCAACGAGCGACGGCTTTCACTGCTTTATGTCCTTGTCAACATTGGTGCGTACAGGCATTATGGTGTTTTCCGATCTGATGGGTGTGAAATGGTACCTCATTTGAATCCACATTTCCTTGATTACCGGCGAGGTTGAGCATCATTTGCTATATTTATCAGCAAGCCTCCTTTCTCTTCTGTGAATTGCCTGTTCATATCCTCTCGGCATCCATGTGCATGGAGTCTCCCGGCACTTACTTTATTGATAGCAGCTTCAAAACCGAGTTGTGTAATTTTCTCAGTAAGGATTACACACATTTTGGGGGAGTTTATTTTTAGGTGTCTTAAAGTTTGTTCTATTATGAATGAGAATTTTCCCCCTGATTACTTGTTTTAATTGGTTGTAGAAATACAAGCAGCTTTGCTGGATTCTTACTGGTTCTGATAGTTGATTAGCACATTCTTATGGATTTTCTAAATAAAACAGGTGATTTTTCTATAATGCTTTCTGATTTTTATAGGGCTTGAGAGAGGGATAATTGCAATGGCTTGGATCTTCAACACCATATGGAAAACTCCGAATAGCACTGGAGATGGAACTGTTTGACTTTCCTGGGCATCCTCAGGAAGTTTTGTTAAGTATGAGAATTGCCATAAGCCGTTTGTAGAAACATTTAATCAAATTCAGAATGCCACAATCATAATTTGGTGAGATTTAAAGAAGTCACGAATGAGCACTGTGTTTCATCATACGATGCTTTTGTTGTGTTAGCAGGGTCATGTGATCTCTTCCAACCCTGATATGAATTTGAACCACATGAAGAAGTTGTCAATATTTGAGGAGCTTTCTCCTACAAAAATGACAATTTCATATGGGTTGTCTAACAACATTATCGCTTATTCTTTTTTTAAAATATTAGTTTATTATTCAAAAGGCAGAGTGACAGAGAGAAATGAAAAGAGAGAAAGAGAGAGAGAGAGAGGTTTCATTTGCTGCTTCATAGCCCACATCAGCAGAGGTTAGACCAGCATGAAGCTAGGAGCCAGGAACTTAATCATGGGTCCCCCACATGGGTGGCAGGGACTCAAATACTTGGGCCATCATCCTCGGCTTTCCCAGGTACATTAGCAGGAAGCTGGATCAGAAATAGCAAAGCTGGGATCAAACCAGGCACTCTGATGTGGAAGGCAGGCATCCCAGGGGCGGCCTGAACCAGCAGCCACCACAAAGTCAGCTTTTCCTGCTGCTGACACGTCCTTACCTTCCTGGAATCAGGCCTACTTGGTCCTCTCTGTTTTCATACACAGCCAGATTCCAGCTGATACTGCATCTGGGATCGATGATCCGATTGATGAAGGACGCACATACGTAGGACTGGCCAACTACTTTCTGCCACCATTTAAATTTTTATTTTAATTATAAATTGTCAAATTATAGTTGCATATATTTTGGGTGTACAAAGTGACATTATGGTTTATGAATGTAATGTGAAATAATTAATCAAATTAGTTAACATATCATCATCTTCTATCATATCACCTTTTGGGGTGGTAACATTTGAAATTTACTCTCCTAGTGATCTTGAAATGTACAAAAAATTATTATTTACTATACCCACCAGGTTGTGCAATAGATCTTAAGAAAAAAGCTCGCTCCTCCCCGCCAATTGAACCTCAGGACCCTTTGGCCATTGCCTCTCCATTCCCCAGCCTCTGGCAACCTCTGCTCTGTCCTTTGATGTCAAGGTTTCTACTCTGCCTCATTTAAGAAAATCAGTTGAGGATGGATCTTCTCTGTTCTGAAACTGTTTGATTATTGCAGTATTCAGTATTTCTTGGAGATCGGTTACAGCTTACCTGTAAAATAGTTTAGGCCTGGGGCTTTTGGGAGAGGCTACTGGGGAATTCCAATACTTTAATGGCTACGGGTTTATTCAGATTTCCGTTTTTAAACATTAGTACCTTTCATCTGTAAAAACTTGCATTTTGGGTTGGGCATTTTACAGGGGTCGGGACCATCTGGCCCATGGGCTGTAAAAGGCCCACGGAATCACTGACTGGATCTGGCTCTGCCAAGGCAATTGCAGGTGGGACTCATAACTCAATAAGCCTAACGCAGGCTAATTTTTAAGATGGTAATTTTGTATGGCCCGTGGATGATGTGATAATATCCAAATGGCCCTTGGCAGCAGAAAGGCTGCCCGCCCATGTGAGACACTGGTTGGAGTGCCTGTTTCCCATGTGAGTACTTGGGTCCAGGTCCTGGCTCTGCTCCCAATTCCAGTTTCCTGCTCATCACCACCCGGGAAGCAGCAGGAGAGGGCTCAGGTATGCTCCTGACAGCCATGGGGAGACCTCGACCGAGGCCCTCGCTCCTGATTTCGGCCTGGCCCAGCCCTGGCCAGTGCAGGTATCTGGGGGGTCGACTGGTAGGTAGGGGCTCTCTGGCCATCTGTGCCTCCAATATAACAAACAAAACTTTCATTTTATTTGATCTTTCAGATGCATTGGCTGATAGATACTCATTTTTTTATTTTCATAATTTCAACTATAAATATCTTCCTTTTTTCATTCTTAATGTTTCACTTGTGTGACATCTTTACTTTCTGATTGGGCCTGCCTGATCAGAGACGGTTTTGTTGATAATTTATTGTTGATAATTTGTTGAATGAGACGGTTTTTGTTAATAATTTGTTGTTTATTGGTTTCCTTTTCCTTTTGTCTTTAAAAGAATCTTTTTCCTACTTTCTTTGGATTTACTCTGTTATATTACTCGAACTACCCAAATTCTTATTTATTTTCAACCTAGATGATATGTCAAAGACTAACAGAAGTATATTAAAATCTTCTACAACGACTGTAACTTTATTAAAATTTTTTACGTTTCTGGCACTTTTTATTTAATTTATTCATACTATGTTATTTGGCACATAAAATTTTACTGTGGATTGATTGTGCATTTTATTAATATAAAAGAATCCTCTTTCATTTCCTTGTGAGATGTGGGAGAAATTCTCAAATTTATCTTACAATAAACTGATTCCATTTCTGTGCTTTTCTGTCTTCCGCTCGTTGCCTCTGCTCCCTGTTTTAATTGGGTGATCATGTTTTTCATCTCTATTCAATCTTTCCTCATCTCAGATAGCTCTGTTTGCATTATTGCCTGTTTTGCGCCATAAATATAATATTCTCTCCAATCCTGTTAAGAATACAAATCAGGAGCTTTTAAAAACATGGTTCTTTTCCCTGCTGCTTCCAGAGGGGCAATTAGCGCCGCTTTCTCAGAGAGTCCCTTTCTTCTGACCTGCTGCATAGTCTACCCGAGTCCAGCTAATTCCTTGTTGGCACAGCATCATGGGGGGAGAGGAGAAACGGAGAAGGGAGACATTCCCAGTCTCTGAGGGAGGCCAGAAGAGCAAGGCCCACAGAGGTCCCGGCAGGAGCATTTCCTGTTCCCGGGCTGGAGAGTGTGTGTGTGTGTCTGTGTGTGTGTGCACGTTTCCTGTTCCCGGGCTGGAGGGGGTGTGTGTGTGTCTGTGTGTGAGTATGTGTGGCCCGTGCACAGCAGGATGCTGTTTTCCTGGCTCGCCAACAGAAGCCAAAGGAAGGCCTGGGTCCGTGTCCAGGGCCAATCTGGTTCTGTGGTCTCTCAGACCTAGTGTACTTCCAGAGGAGCTGGTACGACTGGCACCTGTTCCCTGTCCGTAGTCCACAGGCCCCAGACTCTGCTGCACTGAATGAGGTTGTCTTTGATCTTGTTTTTTTTTCCTGAAGGTTTCTGGCACTTGATTTCCGGCACTTGATTCCAGTTTCCTGCTCATTACCACCTGGGAAGCAGGTAGGATCTTACTTCATTTGTGGCAACCGTACCTTGATTAGGCCTTTTCTCTTTTTTTTTCTTGGGTATCCAATCTGTCAGAAATTTCTTTAAGCTGTTCATGAAAAGCACCCTTGCTTAATTTCCCATCTTTATGTCCCTTCGGCCATTCTGAAGGGAACCTGGAGAGGAGGTGTTATATACCTTCCCTTGCCGTCCGAGCTAGAAGTCATCTTTCCACACTATGGCAGGTAAAGGCCCTTCCTCTTTTGATCACGTCATAGACGCAGAAGCAGCAAGGACCACACGGCGAGGAGGCAAATAAAAATCAGGTGGTTCTGGAAGCCGGCTGGATTGTGGGGTGGTAAGGACGACATTGAGGGTTACAAATGTGACAAAACAGGTGTTTCAAGAGTCAGAAATGCAACACTGGAGAAGGTTTGGTGGGTTAGTCAGACCATTAAGTACTGTGTCTTGGAAGAGAAGTGAGGTGTGGAGGAGGGCACAAGTTTCCCTGGTTCAGGTGTGTATCAGGGCTGCTTTGGTAGAACGGGCAAATCCTTGGGAGTAGGGATGTGCCAGGGTCTGGGACGTAGGCCAGCAGCACCAGGGCAACAGCAGGATGCACCGGGCTCCTTCTGCACGTTTCTGTGTTGAGGTGGACCCCAGTGACAGCCTTCCACATCAGAGCCTCGACAACCAACTGGAGGTACAGAGGGGTTCTGGAGCCCATTTGGGAAACCCCAGCTGTGGAGCAGTTCTCATCCCCATTCACAGCCAAGCTCCTTCTCAGGAGGGCCAGGGGTCCTGAGCGGGGGCCAGAACAGCAGGGGATGTGTGACATCACCCCTCTCGCCCTCTGCTCCTTGCCTCCTTCCCCACCACTGCCTTGGGACCTCGTTCCAGATGCTCTGGGATCACAGGGTCCCTTGCGTGGCCTTTCATTCAGCTCAGAAACCACTGTCTGACCTTCTGAGGATGCTAAGGAACCTAGAAGCAGGAGGAGGACTTTGCCAACAAGGTCAGGCCCCATACTGGAAGGCTGCTCCCCAGGGCCAGCTGGGTGCACGGCTGCAGAGACAAAGTCTGCATTCTGAGACGGTCCTCCCCAGGAAAGGCGGGGATGGGCCCCCTTTTCCCCAACGTGCAGGACTGCCTGGGTGCTGCACCCCATGTGAGCCTTTTTGGTCTCTGACCTAGGTTTTTTTTCCCCAGCCTGATTGCCTTGGAAAGTCTCTGTTGTGTCTGTCTACATAGCTTCCCACTTAGCTAGGAGGCCAGGCCCTTGACAGTGCAGCTGTGTGTGCGCACCTGCTGTCTCTGTCTTAGGTGCTATTCTGAATCTAGACCACCCTGGAGAGGAATCTTGGTGCTGGTGTGCTCCTTGTGACCTCCAGCAACCTGGCAGCCATTTTTGCCTCTCCTATCAGACCATGTGCACAGAACTCCCCTCTCATCCCCCAATTATCCTATGCCACAAAGCTGCCTTTTGTTTCTAATGGCCTTCACCCAAGAAGGCCTGTGACTGTCAGCTCACACTCCTTCCATCTGCCCCTCTGTGGAGAAGGGGGTCCCTCTGACCCTATGGTCCCAAGTTCTGCTGTTGCTGATGACAAGTGGATGAAGGAGTGAGAGTCCACAGCTATGCCTGCAGACATGGTCCTCAGAAGGGCCCTTGTCTTGTGCTCTTTAGCTGGGATGTGCACAGTGTTTTATGCGGGGTTGACAAGCAGGGCCCAGGAAGCCACAGAGAGGGCCCCAATCCCAACTGGGCTCTGCTATGCTATTTCACCCAGAACCATCCAGTCATCTAATGAGGGCATCCTCTCAGGGAGGGGGAGAGACACCTTTAAACACACTTCCAGAGGACTCAGGCCCCAGGGAGTGGGTCAAATTTATCATCTCTAAAAGAAAAGGGCAGTGTTGTCACCGCAGCCAGAGAGCATCCTAGTGGATGAGGACTGATGGTTTCTTTTCGGATTTTCCAGAGCAGCAGCCGGTTGTTTCAAGTTTCTTATTTTTTCTTTTAAATAAACCTTTGCCTAATGTCACGACTTCTTTGGTTACAGGGAACAAAACTATATTAGAGTAAGTTAAAAGCTCTTTGGTCTAGGATGAAGATGGACATATTCTAGATGAGGTTTCCCTAAGAACCCATGTGATTAAGGCAGCTCTGTAACAAATTCTCTAAAGTCAGCTCTTTGATCTCTCTCTCTCTCTCTCTCTCACACACACACACACACTATTGGAGAGATCCACTTAATCACACACAAGGAAATACAAGACATATGCATACACAGTGTCTTAACAACTGTCTCTCCATAACCCTCTGTCTAATCCAAGTTCTGTGATTCTTCCTCATACACGTATCTTCGAATTTGTTTTCTTTAACACAGACTCCAACAAAGACTCAAAATAGGCGAAAGTGCACAGGCATGAGACCTGCTGACTCAGTACACAGGGAGACAAGATTCCCCAAACCAAAAAGTGCAGCCAGGCATTCACACGCATGTGGAACTGCACATATGAAAGAGCCCGTATCGACACATGGCTGCACACATGCACACATCGAAGGAGCTCTTCACTGTCTGTGTCGATGGTCCAAGTTCACAGTGAGAAATCTGATCCACTGGCTGCTCCAAGTGAAGCCACTATTACTCCTTATTATGCAGTCACTCGACTCTCAGTCACACATGCATTGCCACAGGCAGCTCCTAAGCAAACTCTAGAGCCGTAATAGGCACTCACATACCATTCTCCTTCGGCCCCCGCTTTCTCCAGAGGAGTGAGGGCAGTATCTTGGGACTCAGGCGGGAAGGAGGAAGTTCGGGCCGTTCACACAGCGATAAGCGAGTGCGTGCTGACCCCACCTCACCGCTAACATGCACACTCTGCCAAGTCTACCGTTTTACCTTGAGCACATCTCCTTCCGAGAGTTCGAACGCCCTGGCTTTCAGCTGAATCCCCTTCCCTGGCTGGGTCTGGATGGAGTAGATGCACTCGTGATTGTTGCTGTAGTTCACGGGGAAGTTGGGGGACAGCAGAGTGCCCTGGGTGCCCGTCACTGAGTTCCCACACTCAGCTGGAAAGAGAATCACAATAATCACAGATTAGCCCCCAGCAGCTGCACCCAGAACACAGCTCACAGTGCTGGCGAACCTCAGGAAAGCGGCGAGTTCTTTGCCTGCCCACTGGCCAAAGTCTGTGTACCTGTCCATCTGTCTGCCAAACTTAAAAATAAATAAATACATAAACAAATAAATAAAATAAAACCTGCCTGCTTACTGTGTTGCCTGGTCTTGTGCTCTCTCTCTCTCTCCTTCCTACTTATCCATCTCTCTTCTTCAGAAATAGAAATAACCCCCAGAGACCCTTCGCTTTCCTTGTGATATCAAGCAGCCCTTCCTCACACCTGTTCAGGTAGTCTCATAGCAACAGAAATGACCTGGGAGGGTGTCAGGGGAGGAGGGGACAGCCAGGGGAGGAGAAGAAGCCACGAGGGGTCCGGATGGAACAATAATCACCAGCCCCCGCAGGTAAAACATCACACAAACTTCAGTAAGCATAGGGGTCCCTGTGGGAGCTGGCACCATGCTCATTCCTGGTTTAAAGATGAGGAGCTTGGCGCTTAGACCTTCAGACCAAGCCTCTGATTTCATGAAGCGCAGGGGGCTGGGAACGCCCTCTCCTTGGTCCTGAAGCTGAGGGTGTCCCTGGGGCTCTGGTGAAGGTTCTAGGACAGTCCCAGTGGAACTTGATTCAGTCAGCGGTGAATGAGGGCACACCCTCCGAGGGACATGTTTCTCCTTGTGCAGAATTAGTGACCCTCTTCCCAGAGTCCCCAAGCCTTCATTTACGGTAGGCACCACGTCCTGCCTGACTTGTCTGTAACACTCCTATTTTCTCTGCTGCACTGTGGAGCCCTGGGGCTTGGGCACATTTCCACCTCGCCAACATTCACTCAGTGCCTGGACAAGGCAGGCCCAGTGGATGAAATGGGGGGCAGCTAAGGGGCAGGGTTAAATCTGGGGAGCCCACAGCGGGATCTCTAGGATCTGTCATCATGAAGCCCCTCTCAGAGCGCCTACCATCATGCACCCGGATTGCTTGTTCTTGCCTGGATCCCCCACCCGCACTGGGAGTGGAGGGCCAGGGTCATGTCTGATGAATCACTGAATTTCCAAGGCTTAGCCCAGATGGTCTGTAAAATAAATATTTGCCAAATGAACGAATGAATGACGGCGGCATACAGTGACCTCAGAAGATGTACAGTCCTAAAAATAATTAGGTTCCGAGAGGATGGAAATACAGGTCCAGATGGCAGGCCTGTGATTTGTCTGGCCCCGTGGGGAGTCTGGAGCACGCCTTCAATCTCTGGGGTTAATGGCGGAAAGTCTGCTTTCTCTGAAATGTTTTTCATGCTAGGCACCATCTGAGAAGAACACTGAGACTGATAAAGGAACCACGGCTTTGGCCACACAGTCCATCCTAACTGCCCTAAGCCATGGCGTTCTAGGTCCAGGTAGAGGAGCACGTGGAAGCTGGGGACCACGCCTCTGGCGGGCTGTCTGCTCAGGTTCTCTCTCCCTCACGGCTGCTCTCAGTCCTTCCAAGACGGCAACCCCATGCCTCCTGCAAGACCCTGCGTTTTGGCATGTCCTGCTCCCTGGCCTGTCCAGCTCAGGCCCAGCTTCAGTTTCCTAAGGCTTTACACAAGCCCTCACTTACTTATCTTGGAGGAGACATCAGCTTTGTGATCCTTTAAACTCATTCTGTTTGCAAGCCCACCAAATATCACGATGAATGCACTGGGCTGGGACCAGACACTACTGGGGCCATGGTGTGTGTTTCCTGGGGGCCCTCAGATGAGGGTGGGACTTGGAGGGGTAGCTGGGGGCTGTGCACATTTAAACACCTGTTACTCGGGGGCCCCTGGGCAACACTTGGGGGCATCTCTCCACTGTCTCTGGGCTAACACACCTTTCCCCTGTCCAGGAAGAGCATGGGGCAGCGGGATAGGTGTGGACTTTGGCGTCAGACAGAGGAGTTATCTCACCTCTCTGACCTCAGTCTCTTCCATCTGCCTTCATCTGGACATCATCATCATCCTCATAGGACCACAGAGAATAAATGCACATGGCTTTAGGTGTAAGACAGCTGAACACATGGGAGTGGTTAGTAATTACGACGTCTCTAACCAGTGTTACTCTTCCTCCGTCTCTTCACCTACCCTAGGGGAATCTTTGTGGTTCACCTGCTTCTGTATGGGGCCATAACTGCCAGCATTCTGGGAACTGGCAGGAATCCCAGGGCGCTGATGCGAATCCTGCCTTAGCTGCCTGTGGTCTGCAGCCTCCTCTTCACTCCTGATGGCTCTTGCCCTCTGCCCAGTCCCTGTCAGTCAGCCTCTCCTGAGCACAGCCTTGGCATATTTCTGGCCCTCCCTCCCGGCCCTGGCATCCCGCATCATAGCTGAATGCCCGACCTCTGCCCCAGCGTCACCTCCTCATCTTTCCCACGCGCTCAGCAGCTTGATAAGGGACGAAGCAGGGCCAACAGCGTCAGATGCGGCCAGCTCCTGGCCAGTCCCCAGGTCCTGACTCCCTGCCAGGGCCTCTGTCCTGGGTACCAGGAGGGGCACAGAGGGTGGAGGGACACGGCACTCACTTCTGGGAGAACTTCCAAATGAACAGGAGAGAGGAGCAGATGCACCGAGAAGTCAAACACCAGCGTAAATGGAAACAAATCCGTGTTCCAGGGAAACAAACAGTCACGGGCCCCAGAAATTGCTTGCCGCTGATTCAGACAGCTGCGACTTCTGTCGTCCCTGTCGGACACGGGCTCGCTAAGGGCAGGGGCCGCGTCTCAGCCATCAGTCTGGGGCTCCTGGGGCCGAGGGCCAGGTCTTCTCTATCACGCGGGGACTTCCAAGGACAAGACCATGTCTTTTGTGCGGCAGACAGGGGGGTCTTCTGGGGTCAGGGCTGTCTCTTCCATGTAAAATTCAGGGGCCCCTGAGGTCAGAGGCTGTGTCACTCCCCATACCCCCCTCTCAGTCACATCATGAATTAGAGCCCATGGCTGTCCCTCTCCCACTCAGCTGGGAATGGTGCTGGTCACACTGTGTGGGCTAGGTCATCCCATTTATACCCACGGTGTGTGCGTGGGTGTGTACTGTGGCTGGGATTGTCCCCTGGGCAGGTGCTCCCATGATGCCTCTGGCCCCAGACTCTGTAGCAGGGCTGGTGGTAATTAGAGGTGATTGTAATTGCTGTGCGTTATTAATAACATGTGAAACAGAAGACAAATGTAATAATGAAAATACTGGGAGGTGTCATGGACAAACAGTAATTGGAATAATAAGTTAAAGAATGAGTTTATGTAATGAGATCAATGAGGCGAGAGCTTACGCCGGGTGTGCATTCACAGTCCTGGAAAATCCCATACAACAAACCTTTACCATCCCTGGAACCACTTAGGTGGGGATGCTCTCCAGAGACAGGAGCTGCTGGAGGGTGGGTGCAGATACAAAGGGACCCTCCCTGGGGAGTCGAGGGGGGAGGGGAAGAGCTCCCTGCATGTCTAGATAGGGCGGGGGGTGGGGGATGGTCACAAGGGAAAGGATAAACTCTGAGGTTATTTCACGGGTCAAGGATGGAATCCTGCAACTCTATCTCAACGTTTTCTCTCTGAGATTGTAAAAGGCTATTGGCAAAATAGCGATACTTAGTTATCAATGGAAAACGATAAGAAGGCTACTGGGAAAATAATGATTAGGAATTAGTAGTGATCATCTAATCTGGAATTGAGCCGGTACCGGCATTGGGTGGTGTTATCGCTGCTTTGCAAGTGAGGGAGATGGGGCTGGGAGGCTCAGAGGTCTGACCCAGCTCACCTGCCGGTACGGGGCCCAGCAGAGAGACTGGTGCTGGAGCCAAGTCCACGTGTCAGCCTGCATGAGCTGACTCTGCCTCTAGGGAGTGGTGTCAGGTAAGGCTGACCTCCTCGGCTTGGAGATGCTGCTCTTGATTTTAGGCAGGGCAGTGCTGCCTTGATCTGTTTGGAATATTTTATGGAGTTTTACACCATATTTCACTTGACGTGGGTTCCGTAGCCAACAGCGAGGCCGGTGAGCACCCCGTTAAGTCATTCTGTATCTCATCTGGCCCTACATCACGAGCATGGAGCAAACAGAGCTGCTGACCTCACAGCTCAGGGACAGCAGCCATTGGCCCTGCTCCCTAGACTATCCCCTCACACACACACACCCTCCCCTGCCCCCAGCTTGGACTCTGGACAGCATTCTGTAGAGCCCTGGCAAGGAGACAGGCAGGGGCCTGGGTCCAGTACCAGCCAGCTCCCCCTCCACCTGCAACCCTGTTCTCCCCACCGCTGCTTCCAGGCCGTGCCTCCGGGCACTTCCTTCTCTCTCCTCCCAGATACTTGCACTTTGGAGTCTTGAATCCCTTCCCGCCTCCCTGAAGCACACACCCATCAGAAAGGCCTCTCCTGAGTGCTCTCTCTCGGAGATGAGCTGTCCCTCCAGCACTTCCTAAGCAGAATCCCCCGAACTCCTCGGCCTGCCCGGCACCTTGCACTCCCACGTGTTCACGGCTGTGTCCCTCACTGAAGTGAGCCCACTGGAGGGGAGACTCCCCTGTTTTGTCTGCCATTGTATTTCTAGGACCTAGAAGCATGCAAGGGGTGCTTGGTAATAAGCCCAACTCCTGCTCCCCTCTTTCTTCCCCTGCTGAATGCAAGGGGTTTCTCTAGGGATTCTCCAAGAACAAGCACCCCAGTTGGCTGGCAAGAGCATCACCTGCTCTGCAAGACTGGGACTCCTCTTGGGCGAGGCTCCACCTCCTTCCTATGGACCCAGCCAGACTTGTTCTCTGCAAGAGGCATCCTGCGGGCCGGTGCTGTAGCACAGTCGGTTAAGCCGCCGTCTGCAGTGCTGGCATCCCATATGGGCTCTGGTTCAATTCCCTGCTGCTCCACTTCTGACCCGGCTCCCTGCTAATGCGCCTGGGAAAGCAGATCTTGGGTCCCTGCACCCATGTGGGAGACCTAGAAGAAGCTCCTGGCTCCTGACTCTGGTCTGGCCCAGCTCCAGCTGTTGCAGCGATTTGGGGAGTAAACCAGCGGATTGAAGACCAATCTCTCTCTCTCTTTCTCTGCCTCTCCCTCTCTGTAATTCTGCCTTTCAAATAAAATAAATGAATTTTTAAAAGAATTTTAAAAATAGGCCTCCTGAAGCCTTGGGCCTTGTGTAAAGGGGGCACGGGGGTGAGGCACAGAGGTGAGGGGATGAGACAGTTGATGTCAATTTCATTTGCATGCACACTGTACATCTTCTTGCCACTAGCCAGCGTCGCCTACAGAACAGCCCCATGGAGCAGGTGCTGCCATCCTCCTCCACAGACAAGGAGGCTGCAGAAGGAGGTTAGGCCACCCGCCCAGGTCTTCAAAGGCTCCACCATCCTCAAGCCCAGGCCCAGGTGCATCCACCGCCTCCTCGTGTCAATAGACTAACATTGGGCCCACCCCATTAGTGAAGCAAAATGAAAGCACGTGACCACCTACCAACACACCTTGGCAGAGGCGAGCTCCAGAGGCGCCGTCTGCCCCCCAGGCACGTGATGCGGGCGGTGCCCTCCAGACGGTACCCGGGGAAGCAGGAGAAGGTCAAGGTGTCACCCACGCCGAACTGCAGGCCCTTGCGGATACTGTAGGCTGGGACCTCCGGCTCCTCGCAGGGCTCCAGGTCATACTCTGCAAAGGCAGCAGGAGGGCCATGAGGGCCATGCTCAGGGGCACGTGCAGGTGATGCAGGGAATGATGACAGGACACACAGAACACAGGACACTCCCCTGCCAGGGGAGCAGGGTCAGAGACACAGACAGGAGCCGGACACACGCGCATGCGTGACGGTCCACAGACGGTAGAGTGGAAAGAAGCACGTGGCTGAGAGGCAGGGAGGACGAGCTGGGGCGGTCGGAGGCCCGACTGCTGTGAGTGGTGGGACAGGGCGCCCGCTTAGGAGAATCGCTGCCCAGGAGGGCTCAGGAGGCGCCCCAGGACTTGACCCTTCCCTGCTTGGTCCTTTCATCTGCATTTGAACCCTGAGCCCAGGCGGCTTGCAGATTCTTCCTCTCTGGGCATTGAGCCCAGATCCATGCAATCACCAGTTCTAGAGGGTCACCCTGGATGACCCAGCCTCGGGCAACTTTCACAGCCGGGAAGACTCCAAGCACCCGGCCCGAGGCCATGTCTCAGCACGGCACTTGAAGCAGCTGGTCGGCAGGATGGGTGGCGTTTACAGCCTGAGGACTTGCCTGTGCCTCTAAAGACAGGACAGACACTGGTTGGATCTCTCTTATCGGCTAGGCCAGCCCGGGCAGTGGCGGGGCCCGGGCAGTGGCTGGGGGCTAAGCTAGGCCACATCCAACTTCCTAGAGGCCAGATGCCTCTGGCCTCCCAGGGGGAATCTGTCTGGCAACTCTGCTCCTGGCTGACAGCCGGGGCAGGCAGGAGACTGTTGCCCAGGGGACACGAGCGGAGGGCAAGTCGGCACTAGAGGAGGGAAGGGAAGCCAATGAAGGGACTTTCTTGTCCGGATTCCTACACCCCAGGATAACCGTCCATTACTACATCAGCACGGACAAGGAAGATCTCAAATGAGATTAAAACACTCTGATACACTAATCTCAGACTCCCTTGGCTCCCTTCTGTTTGTTTCTAAATGTCTGGGGTTGTGAAAGAGTAGAACCAGGAGAAACATTTGGGATTAGCAGGGCAGGAGGGGGCTTGTGGGCAGTCCTCTGGTCTCACCAGCTGGGTGAGCAGTACCTAAGAGATGGAGATTCCCTAACGCACCTGTCATCTCACTCCCAGACCATGACAGGGAGCTCGTCCTTGTGCCTAACCCACGTATCTATCTTTTGCTGCAATGCTGCAGTGACTCCCAGAGACTAGGGAGTATGTTGATACCCATCTGCTGGGAAGGCCAGAGGCTGGCAGCACTGGGTGAGAGGGAGCAGCTCTGTGGCCTCCTCCCTCCCAGGACCCTCGGGCTCTTTACCTGAGAAGGTGATGTTGAATCCTTCGTAGGACATGGAGAAGTCGGAAATGAAGCGCACTTGGGCGGTGAAGTTGCCGTAGAGGCCAGCGCTGATGGGCGCTGGCAGCCGCGAGCCCGTCAGCTGCCGCAGGGGCTGCGTGAAGCTGCCGTTCTCGGTGATGAGGAGGTAGTCATGGCCGCTCTCCAGGTGGAAGGTGTGGAATGTGAAGAACACACCTGCCGGGAGACCAGAGGGGTCAGGCTGGCCACAGCCAGAGGGCATGGGGAGCCCGGCTGCAGGACAGGATCTGCGTCCACTAGGGGGTGTCACACTAAGCATGCATGGAGAGTCTCAGTGAAGGCACCTGGACTTGCCATTACCCAAAGATCCAGTTGGGGAGAAGGGCACCTTTATGCAGTAGGAACATTCGAAAGGCAGGTGTCTGGCTAGGGCAGCGAGAAGGCTGCGCAGCCACTCCCTCATTCATTCAACGGGCATCTGTGTGTGTGTGTGCTGAGTGTTCCCTACGGGCTAGGAGCCAGGGGCGGTGCAAGGGAGCTACAAGATGTGGCTCCCAGGTGGACTGACGGATGCTAGTAAGAATGCAGATCCGGATACCATGAGGTCAAACGGGGAGCGGTTTACAGCGGGAGGTGGAGAGTGTAGATGACTTCTCTAAGGAGTAAACACTGGGTTCAGGTCTCAAAAGTGCACGGGAATTAACGAGGTAAGAGGAGAAAGAGCTTGTGTAGAGGGACAGAGGTGGTGCTGACTGTGGGGCTCGGGGAGGCTCGGTGGGCAGGGCGCTGGGGGCCGCACGTGCTCAGCAGAAACACCTGCAGCTGAGGCTGTAGAGGGCTGGCGACACACCCCATCTTTTTCTGGAAGCAACCAGAAGCCACGCTCAGGGAACAGGTTTGAGTTTTAGCCAGACTTTGGTGGTGATGAGGAAGACAAGGTGGACAGGGAGGTCAGCTGGAATGATGTGCCCTGTGCGAGCAAGGATGGGGCTCAGTGGACGGACATAGGACCTCAGGGGGTGGGGTGGACAGCAGCCAGTGGGCACAGATGTGAAAAGATGCCTGGGAGGGCCTTGCCTGGAAGGACCCAGGTGTTCTTTGTTATTTGGGGAAGGATGCGAGGGAGAGGTAATGGACTGAGCCCGGAACACAGCAGGGACTTGTACTCAACGTGTGGAGCTGGAAGCTCAGGACTAAGGTGGGAGTTCAGAGGTAGATCTGAGAGTGGCCACTGAGCGGGTGCTCCTGGAAGCCACAAGCAGGGAGAAGAGGGAGAGTAGGCAGAGGCAGAGTCAGATGAGGGGTGAGGGGACGCCTGGACAGAAGGGACAAGAAACAGGAGACAGGGGAGACGGGCAAGGAGTCGTCAGGGAGGTGGCAAGAGGGAGCGGAGCACTGTGCTCAGTCAAGCATAAAACAACCACACTGGTTGGCACGTTGGTTAGACCCAACCTCCTAATCCTAGAGCTGCACATTTGGTGCCCCTGTCCTGTCTCATCAGCTCTGCAGACAACCCCTGGCAACAGAGAGGAAACATATAACAAATCCTCTGATCCTGCCAGCAGCCCCACAACATGGCTATGATGGGTATCATCTCCAGATCGCAGCCGAGGAAACAGGCACAGGGAGATTAAAGTCTTTTTTCCAAGGGTGTCCAACTAGCAGGTGGAAGGGCTTGGATGGGAAATGAGGCTGCAGAAGCTGTGCTCTGGACCGCTCCAGGACGCTGCTCCCTGGACTCACAAATAGAGCAGGTGGTGGGCAGGCCACACCGTGACAGGACTAGGTAGCAAGGAGGGTTGTGGAGCAAGTAGCGGGATCTCAGCACTCAAAGCAAGTTCCTGAATCTGTCCAGATGGCTCTTGTGTTTGGGAAGTGGTGGGGGTGTACTTGTCAACATGCATGAACCCACAAGTGAGTGTGGCCATGGGAATTGTGTGTGGACCATGCCAAGGCAGGTGCATGGGCAGAATTGAGTGCCAGACCCACTTGCTACTCAAAGTGTGGTCCATGGATCAGCAGTGCGGGCATCACCTGAGAGCTTGTTGGAAATGCAGAAGCTTGGCCTTTATTGCAGACGTGCTAAATCAGAATCTGCATGCCAACTAGGTCCCTGAGAGATTGGTAGGTACATAAAGTTGGAGAAATACCTCTCTAGATAATTACTAATACATTTTTGATAAGTAATGGTTGGACCCAAGCTCTTAATCCTAACCCTTTTATAAAGCTTTCCTACTCTTGCCTCCCTATTGGTAGGAGCTGTAGATCCCTACGTTTGAGGCTTCTGTGGGTGGAGATGGGGAAGACAGAACCAAGCGGAGGTGGTGAGACTGGGTATGTGGCTCGCCAATGGTTGGACCCCGGCAACTGTGAGGATCCATGAGTTTATTTGCTCACAGACATGGCTCTGAAGCATCTACTGAGTGCCAGGCCTTGTGCTAAGCCCAGTGTTGTAGAGGAGACAGAAGCACCCATAGTGAGAATCTGGGGTGAGGCACAGAGGAAGGGTGGGTGACTCAGCCCCCAGGGTTGGGAACATTTCACAGCAGGTGTGATCCTTGGCCGGAGGGAGTGCGCATCCATGGAGCAGGCACACGGACATGTGTGCCTGGAGCTATGCTGCTCTCCTGACATGTAAACTCACGTGCAGCTGAGAAAACTGTTTTTAGTCTAGAGAACTGGGGAAATGCATCTCCCTCCCCTCCTCTGGGTGCACCATGTTGGGTAGGGGGTGGGGCAGACACAGTAGCAGGTGGCAACAAGTTGATTAAACACCAGGCTTTGCACTGTATTCTCCTGGCACGCAAACACAGCCCCTCCCGCGGAGTCAACATTCGGCTGGGAGTCGAAGGATGAGCAAACAACTGAGATGAAACCAACCCCTGGGTTTCCCAGCTGTGCTGATTGCTTAGGGCTCTTTGGGCCACTGTGAGAAAATGAAGACATTGTCAGGGAAATGGAGAGGCCCCATGTTGGAGTCTGAATCCACATTTGGAGTGACAGATGCACACACAAACGAGTGTTTTGCTGGAGTAAGCCATGTAGAATTGCACCAATGAATTCATGCAGGGGCATCAGGAGCAGGGCCCTGGACAAGGCACCCGCGGGTGGCAGTGAGACAGGCTTGGATCCAAAGCCTACGCACTCGCTGGAGGCCTTGGCCAATGAGCTTGGCACCATCGAGTACTGGCTTCCTCAGCTCTACGCGTGGATAATCTCTCACTCACAGGTGGCAGCTAATGCCCCAAGGGAGGAACAACCGCACAAGCATAAAGCACGCAGCAGGGCACCTGGCACACGTGAGGTGTGCAAGAGTCATTCTCGGACAGCCTGGCGGGTTGAAAGATGCCCGCCCTGGGCCTTGGCAAGGACACAGTCTCTGAGCTCCTGAGCTGGCCATTCCCTCAGGCTGGGCATGTGGCAAGCTGGGCAATTCCAAATTTCATATAAAGCTTTTTGTTTTTCCAGCCTGTTTGGGAGCCAGCAGAGCCAGCAGCACTAGTGGTCAGTGGCCCCGAGACACTCCTACGAGCAGAGCTCAAGCAAAGTAGCACGAAAGACTTCTCCAAGCTCGAGTGCCAGGCCCGGAGCCAGAGCTGGGGAAGTGAGACACAGCTGTCTCTCAAGCAGCTCGTAGCCCGTCACGGATACAGAAGACAAAAATGCAAGGCCTGGGCAGTGGGTGCAGGCTGGGACCGGGCAGACGCACGATGCTCCACAGGAAGGAGCCCAACCCGGACGCAGGACTGGGGCCAGGGCGTCAGGGAGGCCCACTCACTGGAGGACCGAGTGCAGGGAGAAGAGCTGGCAAAGCAAGGGGACCGCTGGGAATCCCTAACCCCTGCTGAGGAGTGCGCGCACCACTGAGGGACGTGATCCCACAACGCGCACAGCTCTAGCGGATTTCAAGAACTGCAGGGTCGGCGCAGCCAGCACTTGTTTAGAGGGCTCGGGAAGCGGCTGAGAAAGCGAGCCGGGGTGGCAGGGCCGTGCTGCCTAGTTCACCCTTTGGAGCTCTATGCGGAGGCTTCAGGGAAGCCTTCAGAAGGTTCTTAGGAAGAGGGGCCCGGCCATCCACCCATGACCTCTTGTCCAGTCTCCTAGCACCTTTCATCCAGGCTACTCCCTACCAGCTTACGCCCCTGCCTCAGAGGCCTTTCCCCAGCTCTGTCCGCTCGGTCACAGGCTGGCCGCACAACACGGAGCTCTCAGTTTGGGGCCCTCTCTCTCCTGTGTTAGATCAGAGTTCTCCAGGACAGGCCCGCACAGTGGCTTGCTCAGGCGCACCTTGCCAGCAGCATGTGTACAAAACACACCTTAGGCCGGCGCCGCGGTTCACTAGGCTAATCCTCCGCCTAGCGGTGCCGGCACACCGGGTTCTAGTCCTGGTCGGGGTGCCGGATTCTGTCCCGGTTGCCCCTCTTCCAGGCCAGCTCTCTGCTGTGGCCAGGGAGTGCAGTGGAGGATGGCCCAGGTGCTTGGGCCCTGCACCCCATGGGAGACCAGGAAAAGCACCTGGCTCCTGGCTCCTGCCATCGGATCAGCGCGGTGCGCCGGCCGCAGCGGCCATTGGAGGGTGAACCAACGGTAAAGGAAGACCTTTCTCTCTGTCTCTCTCTCTCACTGTCCACTCTGCCTGTCAAAAAAATAAAAAAAAAAAGTTTAAAAAAAAAAAAAACACACACCTTAGGTAAATGGCTGATGACCTGTGCTGACTTCTAGGCCTGGGCACAGGTAGAGAGTTGTGTATCCCTCCAACAGCAGACACCCAGGTGCAGACTGAAGGGCCCGTCCCCTGGGGTCACACGGAGATGCCCGACTTTTCCACGTGGTGCCACAGAGTAGCTTCCAGCTCCTACAGTAGGCGCGTCTGAGCAGCCCTGGTGGAAAGGCCTCTGGGGCTGATCAAAGACGTCGCCCCAAGTCTTCCCCCAGCCCAGGAACAATACTGTGGGACAAAGGGGCAGCCTCAGGACTTTTTGCTCAGAAAAGCCTCTGGCCATCCTAGTGTTGGCCAGGGGGCCAAAGTGCATCCCCTGAGTTCATGTGGTGGGGTCATCAGTGACTTTAATTACATATCTTCTTTGTTTACATAAATAATGTGTTTTATATGTAACAGATACCTCTATTGCTCAAAAGTAGAAAAAAAAAAAGCCAAAAAGTGCAAATGAGAGGCATCCAGACTTTTCTCTGCACATTCTTGCTCCGGTACTGAACATATTCTTTCGGCAAACTTCATTTGTTCTGTACCAATGGACTACAATCACCTCTGGTCTTTACGTATTTTTCCACATTATTCCGTTCAGTAGCTGCCTAGGAGTTCACGTCATGGTTGTACCGTAACATGGCATTATTCGTTATTTTCTTACTGATGGGCATCTGAGGAGTTCCTAATTTTCAATATAATAAATAAATACTTTAGGAGACAGCCTTGCAGCTAAATCTTGCTGTGTAGTTTTCTTTATCTTCAGAGAAATCCAGTAGATTGGAATCGCCGTGTCCAAAGGCATGTCTGTGGAATCTTCGAAAAGTTCATGGAAAATGTGACTTAGGGAAACACTAGGCACGGATTTCACAACTATGGCACCAAATGAAACAGAGATTTGCATTCCGTTCTCCCAGGAAGGGTCTGAAGTTCTGTTGTTTCTCGGGAAGGCTGTGGACAGCCACCTGCAGGGGCTCTCTGGGAGGTCACCCATTTCCTGGGGCTTCAGCAGTGAGTGCTGCTGTGACTCAAAGGGAAATGGCATTTCATTACTGGGACAATTGCACTTCTTTAATTATTAGAGGGGGGTTGATGGTTTTTCATTTGCATTTCCTCTACCACAAAGCCTGGGGTTACAGCTCTGCTTGTCTTGCAGGTCCATGCCAGGGCTGTGACTCTTATTAAAGATTTTAAAGGGTTCTGTATGTGTTAGGTTGGGGATCCTTAGTCAATCACAAACACTGCAAATAATTTTGTCTACTATTTGACTTTGAGCTTTTTATGGAGTTTTTCTTAGACAGAAATCCTTTCCAAGTTGTAATTAATTGAGCCTAACAGTCATGGCCCTGATGCATCCTGCTTTTGATGTTACTCTTAGAGTACATCCCCACCTGAGGTCAGATGGCTGTGTTCTTCCGCTGCTGGAATTACCAGTTAAATGTACGAGGTAAGCATTGGGCTATTTTCCCAAATGTGTAAGCCCACTATTTTAACGTCGTTCAATAAGTAACCCATCCTCTCTTAAATGGATCTAAATATATCACTTGAACCACATACTACGGTCTGTCTCTCTCATCTGTCCACAGGCAGGTGTGTTCATGCACACATGCAATACACACATGCACACACGTGCATACATGGGCACATGTGACCCATGCATTCACAGGAACCTATTTCTGGACCTCTAGTCTCCCATGTTGATATGTTTATCCCCTTGTGTCCTGTCCTCACACCACATTGCTAATGTTATTTTAGCTAATAACAATGTTCTTGAATTTTTTTTTCTTGGCTCTTGCACATGGTAATTCTTCTCTGTCAGAGATTCTTAATTAAAGACATGCAACAGAATGACTGGTGAAGTGTCCAGAAAATGCAGCTGCCTCATCTTTACTTCCAACATGGCCAACCCAAACCCCCAGGGTGGGAGCTCAGCATGAGCGCAGTTGCCGAACCAGAAGCTACTTGCCAAGACTCAGTAAACTTCTCTCCATGACTCAATAAACTTTGCAGCGAGCACCTGAGGGTAGAGGCTGTATCTGCCTGCTCACTCCTGATGTCCAGCCCTTGCATCACCCACACCTGTGTCATTTAATAAATATTTGCTGAATGAAAAAGTAGATTGAAGAATGCTGATTTGTAACCGTCATCCTTGCTTTGAACTTGGACTCTCAAAGATCACTTATGTTAGGGAAGCTGAGGCAAGAGCAGAGCTCGGGAAGAATATGAAAGCAGAGGAAGAGCTGAGTGCTGCGAGAGGGGACTGCTCTGTTCAGCATCTGAAGGGAAGATGGGAGGAAGCCAGGGCAGGTGTAATGGTCCTCCAGGACAGGACAAGGAAGACTGTTTAAGAGACACCCAACAGACTGCAAGAGGGGACAGGTCTACCGGAAAAATGATGTGTGCAATGAGTTGGTGACTTCCCTATCAGTGAGATGTTTAGGTAGAGGCTGTGCCATCCTCCTGTGGGGAGTGATTTCGAGATTTGACAGGCGGGAACCAGTAACATCTCACTCAGCATAACGATTTTCGATTTGGAATGTTTATTGAGTGAGCTCTGTGATTCGAAGAGATAAGAAGGCTCTGGTCGGTAAGAAAAGTTCAAACTCAGCCTTTGTGCGTCACCTGAGTCACAGCTCAAGGTCAGGCTGAGGGGAGATCCCCACTGCCAGCACCCTGGGGAACTTGCTGCCCTGACCCGGTCACAGACCCGCCGTGGACCTGAACACTCACCCTTGCCATGCGATGTTTCAATGACCCAGGTGCAGTTCAAGTTGTTGGGGTAGAAGTCAGGGAAGCCTGGTGACAAGATGGTCCCACTGGAGCCTTGAATGAAGCCCCCACAGAGAGCTACAGGAGGAGTGAAGAAGAAGTGAAGACCCACACGGCTCAGGGTGCTCCCCCCATGATAACTCCCGAGACCCCTTCCCCAATCTCCTCCCAGACCCCCTGTGTCTTGTTGATGGGGTGGAAGAGCCAGGGGCCCCTGGAAGGCAGGGAAGGAATCTGCAGTTTCAGGGTCCCTAGGGCTGTCCCTCACCTTCACAGCTGGGCAGAGCTCGACTCCACTGGAAGTTGGGTTCACATTCCAGGGGCTCCCCATCACTCAGTGTGTAGCCCGAGTCGCAGCTGAAGGTCACCAGTGCGCCAACGTAGAAGTCATTCCCGTGACGCTGCCCGTTTACAGGGATCCCTGGGTCCAGGCAGTGGTCTGACTGCAGGGTTATAGCTGGAAAGTAGAGGCCAGAGCTGGGAAAGAGCTCACCGCCACCACACAGGGACCCCAGCTACTCACAAAGAGAGGGCACAGAGAGCCCTGGCTCATAATAGACAGAGGATGCCCACTATCGATTGAGGGAGAAAAACACAAGTAAGAAAATGGCCCGGTGGTTATGGTGCTCTCAGCCCTAACTTTCCAGATTGTTCTTCAAAGACCGGAAGTAACATTGGTTCTTCCCATTCAGGGGGTGAATGTAGAAGCTGATGAGAGAGGGTGAGGGTGATGGGAGACGGCGTCTCACTTCACGTTCACACTTGGTCAGATACTCTGTCTCCAGAGTGCCCAGAGAGAAGAGGGCACCCCATTGCCTGCACACACAGGGTGGATGTGGGGTGAGCACACGAGACCCCAGTGAAGGTCACGGGCAACTCCACAGGCTCACGATGCTGACAACCAGGGAGCATTCCGGGAGGAGCACAGGCTGACACAGAACCCATGGGACAGTGCCGAGCTGTCCTGGGTCCTCTCACCCTCAAAGGCCAAGCTCTCCGTCACCTCCCGCTGCCCGCCCCCTGAGACTCACTCTCGTAGCGGAGCTGGAAGCCGATGTCTGAGTGACTCTTGTCAGTAGAGAAGAGGAGGTAGAGGAAGTTGCTGGTGCTGATAAGGAACTGGGGGACCTGGGTTCCGTGGTAAACCCCGATCAAAGGCGCCGAGTACGTCCGTCCATCCCGCACTTCCAGGGTATCGTAGTTGACTTCCGTTTTGAATCTGCCAAATGGTGGAAAGGAAGATGTCTCAAGACACCCATAGTTTACTAATTTACAAATTACCAAAGGTGCTGCGGGACCCAGGGCTCCACGACCACGTCTGGGCAGGCTGGGATCTCTGAACCCGATTTACACGCGTTCATTAGCCATGTGGAAGGACCTTCTCCACTGGCTCTGACCCCTCTTCTTTCCAGGGTTGGACAGAGAACTCCCTACCCTCTCCCAGGCCTGGACTGACTGTGCCCCACCTTAACTCCTGGAGGCACCAAGACTCACCACATGGAAGTGAGAATGTTTGTGCCCAGAGGTCAACAAACTAAAGCCTGAGGCCAGATCTGGTTTACTGCCTGAGAGGTAAGAATGGTTTTTACAAATGCTCAAGGGGTGTTAAAAAAACAGAAGCAAGGAAGATGATGCAACTTGCAAGAGGGTAAATCATCCATAAAACCCCCAATATTGACCATCTGCACTCTTGCAAATAAGTGTGCAAGCTACTCCAGGCCACGAACGCTTTGCTGGGAAAAAGTATGTGTGCACATCTTGGGGGCTGCTTTCCCCTCTCAAGGGGCACCAGCAAGGCGGAAGCTACAAGTGGCGCCTATGAGCAGAATTTGGGTCAGAGGTCAGCGCGGCCACCTTTCCACATGGGACATCAATTTCTGGCTCATGAACCCTTGAATGCTTCGACACCTGATGGTGTCTGTCTGCCTGCTCTTCTGTTGGACTGGGAGAGAAGGACCCTGACATCCCAAGTGACACCCCAGCCTACCCCAGGCATGGTCCCCACCCAGTACAAGCCAAGCACAGAGGCCAAGTGGGTAAGGTCCGGCCTGCCCCCTACCCGGGGCAGTCTGCTCCAGAATCCTCTGCTCTTGTGACATTTCCACCTCGGGGCTGGCCCCCTACCCACCCTGCATTCCTTCCAACATGGCTCCACAGGCATAGCCCCCTCCTCCCTCTCCCCCAAGGCTGTGGCTACAGGCACCTGTCGAAGGTGATTTTGATGGGGTAGCCTGGCTGGGCTTCGATCACCCAGGCACAGCTCAAGGCATCCTTGTAGAAGCCAGGCCAGCCCGGAGACAGGATGGTCCCGCTGGGCGCAGTCAGATGGCCACCACAGGGAGCTGGGGAGACAGAAAAGAGAGAAGTTGTTTTCTCAGTGGGGTGGGGGCAGGGCCAAATGAACAAACAGCAGAGCCTCTCTACGAAATGTATTTCTTCTGTTCTCACGGAAAATGGCATAAAACGCAAACTGTGTGTTTCGTCTACTAGGGCCTTTAGGGGACACAGCCAGCTACATCCTTGGAAATTTTTATTAAAGGCCAGAGGGGGAGGAATGAAAAGAATCCTTTGAACAAGGTCCTTCTGTCGTCGGAGAAGGGCTGGTGCACAGCTAGTATGTGGGTCACACTGGCTCCATCCTTTGTTCCTCACTCAATTGTCAGGCCTGAGGCAGAGGCCTAGGCCCAGCCCACCTCCTCGCATCCAGCTCTGGAGACCCAGTGGTCACGACTCCAGGGCTCTCAGCACAGAGCTCGCCGCTCCCTGCTCCACTGGCAGCTCCCTAACGTGTCTTACACAGCACCACCCCCTCCCGCCTGCCTTTAGCATGGCGCTAGGCATGCGCCTGTTTCTCAATGCTTGTTGTTGGACACACGGATGACTGAAGGGAAGGGTGGACGGCTGGCAGCCATGGCCAGCGAACCCCCCGAGCCCCAGGGTGGTGGAGGCATGTCTCCTGCTGTCACCAACCTTGCAGAGCCTCATTGAAGTGCCCAGGCCACCCTCTGCCCACTCCTCTCTTCTCTCAGCTCCTCATTCTCACCTGCATCTCCTCCTGCTTCTTCCTGCAAACAGCCCCTGGCCCCTGTGGTGGCTGTGACAGCTGCCCCAGCACTCCTCGTTCAGGGTCTGCAGCAAACATCACTGCCCACCTCCTTGAAGGTGTATATGTCACAGGGCTGCTCTGATCAAGAAAATGAGAGCTGAAGTCATGTGTGTCATGTCCATGTGTGAGCCGAAGAGCCAGTGTGTGATGGGCAGAATTTCCTATTCTTGCCTCTGGGATTGGGGAAGCCAAGTGTGTCGATGGAGCAGACACCCCAACTCTGATCCTAATGACCCACGACAAGATGACAAGCACACATCCTGAGTGGTCTGCATGGGATTTAAACCCCACTTCTAAGCCACTGAGCTTCTGGGGCTGTTTGTTAATATGGTTTACCCCAGCCCACCCTACACACCTACCTCCCCAAGACTCTTGATGCCCACCGGCCTCACCCCTGCAATGCTGCTGCCACAGTCAGCACCAACGTCACTGTCTGAGCGCTCGTCCGGCTCAGGCACTCAGCTTCCCGGGACGTAACCATGTTCATGCAAGAGAGATGTTGTTAGCATCCCCTAAGAACACGAGGCGGTGGAGGTTAAGTAATTGGCTCTGGATTAGCAAGTCACGGAGCCGGATGCAGCTCTGGACAAGACAGCACAAATCCACAAATCCTAAGCTAAGCAGCTGCCTGGAAATCCTTCTGCTTCCTTCAGATCCCCACCACAGAGTTACTGGATGCCCCAAACGCCCTGATCAGGACTAGGGACAGAGAACTGCATAGCACTTCTCTCTCTGCAGAGTTCTGGAGACTTCTCCAGCGAATCAGTTTCATATGCTACAGCCAAATATATCCCACCCTTCTTCTTTTCACTTCCTAACCTTCTGGAATTATCTTAGACACAAGCATTCCTAATAGAAAATTACACGAGGAAGTTTATCAAAGAAGAGAACATTAGATGCATTATTGCCTCTAAAGGCACACTTTATGAAATATTATCCCCATTTTATAGAGGAGAAACCAAAGGCTGGGTAGGTTGAGGAACTAGATCCAAGGCAAGAGCCAACAAAGTTAGAGCTGAGATCGAACCTCAAGACCTCTGCCTGCAGACCTCCTGCAGCATACAACAGAGCTACGACCGTGCTGGACAGTAGTGAGCTCAGGGTACTGAGTGCGCACAACCTATCAGGGCTGGGCGTGGACTATTCTCGGAACAGTAGCAACAGGATAAGGCATATACTACTATTATGCTCACTTTACAGTCAGGAATTCTTACCTCATTCTCAGTGAGTGGAGGCTTAGAGAAATGAAGTAATTACACAGTGCCTGTGTCAAACACCCAGGAAGTCAATTGCACGTGCATATTCTCACATCCTGGGAAGCCTCCACTTTCACACTCCATCCGTCCAGTCCAGCTCACTGCAACCACTAACCCTGCTCTCTGCTTCTTGGATGGACGTGTGTGCCTCTGGCTTCGTCCTAGGGTTCCTGCATGGGTACCGAGTCTCAGCAGTGAGTGGGGACTCTTTCTTAGCTCCAGTTCAGCTGAGGCCCAGTCTCTGGTTGTTGGACTGTGATACGTTACAGACCACACAGCCACTATTGCCCGCCCAGCCTTATCTCTGCTTGGTGCATGACGTCAACGAAACCCCGCCTGAAAGCTCCAGGAAGGGAAATTCAACCTCATTCTTGAAGAGGTGGGCACCTTTCTGCTGGCTTTCTCTGCTCCCCCATTTCACTGATTTCTCCCTGTGCTCAGGTGATGCCCAAATGACCCCTCCACTCACCACTCTGTCCACTGTCTCTCCCACTCACCCACACATTCCAGAGGGGTAATCAGCGGGCAGGACTCGGAGGGCAGGCTCCAAGGGCAATACCTGTTAGATGCTTTAAGGATGCCCAACCTCACGCTTACTAAGAAAAATACATTTAAAACAACCATGAGACGGCATTTCTCGCCCATCAGGTCGGCAAATGTGAAGTCTGACGACACGTGAAGTCGTGAGGAACCAGGAGCTTTAGCACCTTGCTGGTGGAGATGCAGAACAGCACAGCCCCCCGTGGAGAGGGATTTGATAATGTCCAGCAAAATTCGTATGTGTTTGCTCTCTGGCCCAGAAATTCTATTTCCAGAACTCCATTCCAGAGATACACAGGCAAAAATGAGAAAAAATAGAGATATGTACAGGCTCTATGAGGCATCATTACTTATAATGGCAAAAGAATGGAAAGAGGCCAAACGTTCAGCAATAGGGCTCTGACTGAACAAACTCGGGGAACCAACAAGAGACTATTTACGCAGCTGTAACGCAGTAAGAGGAACATGCTATAGAATATCATGGGGCGGTCCCAGAAAACACTGCTCCGTGAGCAAAGGCGAGGCAGAGAACAGTGGTTACGGTGTGATCCTATTTATCTCAGAAGCTGAGGTGACAGACACCAACAGCCACTGCATTCACTCATATTAACAACCAATGTAAGGGGAAACCAGACACAGAAAAACAGAATTACTCATGGAGACCGGGGAGGGACAGGGTAGAGAGGGGAGGGAGAAAAGCTATACTTGCTCAGACTATACCCTGTCATATAGATTTAACTTTAATATTCAGCATCACATTTTACATAATTGAAAGAAAGATGAATTTTGGGTAAATAATTTCTAAAAACTCAAAAGCAGAATGAAATAAATGAATACCATGCTCTATGGGTGATGATAAAATCACACATGAAGCAACTAGTTAAAGAGATTTTAAAACGCAGTCATCCGACTGACCACCTCTTGTAGGAGATAAGGACAAAAAGAACTGGAAAGAAAAACCACAAATGACTTCCAGCAATCACACTGCTGTTGAAGGCACTGGTGTTAGAATTCGTGCATTCTTGGCTATGTACTAGAGTACTTCAGCGGCTCGTGGGAAACTGAAATTAAACGTTTAGTCTATTTTGGTGAGAAAAAAAATCTGTGCACAGGTTTTTCATAATACGCATTCCCATGGACTTTCTGAACCTTTCTTTTCTTACAAAATGGGGAGTTATGGTGGCATGTGGGGAGCTAGGACTTTTAGCAAGAGCAAAAGGAGATATAGACAAGGTGGTGAGGAAACTATGTCAGGAAGATAAAAGTCTTCTAACACTTGCAATGCTGCATTTCCTTAAAAAACGTATCTCTTTTTTTTTTTTTCCATTGGTTCACCCCCAATGGCCACTGCTGCCAGTGCACCATGCTGATCTGAAGCCAGGAGCCAGGTGCTTCTCCTGGTCTCCCATGCGGGTGCAGGGCCCAAGCCCTTGGGCCATCCTCCACTGCCTTCCTGGGCCACAGCAGAGAGCTGGACTGGAAGAGGAGCAACCAGGACAGAATCCAGCACCCCAACCGGGACTAGAACCTGGTGTGCCAGCGCCGCAGGTGGAGGATTAGCCTATTGAGCTGCGGCGCTGGCCAAAAAAATGTATTTCTTAGCTGTGCTCCTTGAAAAGGCTTAGAAAGGAGGATTAACTCGATCGTAATAATCACCCCCAAGCATTCAGTTTCTAAACATCAGTTTCCAAGGAAGGAGTCACTGGGTCACTAAATCACTAAAGGGATTGAAGAAACTGGTTCTAGGTCAGGGATAGAAAAGGGACAGGCCCCACCGCCTTCAATAAGGCTCACACTATTCAACGGGACAGTCTAGTTATCAAAATGGCAATGTCAAGGGACTCAAACACATGAAATCTGCTCCAATCCACTGGACTGAAATGGCATTTGAAAACGTTCAACTTTGGGGGCCTGTACTGTGGTACAGCAGGTTAATGCCCTGGCCTGCAATGCAGACATCCCAGATGGGTACTGGTTCGAGTCCCGGCTGTTCCACTTCTGATCTAGCTCCTTGCTAATGCAACTGAGAGAGCAGCAGAGGATGGCCAAAGTCCTTGGGCCCCTGCACCCGCGTGGGAGACGTGGAAGAAGCTCCTGGCTCCTGGCTTCAGATCAGCTCAGCTCTGGCCATTGCAGCCATTTGGGGAGTAAACCAGCGGATGGAAGACCTCCCTCTCTGTCTCTCCCTCTCTCTGTAACTCTTTCAAATAAATAAAATAAATCTTAAAAAAAAAGTTCAACTTTGGAAGATGTTCAGATGTCATCCTGCTAATACAAAACTGGCAAACCAAGCAAAATAACTAGGTATTTTAAAGTATTTATGTACTCTATTTCAGAATGACCAAACAGTTGATGAGGACAAGGTTTCTTTAAGTATTCCAGTGTATAAAAGGAGAAGAGATGATGGAATCTTACCACTTTGCAGTTTCTAGGCTGTAATCATCAGTGGCTCCTACCATCCCCAAGAGAGACAGCCAGACATCATGTGCCTCTGACAGAGACAAAGGGCCCTGCCTATAAAATATTCTGGCCAAAAAATGGAACCCAAATCTGATTACGTTTATAGATCTTACTGCCAATTAAAGGGAATATAAGAGAGAAGAGATCATGTGAAACAGCCTCCCAGGGAAGCAACCAGCTATGTTCAGCAGGCAGGAGACTTTGCAGAATAAATGTCCTCACTTCTTTAACAACAACAACAAAAAAACACAGCAAGATGCGGGAGTTGACAGCTACAGATTTACAAAGACTTGAGACATATCAGCCTATTAGAATGTATGAACCTATTTAGAAGTCTGATTTTTAAAAAATAATGAAAGAACATCTTAGTCAATCATGGAAATTTGATTGCAGGAACTATTTTTCATTTGTAAGACATCAGTGTTGTGGTTATGCCTTAGAGAGTTCTTTTTATCAGTTAGAGATACATGCTCAAATGTTATGGATGAAATGTTATACCTGAAATTTGCTTCCAAATGATCCCAGAAAAGCAGGGCAGGAGTGGGGTTTCAACAAAACAACGCTGAGGGATGGATACAGAGGGGCTCAGCATGCTTTTCTCTCTGTGTCGGTACCGGTCTGAAATTCTCTACTCAAAAAGTGGTAGGGCACAAAAAGGCGCACAAGAAGTGCACACACACGAGGAAAAGACAGAAAAGGGTCCTGCCTTGAGCAGGGAGAGGAGCTTTAGCAGGAGACGGAGGGGGTCTTGTGCCTAACCCGTGCCTGACACACAGCAGGTGCTCACTCCACATCTGTGGAAGGAATGAAACACCAGTGGGAAGGTAAGAAGATTGGGTGTTAGGGACTGAATTGTGCCCTCCCCCACTTGATAGGCTGGTGCTAACCCTCCATGTGACTGCATTTGGAGATGGAAACTTTGAAGAGGTGAATAAGGGTGGAAGCCTGATCCCACAGTGGTGCCCTTGTTAGAAGAGACGGTCAGGGTGCACACGCCCAGAGGAAAAGCCCAGCTGAGAACACACACACACACACACACACACACAGTGGCCATCTGCAGGTGCAGGGGAGAGGCCTCCAGAGAAACCAACCCTGCTGGCACCTTGATCTTGGCCTTGCAGCCTCATGAGCTGCAAGAAAATAGCCTGCAGTGTTGAAGCTGGCCAGCCTGTGGCATTTTGTAATGGCAGCCCAGGCTGACTACGGCACCGGGACTCCCATGCAGGGCTGGTGGTCCCTGACCGAGATGAGCCACCACCACTCCTGATCCCTGATGCTAAGGCTGTGCATGGCAAGGAGGAATCAGGACAAGGGAGAGAATAAAGCCAGAAGCACTACCCGTGGAGCCTTTACCTATTCCTCCTCACAACAGCCTATAAGGTGGGGACAGCTCTAAGCCTCATTGCATAGTTGAGCAAAGACGACTGATGTGCAAAGAGGTGAGGTCCCTGGTCCAGGACACAGCAGAGTTAGGACTGAAGCCTGGGTGGTCTGACTCCAGGTCCTGTGGTTCTAACCACTGCAGGTGGGCTCAGGGACACCTTCCCTGACTGCTGCTTCTGCAATGGACGTGACCTGCCTTCCGAGGGCTTGGGTTGTCTGTTGAGAGTGACCTGAAGCAGGGACGGCCCGTTGCTCTCACCCTGGAGTGCCTCAGCCCTGCGGCTGCACGTGTGGCTTCTACTGTCTTCAGCCCACTTCCCCGCTACCCACCCGTGCCCCTCACCACCCGCCATCCTGCAGCACTCTGAAGCAGAACGAATATAGAGTGAATTTGCACTCAGACCTCATCTGGTCAAAAGCCACGGAGCTGAATACACATTCACCGTCGATAAATTATCTCCTTTTTTTCCCGTGTATTTCTTGTAAGCAGATTTTTTTTTTTTTCAATATAGTCTGAGAGTCTTTGCCTCTCAATAGGGGGCTTAATTACTGTTACATTTGTCTGACCACTGTCATCTTGTTTTATGCTGTTGATCGCTGAGGCTTCCATGGGCCATCTTGTCTTCTTTGAGTTTCGCAAAGGCAGTATGTTTCCTTGTGTTTCAGTTTTCTACCAGGAGGAAAAGCTGCTTCTCACGCCACTCCTGGATGCTTTTATAAACATGTCGGATACCATATTCTCCCTAGCAATGGAATCCATGCAGAACGCAGTGACAGGGCAGGCAAGAGCCTGGGTGTGAATCCTGGCTCCATCCCATCCATACAGGGAGGATCCTGGGCAAGTGGCTTCACCTCTCTAGACCCCAGTGGATGGTAACTTCACCAGTTTCCCAGAGCTGTTGAAGTTTAAGACGAGGTGGCTCTTGAAAAGCCCTTAGCCTGGGGGCAGGGGTTGAGTGAGTATGATTATCTGGTCCTTCGAAGAGTCAAGTGAGCATGGGCGAGAGACAGCCAGGCACTCCCATGCAGCTACCTTCCCTGGAAGGCTTGCCTAGGAAATTTCTGATTTTAAACCTATGGGTGCCCCATGTCCTTGGCACTGCAGGTCAGAGGTCAGTGAACTTATAGTCTGCAGGCCAAAGCTGGCCCAACCTCATCTACGGCTGTCTTGGCATCGGCAGAGTTGAGCAGAGGCCGTAGGATCCGCCAAGCCCAAAACGCGTCCTGTCTGGCCCTTTAAGGGGAAGTTTGCTGACCCCGCTCTAGCTCTGGCAGGTGCTCATCCTTCCTTCTAAATTTAGGAGAAGCCATTTTCTCCCTTGTCCTATTACAGCCTCTCAAATACTAAGTGGCTCTTAGCATATATTAAAAGATTTTCCAGAAGACCATTAGCATCTGCATCTAATTGTCCACAAGGTGGGGATACTTAATCAAAAACAAAACTGGAAAACACTGAAAAGACGAAGTTGCTGATTGCCAAGCAGGGTTCTCCTGAGGCTTGGGCAGAGGAGGAAGAGGCCAAGGAGGGGCAGCTGCCTGGGGTTTCTCCAG
This sequence comes from Oryctolagus cuniculus, assembly GCF_051225735.1. NCBI lineage: Eukaryota > Metazoa > Chordata > Mammalia > Lagomorpha > Leporidae > Oryctolagus > Oryctolagus cuniculus. The sequence continues at coordinate 139,651,590 of NC_142873.1, read as the reverse complement.
CCCACCTGCCCTGAAGTGTTTTTTTTTTTTTTTTTTTTTTTTGACAGGCAGAGTGGACAGGGAGAGAGAGACAGAGAGAAAGGTCTTCCTTTGCCGTTGGTTCACCCTCCAATGGCTGCCACGGCTGGCGCGCTGCGGCCGGCGCACCGCGCTGATCCGAAGGCAGGGCCAGGTGCTTCTCCTGGTCTCCCATGGGGTGCAGGGCCCAAGCACTTGGGCCATCCTCCACTGCACTCCCTGGCCACAGCAGAGAGCTGGCCTGGAAGAGGAGCAACTGGGACAGAATCCGGCGCCCCTACCGGGACTAGAACCCCATGCGCTGGCGCCGCTAGGTGGAGGATTAGCCTATTAAGCTGCGGCTCCATCCCCTGAAGTTTTAATACTGGGGTTCAGCTGCCCTTGGTGGTGTCTGGCTCTCCCTCTGCTTCTCTGATAGGCTGCTCCCCAGATCCCTGAAAACCAGGCTGGCACCAAAGACCCATCCCTCTGAGGAAACCAAGTTCAGGGCATCCAACAGGCCGCAGCTTTGTTCTGATGCCCACTGTCCCCAAACCTTCACCATTTCCCCCATCCATAGACACAATAAGACAGACGGTTTGAATTTCAACACAGGGCCTCTGCCTGTGCAATAGTGAGTTGTATGAAGACCCAGTACCAGGGTGGAGTTCTCTCACGGTCCACCCTTGGTCTCCAGGGTCTCCTTGCACCTGCAGAACTGGGCTCTCAGAGTTCCTGATTCAGAGTGTGGGGAATAAACAGCAGAGAAGGATTCCACAGTTACCAACTTCCGAAGCTTCTCCAGCAGGGTCACCTCACTGGGGACAGGGTCCCTGTGAGTTCAGGGACCCTGGGGTTCTGTATTTCTGGCCTGGGACAGCCTATGATCTTGGTGGGGAGATAGGACCAAGTCTCATGGAAACTGGTAAAGAAAAATAGAATAGTGGCAGATAGTGTCTGAGAGAGTGGCCCAATGGACCATGGCGAGTAATGGGAATGAGGAGAAGGGGAGATCAGGTGAGCAAGACACAGCAGGGCGATGTTCAGGCAAGCAGGACCAACACAAGAAGACCAAAGAACTCACAGGAGACTGAAGAGTGCTGGAGAGGATTAGAAGGGAGGGCAAATGCCTACTGCCTGCCCATCCTCCATGCTGGGCTGTGTGTGGGTGCGGCCCATGGTCACTGTCATATGTTGCACCCACAAACAGCTGCACTAAGTGAGCAGGATCAGCTCCACGGTGCTGGTGAGGGGAACCAAGGCTGAGGGAGCTACCTAACCCGGCAGGGAAGGGCTGGGAGTTTCACGTTGTTTCTCCCACTGCAAAGCGTGAGTCCCTTCTACAAGTACTGGCTGCCCTGGGGCGGAGCAGCAGATGGGCCTGTGGGGACCACACTGTGGGGACCTTGGATGTCAGAAAGAAACATCCATTCAAGTCCGGGATGGGGCAGGGGCCTCGAAGGATGGAAACCTCTCGTCCCACAAAGTGGAGCCAGTCCTGATGACAAAATGGTGGCCACCATGTTTGAACAGGGCTAACAGCCAATGGTTACTGGGTTCCTGGGTGGCACCTCTGTGCTGGGCACTGCTCCAGGAGCTGCGCCGTGAGGAGGTCACTACAGATGGGGCAAAGGGGACACAGAGGGTCCAAGCTGCCTGCCTGGGTGATGCCGCTGGTAGGTTGCAGAGGGCAGACAGCAGAGTAGGGGCTCTGGAGGGCTTTTACCCACGCATCATTCATTCATTCATTCAGTTATTCATCAAGCAGCATCTGCCATGTCCCAAACAACATGCCACGAGTGGAATGCAAGGCCGCAAAGCTCACCTAACCTCACAGAACCTACACGTCCAAGAGAACACACCCAAGATTCATAGAATTTCCCAAAAGTTGGTGAAGAAAAAAAAATGCATGGAATGAAAAAAACTATGCACGCTTTCAAAAACATTTTGCACAGATAAACTCATCTCTTCATTCCATGTCCCATGAACTCTTGGAAGCGCCCTCACGTGAGTTTAACTTGATGCCAGGGACGGCTCTTTACCAACATGGTTCATATTTGTCCCTGCTTTTCCTCAGCAGAAAAGAAACAGGTTCAGAGGGAAAGCGATGCGCCAGGCCTGCAGTTACACGAGAGCTTGTGTGGACAGTCTGCTCCACGCAGCGTGTTCTGGGTGGTGTGTTCTCTCCCCCTGCCCTCCTCCATCCACCTGTCGGCTTGGGGTGGTGCTCTAAGGCACGCCTCCCTCTGCACTCTCCTGTCCAGCCTCCTGTGGCCAGCGTGCTCAGATTGGCATGTGGGGAGTTGGTATGTGGAGAAGTCTCCTAGGTCTCCTTCCTCCATGTCCGTCACAGGCAGGGAGGGGAAGCTCCCAGAAGGTTCTCTCCTTCCAGGACGTTGTCCCTGCCTCCTCGAGGGCCTGCGGATACTCACTGCTCATCCAAGTCCATACACACTTATTCTGTGCCAGGCCCCTTGCTGGGTGTGCAAATCTGACAGGATTCCTGCCCTCAAGAAGCTCCATCTGGTGGGACAGATGACTGGGCTCTGAAATCGAGTCAAAAGCTGCCCTGTTTGGGGAGGCAGGGGTTTAGGGGCTGCCATAGTGAGCCTAGCACTTGCTGCAAGTGGGGTCCTCCCAAGATTGCAGACGGCAAGGATAGCAAGGCAGCATTTACCAGGGGCACAAAGGCTGGGGGCTGGGAGCCACCCCAGGGAACTGGGGGAGATTAGCGTGTGGAGAAGGGAAGAGTGGTGGACAGCTTGCCAGACTTGAGAACTCACAGCGCTGTCAGAGATCCCTGGGGCAGGAGCTGGAAACGGAGCTCCCTAAGGGCTGTGACAGTGAGAGCGAGCCCAGGCCAAAGAATAGGTGTTCATGATGCCTGACCATTCAGAGTCAGCAATTCTCCAGCTGAATCTCTGGCTGCAACTCAAAGTCCTATGCCAGGCAGTCCTCCAAGACTCCTGTTAGCTCGGCTGAAGGTAAACAGTGGCCCTGGGTCCTGGAAGAAGAGCAAGGATGGGTACAGAAGGTGAGGTGGGTGCTTGGTGTAGCAGTTAAGATGCTGGTTGGGACACCTGTGCCCCACATCGGAGTGCTTGGGTTTGAGTCTTGATTCCACTCTCTAATCCAGCTTCCAACTACTGCTCACCCTGGGAGAGAGCAGGTAATGGCTCAGCACTTGGGTGCCTGTCACCCACGTGGGAGACCTGGACTGAGTTCCATTCTCCTGGCTTTGGTCTGGTCCAGCCCTGGTTGTTGCAGGCATTTCGGGAGTGACCCAGCAGATGAGAGCTCTGTCTGTCTCGCTGGTTTTCAAGGAAGTAATGCATAGATGTGCGAGTAGAAAAAGAATGCAAAAACAAACCAGATCGCTGCTGTGAGGGCTGCTTGGTCCCTGTCGCCCTGCCCCCCACCCCCACCCCTGCAGGCAGCTGCCAGCCCCGGCCCACAGGCCCAGTACCTTCACACCGCAGCACAGCGCTGTTCCAGACCACGCTGCCCTCCTTCAGGACGCAGGTGATGGTCTCCGAGCCCTGCGTCCCGAGGAAGCCTTCGTCACACAGGAAGGAGATGGAGCTGCCCAGCTGGAGACTGTCCCCAAATCGCTTGCCGTTGACCGGGACGCCAGGGTCGGGGCACTCGTTGTGTCGGAAGGCTGTGGAGGTAGGGGTCACAGGCATGATCAGACAGAGCTGGTGTGCAGATGGGCCCCCCCCACAGGAAGTAAACATCGTTAGGATGGGGAATGCCACCTCTGTGCCACTTCCTCCAGAACCTGCCACGTGGCAGGGACAGCTAGACACCCTGGAACCCAGGAGCCCAGGGTCACCACCGACAGGCCACCTCGGGCACAGGGCAGGTGCTGCTTCCACTCATCTCCAGCTTTTCTGAGCACCTAACTCAACTTCTGCCCACTGGACATGTACAGGCGAGGCGGGTGAGCTAGGGGGTTCTCACGTGAGCTCGTTCCCACTGTGTCATGATTCTAGCACGTGCCTCTTACTGCCTCAGTTGACAAATGAGGAAGTGGAGGCTCAGGGTGGTGAAGGGGCAGATCTGGATCCTCAATGTCAAATCCACTCCATGCTTCCCTAACTTCCGACAGTCACGGGATCGTCCCCGCTGCAGGGGAGCTGGGCTAGGAATCTTGTGACACTAACAGGTACTAAGCACCATAGAGCAGGAGCCCTGGAATTAACCCTGTCTGAAGCCATTGCCTTTATTTCCTTGCCTCTTGTCAGGGCTGCCTCTCACTCTGTAGGCAAACTGATAACGCAGGGAGTGGGGACAGGAAAGAGGCGAGCGCTGCGGCTTTCATCCGCTCTGCCTCTCCTCCGTCAGTTACACGGCTCTGGGTAGCTTATGTAATCTGGTGGGGGCTCGGTTTCCTGAGCCATCAGACGGGAGATCACACTTCTCTAGCAGGCTGCTTCTGAGACAGGAATAGAATGAAAGTTGGTAGGAAAATGAAAATGGCCAGAGTTTGGTGCAATTAAGTATGAGTTCTCCTCCCCCTTCCCATCCCGGCATGGAAAGACACCCTCTCCTGCTCCAACTACACCAGGCGCGTCCCCAGCCTTCCTCCATCGGCAGTGCCGCAGTGCCTGCACTGGTGTCCCTGGCACCAGGCCCCGTTGGCATTCCTGCCATTTTTAAGGATGCCCCCTTTCTGGGGGAGACAGGCTCCATGGAGGCATGGGCACGTGCCACTAGGAAGGAAACGTGCACACACACATGCTCTGAGACAGGAGTGGCCCTGGAGGCTGCTGGATCTTGCTTATAAACGTGGCTGCCTTTCCCACTGCAGAGGAGCTGCAGGGGCCGACAGAGAGAGGCTGCGGTGCTCCCACGCTGGGCCGTGGCTGAGTCCCTACATCCCTCCTTCGGAAGTGCAAAGGCTAGGTCAGCCCAGACTTCAGTCTCTCAAGCTTTCTTCATTAGGAACTACAACCATGGAGTTGCCCTGAAATTTAGAGACATAGACTGGTGCCTGGGACCCAGAATCCAAGCATCTGCTATACCAAACCCTATCAGTCACACACACACACACACACACACACACACGTATGCACATACACACATCCCTGCACACATGTACCATATATCCATGCACACATCCATGTACATACATATACATGTATGCATATAGGCCCACATATAGTGCATGCATACACTCAGGCAACACACATGCAGACACATACCAACACACATCCCTAAACACACATACACATACTTATTCAACACATGCACACACATGCCTTCACATACAATCTTGGCAGGAACACATATATGTGTACACACAATCCAGGCATTACACACACATGTAGGCTTACATCCATGCACACATACATGGATGCACACACACATGCATGTGTAAGCCCACATGCAAACCCAGGAATGTCCACATACACACATGCACATATGTATGAATACATACACACAGACACCACACATCCATGCATACACAGGCATGCAAACATGTATGCACACGTGCACAAAGCAGGGGGACAGACCATTTCCAATGTCTGAGAGCAAAAGCTCTATGTCAAAGATTTAAATATGGCCCACTTCTTTTTATTTTTCAAGGCCCCGTTTTCCTGGTGTGTACAAAGGGACAGATCTTGGCTGACAGAGTTTTTGTCACCAGGCTATCAGTGATGATGCCACAGTGCTCAGTGCAGGTCCTGCATGCAGTAGCTGCTCCATAAACAGCACCTCATCTTTGTCCACCTTCTCCACATGGAGGAGCATTAGATTTATTCCCAGGAGCTCCAGCAGAGCCAGGGAATCGCTGGTCCTCGATACAGGTTTCAAGTCAACAGAGGGAAAGCAGTCAGAGCTCACCAGCTATGGGGACAGCTGCTGGGAGATGAGCTCCCCAGTCACAAGGGAGGAGATGAATGCCCCCTGGGGAGACTACCTTCATTCTCAACACTTGTCCTTGGACTCGTGTTTTATGGAATGCACCCAAATTATCTGGGAAGTCTGTACAATGTAGATTCTGGGCCCTCATCCCCTTAGAGACTGACTCAGCAGGCCTGGGATGGGGCCCAGATTCTAAAATATATTTCTAGCTATGCATCCCACTGTCCAATAGTATGAATGCACCGAGAAGCACATAAGACATGTAGTTGTGCTGTAGGAACATTTCCGGCTGGGGGTCTTGGGGGGCAGTTACCATTTCTGCTTTGACCTGTGCCATGTTTCGAGTATTTACAGATTATATGCCTATCGTGTTGACAATTGTGGAGAAATCCTGGAGAGAAACCCATAGGTCAGTGTGCTGCCTGGGCCTGGGCTGCCTTCTGTTTCCTCCCACGGACTTGGCATGCGTTCCTTTCCTAGAAAACTGGACTTGTTAGAATTCAACTTTCCTGGGAGACTGCCAGTTATCTGTTTCTGCCCCAAGTCCCTCCTTGGGGTCCACACCGACTCCAAACCTGCAGAGTTCTCAGCCCTCACCACGTTGGGGAAGCTTCTCTGGGGTGTCTCTACCCCTGTTCTTCTCACTCTCTGCACGCTGAGAAAGCACAGAGTCACCTGTGGATCCTCCAATTCAAAGGCACTTACTCATCTCCACCACGCGCAAGCCCTGAGCTGGGCAGAGCAGATGGTAAAACAGGGGGTCTCTACCTGCTCCTTCCTAGAACTTTCATGATCCTTTCATGGTCTCATGGGGAGAACACGTATGAGCACAGACATGCTAACAGCCAGAACTGTCCATGTTAGACTGAAAGGTCAGGAAAGACAGAACTGGGCTCTACTTCCTCCAGCCCACAGAGGATGAGGCTGGAAATCCTCTGGAAGAGACACCCCCAGGGAAGGCTGGTTGCTTCCAGTAGCTCTGGTGTCTGGAAGATGGGTGTTGAAGGGATCAAGTCCTTTTCCTGGATGATCCCTTGGAACTGGGGGTCCCAGATGGCCCACCATGTAATACCTAATGTCTACAGCTCAACTGGGCCCAGGGGGATAAGGCTGCTATGCCAAAGGTGGGTGTGGGGCTTGGGGAGACAAGTTATGTCAAAAAGCACCAGAGGGGTGAGCTCTACATATGTGTTTGGGGAAGGGCTTGACTTGGGTCTTGCATTTTGCAAGCTGCCTTCAGAAAAGGATCAGGTATACCCAGCTTGAGCCTTTCTTGACTATTGGTCATTGGCCAAATTCATCAGATGTACAGCTTCTTATGACCTGATACTCACTTTTTAAATATCTTTGGGTGCTTGCTATTTCCAGTCTCCAGGCTCCTACCCCTATTCCACCCCCAAAGTAACCATGGGACACAAAAATGAAAATACTCATGGCTGAGTTTCAAGTTGCTTCTAGGGAAGGCCTCAGGACTGAAATGGGAGGTGACCAAGAGGAGTGTGCAGTGGTTTGAAGCCAAGGAGAAACTCTGCTCCAAGCCTCTGTTTCCCAACTGAGTATGGAACGGGAACTGGGCAAAGCTAAGAGGGAGCAGCCCAGCATGGGGGGAGCACTACCACAGGTCAGCAGGGCTGGGGCAGCCACCAGAGGTCAACAGTGAGGCATCAGGGGTTTGGGCTGGGGCACATGAGGGAGGGGACAGGAAGCAAAGGAGAAAATGGCAGAAGTTTCATTTTGCTTGGGCCCTTGCTGGTTGCAGCTGGGCCTTCGACAAGGGGAAAGAATATGGGGAAAGGGCTAAAGGCTCCTTTTACATTATAAACCACACATACGGAATGAACACTCCAGCTAGAGTAACTCCATAGAAGAAAGCCCCTGCCCCATAGCCAGGACTGTGTGCCTTTTCCTGGTCCTATTGAGAACTCCATGCCTGGGCTCTGCAGCCCAGCAACACCCTCAGAACTGGCCCACCCACTTCCATGGGAGCCTGCTCAGAGCTCAGGGGGAAAACTCACTGGTAAAGGTGATATTGAAACCCCGCTTCCCCGTGGAGTGGTCGGTCTGGAACTCGAGACGGGCCACGTGGCCACTGCTGGTGATGGAGGAGGGGAGCTGGTTTCCTGAGAAGGTGCCCAACACTGGGGCCTCGGCGGTGGCACCATCCTTGATGACCAGGAAGTCAAACTGAGGTTCCACGTCGATGTCGTTGAAGGCCAGGTGGATGCGGCTCTCGGGCCTGGCCAGGATGAGCCAGACACAGTGGAGGTGGTTGCCATAGTCGTCGGGGTAGTTGGGAGACAGCACGATCCCAGAGGGGCTGGTGAAGTTGAAGAAGCAGGAAACTGCAAGAGAAGAGCAGTGGAGGTCAGCAGGTGTCCCCAACGCTGTGCCCAGGGCCACCGAGGACTGGCACAGGCAGCATTTGCTTACTCTAAAGAGTATCGGAGAGGAAGGGTGGCACCAGGGTTGGGCTGGACTGGCTGGGCTCTGGGCTTTAGGCTGGAGCCATGCTGGGTTCCATGCTGGCCACAGCACTGGAAGGATCCCTTTGGCAAAGGGTAGGCATGGCGGAGTCGGCTGTCTCTTGGCCCCTCTCCCCCTTTCAGCAAGCTCACCCCAGCTGGGGTCTGCATGCTTCTGGTCCTGTGTGTCTGGGAAAACCTGTCCCTCAAGCTCAAGTGTAGACCGCCAGGCCCGGATCCCTCTCAGTTTGGTTGGCAGTAGTTGGAAAGGACATTGCTCAGTGACACAGAGGGTGGACCCCCCCCCCCCACCAGGTGGTAACAAGGGCAGAATAGTCCAAATTCATTTCTCTCCTTCTAATGTTTTTGACTGGGAAATGAAAGGTTAGCCTTGGGAACTCTGAGAACCCCAAGTGACAGCACTCATCTCAGAAGGTGCCAGGTGAGCAACCTTGTTCAGAGATCCAAGCCGTGGAAGAATGGGGACAGGGAGGTGATGGTGCCTTGCCTACTTCCTGTTACCTCTCCCCCACTTCACCCTAATGGCCCACTCCTCTGAAAAGGCCTTGTTTTAAACCCTTTTCATGCCAATTAACAGAATATCCCTGGAACAAGGATGAGGCAAGGAAAGCGCTCTAAATGGGAAAACGAACACACACTAAGCAACATTACAAAAGAAAATAATAGAATGAAAAAGATGGCAACAATTATGACACTGGGGAAATACTGAATTAAAACTCTTAAAATTACATAAGATCATCACCAAGGCAAGCCAAGCATATCCTCAGAGGATCCATAAGAGAGAAAACAGAATGAATAAGAAAGGATCATTCATTTCCCTAGGGAAAAAATGAAGACGGAAAGCTAAAACCCAGTATCGTCAAGTCTTCGTGGAAACTCACACACGCATGCCTTGAGTGCGAGTTGCAGATGGAGTAAAGGAAGGGAGTCTATGAACTCTCATGAAGAGTCACTGGACTCTGTGAGTAGTAGGATTCAGCAATCTCTGGGAATTAATTCAAAAGAAAAAGTGCCACATGGACAAAGATGTTCATAGTGACATGATTTTATTACAGAAAAGAAATGCGAGCAACCTCTATGTCAGCCCAATAATGTGAGCTAAATTATAGCTTTTAATGTGATGCAGTTCGAACGCAGTCATTAAAGTGATAAATATGACCCCGTCGAAAGAGTGTTAAACATCATTTTAAGTAAAACAGTGGATCATAAAATTATATGTGTACTTTTGATTATAGCTATTAAATGCTTGTTTATATATGGACAAATACTACACATGAGCCCCCAAACAAAAACTGCTTTAGGGTAGTAGGTATCTGGGTGATTGCAAAAAACACTATAGGTTCATTCTAAATATTAAAAAAATACAAAAGCATGAAGAAGTCTGAAAATAAATTAATAATAAACATTTAAATCCCTTTGTAATATTCCACTTGGTGTTTGGTATTAATAATATCGGTACTTCAGTGAGTATATTTGACTTACTATAATGAAGCTCAGATGGAAAATAATAAAATCATATTTGTCAAAGAAAAGCACGCAGAAAACAAAGGCCTTGGTTATGGCTCATGGTGAGCTTTGTGCTGATTCTCGCCACCCCACCCATCTTCTGTTTTCTGCACAAGGTGTTTCCTTTCCAATTTGAGCCTGAAAGTCCTCCCATTAAACCCAGCAAAGTAAGCTTGGGCCCTAAGCCACACTCAGGCTCATCCCTGTAATTGTTAAGTATGGCAGGAATTTGAACAAAGGGGAGAGAAGACGATGACAAAGCTTTTAGGCAATGCAAGATATAGTTAATAGCAATGATCATTACATATTATTGAAGATTTAGGAAGTGTAGGCATCATTCTAAGTACTTTCATCAATTACTCAATTTGACTGTCATCGTAACACTGCAACGTAGGTTCTGTTATTAACCCCACTTAAAGCTGAAGCACAGAGAAGCTAAGTTACTTGCCAAAGTCACATGGGCAGAAAAATGGGAGCATTGGATTCAGTGCATGCAAGCTGATACCAGGGAGTAAGCTCTTAGCCACCTCCTCTACAGCATCCACCACTATCAACAGTGCTGCCCAATGCCCCTGAGGGCGTTCCTCCAGTCTGTTGGGAGACCCGCCTGTCAATCCCAAGCCTTCTCTCAGTATTGAACTGGGAGGCCCACCACATATTCATTCTGTGGTAGTTCAGATGAGAGCATAATACAAATGATAACCCCAAGCCAACGACCTTGAAGACAGAAGGGGGCAAGTCATGTGGCCTGCCAAACAAGACCAAGGCAGCACAAAGACAGGAAAGGCCCTGTGCTTTCAGAGGGAAGACGATCGGGGCACGGCAACCATGGACAAATGCATCTGCAGCAGAGAGAAGTGAGTCAACAACACCTGAGTTCCCATCCCCGACCCCATCATACTGCCCCTTACAGGGAGCACGTTTGGGAATTGGAGCAGCTAGACAGGGTGGCTCGCTTATCATTTCCCATCATAATCTTGTTCACCTGCTTACTTGATCATGGCCTGGCCTTCCCTCTCCCTGACACACACACACACAGGTATTTCAGTCTTGTGTGCTTGATTCTGTTGAATCCCTAACAGCTCCCATGATGCCTGGCACACTGTAGGCACTCAATCAATATCTGGTCACTGAAGCAATGAATGTTTAAGAATTGATATTACTTGAAAATATGATGCCATGAACAAGTGGGTCTCACAACCCATCCCACATCAAGCCTCAACCAATGGAACTCACCCAAGTCTATAAACATAGGTGCCAATGTGCATCCATTCTGTAAATGAGGGAAAAATATTGTTGTGGGACCCTTAACACATGTGTCTTAGACACAGCAGAGATGTGCCCTTAAACAATTTGCAGTAGACAAGAGTGTCCCCCAGTCAAGTTGTTAAACCAAAGAGACAACAGAAAATTGCTCGCAAATAGCAAAGACCTGAAAATAATATTCAGACAATGTTCATAAAACACTACTTGAAGATTTTTCTTTCCAGCCAAGAGATAAACCAAAATGAAGAATTAAAGTACGGGAAAGTTGTGGTTTATAAAAAAACAAAGATTTGCAATGAGTAAATAAATAAATATAGCAATTAATCTAAATAATTACTATAAACAGAGTTAGGAAATTAAATGCAAGTATAACAAATATTCTTTGGAAGAGAACATGTAAGATATCACTCCCATCCAAACCCCAGGGTAAAATATTCTAGATTATGCTGATATAAAGAGTAAAGTTGGAGCAAGGAGATATGCTAATTTCCTCATCTTGCAAGAAATTCTGTTTTATAGTTTCTGTGGTTAATTAGAGAAATATAGGTTAGCGCATGTTTTTAAAGATGTTAAGTGTAATTAGTAATAGAATATGAAATAGCTTATCTTCAAAATTACCAAAGGGAAAAAAGTAAAGCAGTCAATTTAGGGAGAAAATTGAATTCAAAGGGAAAAAATCAAAGAGGCATAAAGAGGGGAACTGTAAAGTGCTGAAAGAAAAAAGACAGAATGTCATCGTGAGAACCAGTGTACACAGGTTAATCTAAAACACAGCCCTCTCTATGAGACAACACACGGAGTTCAAGCAAAGTCGCTCTGAAAAGTCAAAAGGAAGGAATGGACCAGCACAGCTCAGGCTCCACACTGGAAGACCATAAAATACACCAATACCAGGGTTACAATGGTTCCTAGTTAACTGGTGGAGTGGACCCAGGGCTTCAAAGATTTTAAAACTCCCCAGGTGACCCTAAACTGTAGTTAGGGTTTGAGAATAAGTGGCAGAAGCAAAGGTGAGTGACATTAAAAAAGTGTTTTAATATTAACAGTAGACTCTTGGATGATCCTAGTCTTCTGGACAGCTGCCCAGAGATATATCCTCTCGCATCTGGATGCAAGATGGGCTGACAAATGGACACTACTAGAACAAGACAGGAGCTCTGCAAAGCTGGCTTCTATCTCAAGACATAGCTCAGACCCGTTACAACAGGGGCAGGTAAAGGAAGTCATGCTTTGTCCTCCAAAGGACAAAGCTTTCTGTCCCAGGAAGATTGCGTATGCATGTCACACTGCAGTGTGTCTAACAGGGAATAGGAAGAGCTGTTTCTCGATGTCGCAAGTGAGGAGCACAAAGAGAGCTGGAACTGGGTCTCATCACCATCCATCATCCAGGCTTGAAGAGGGAGAACAGGTGCCTTCCCCTTCCAGAAATAGTTACAGGCTGTGCTCGTGGATCTTGACCTTGGGGAAAGTGCTGAGTCAGAGAGCTCGCGCACAACTCAGGCTCAGACTTCTGAAAGCTCATTACCAGCTGGATGCATAATTGCTGTGCATAATACCAGATTATTATTTAATATGATCTTGAGTAGAAAATAATAGGGGTTTGTTGAAAAACCCTCTTTTACTATGTTTTTCTTCAGGTGTTGTCACTGTTAGCTTCAGTGCTTTCAAAATGATAACTCGATTGCTTGAGAGTATTCATTAATTCTGACAAAGACCTGAAACAAAATCCAAAAGATGATACTTAAAACATGAATGATGGGAACATTTCAAAATGAATATATGACAGTTTTGCTACGTTATACCAAGGCACTAAAACAGACAAAATATATTAAACTGGAGTTAAAAAGTAATTAAAGACATAAGATTGGAAAAATATTTTGAGAGTGTATGTGTTAGATGAAATTTTGTAGCCTTTCAACAAGAACCACAAACTTCTTAACAAGTGGCCGCAGAATATCATAAAAATTGACCTCACAGTAGGCTACACAGAAATCTCCATAAATTCTGCCACAAAGCAAAAACTAGTGGTTCACATTTTCTGTTCACAGTACAAATAATTAGAATTCAGTAACAAGAGAATAGAGAACAATTTATACTCATTGAAAATTCATAAAACCCTCTCCTAAAATTAGTTCTTGATTTCAAAGAGGAAACAACTGCTGTCAATGTAGACTGTTTATAAGGATGGTAAGCCAAGGCTGCAGCAAGGAGAAAATTCATAGCCTTATTCATTGTTAAATAATTAAAGAAAAAAATAAGTGCAATGAGTGCTAAAACTCAAAAAGTGACAAAGAGAAAGACTAAACCAGATCAGGAAGCTAAGGGAAAATAACTTTAGGAAAGATCAAAGTAAAAAAAACAACTGGCTTCTGAAGAGACCAATAAAAGAGAGAGTGCTGAGTGGTGTACTCAAAAAATAAAGACGGGGTGCCAGCACAATGGCACAGTAGATTAAGCATCTGTGGCACTGGCAGCCCATACGGGCACTGATTCAAGTCCCAGCTGCTTGACTTCTGATCCAGCTCCCTGCTGATGGCCTGGAAAAGCAGCAGAAGATGGCCCAAGTGTTTGGACCCCTGTACCCACGTGGGAGATCTGGAAGAAGCTCCTGGCTGCTTTGGATAAGACCTGCTCCAGCCATTGTGGCCATTTAGGGAGTGGGTGGAAGACCTTTCTCTCTGTCTCTCCCTCTCTGTCTGTAACTTTGCCTCTCAAGTAAATAAAAAAAAATCTTAAAAAAAAAAAAAAGAAAAAGAGAGATAGCCATAGAAATGAGAAGTTATAATAAAGTTGATAATCCAATTACAAAACCATAGCAAATATAGCATACTAATAAAATTGGAATCCTAACCAAATGGAGAATATCCCAGGCAAATGTGAATTACCTAAACTTAATGTGAAAGGGAAAACCAGAGGAAAATGGAAAATACTTAGGGGATAACTGGTTTCATGACCCATGCTTTAAAATCTTAAGCAAACTTGTGACAGCCAAGCAATTTAAATTAGTCATGATGCAAGCACTCCTATAATGACAGTATATATGACATACATTCTCATATCTACCTGCCCGCACAAGACACACCTACACTGTACACAGCAGTCTTATACACAAAGTGCTAGCAAGCCAAAGCCAGGTCTGAGATAATAACCAAACAAGGCCTCTTTAACAAAAACAACAAAACTTTGGAGGCAGAAAAAAAAGTAAAATTTAAAGTGGAGAAATAAACTACATTGTTGGATGAAAAGAGTTCATATTGAGGAGATCACAATTATTCTCAAATCACTGTATAATTTTAACACAATTCCAGGCAAGATCTATGCCAATTTTGTTCTGGAGCCTAAAACAGCTTTTAAGATGCAGCTGTTGAAAACAGCCCAGCTCTTTCATGTGATAGATGAGCATATACGAAGTGCTAGTTGGCTCTCCAAGAGGGCCATGTGACTTAACTCATCAATCCTCACAGTGACCCTCTGATGTGGGCTCCAGTAGCTGGCCTGTGGCCATAGAGCCTGTAAGTGATGGGGCTGAGAAAATGGACCCAGGCAGGCTGGTTTTTTTTTTTTTTTTTTTTTTTTTTTTTGTTTTTTTTTAAGATTTATTTATTTATTTGAAAGCAGAGTTACAGAGAGAAAGAGATCTTCCATCTGCTGGTTCACTTCCTAAGTTCTCAGAAGTAGATGCAACAGCCAGGGCTGGGCTAGACTAAGGTCAGGATCCACGAGTTTTTTTTTTTTTTTTTTTTTTTTTTTTTTTTTTTTTTTACAGATAGTGTTAGTGAGAGAGAGAGAGACAGAGAGAAAGGTCTTCCTTCCATTGGTTCACCCCCCAAATGGCCGCTACAATCCCAAGCCAGTAGCCAGGTGCTTCCTTCTGGTCTTCCTGCAGGGGCCCAAGCACTTGGGGCATCCTCCACTGCCTCCCCGGGCCACAACAGAGAGCTGATCTGGAAGAGGAGCAATCGGGTCTAGAACCCAGTGCCCATATGGGATGCCGGTGCCGCCGGCCGAGGATTAACCAAGTGAACCACAGTGCTGGCCCTGGATACACGAGTTTTATCCAGGTCTCCCACATGGCTGTAGGGGCTAAGCATTTGAGCCATCTTCCACTGCTTTCCCAGGCACATTAGCAGGGAGCTGGTTCGGAAGTGGAGCAGCTGGAACAGGAACCTGGTGCCCATACTGGATGCCAGCATAGCAGGCAGGAACTTTACCCACTACACCATAATGCTGGCCCCCAGTCAGGCTGGTTCTAACACCTACTTCCCCTCAGTGGAGGAAGGACTTGCTAATTTAGATATCAAATATCAAAACATAATAATGTATACTGTATTAGTTTCAAATGAGACATCAATGAAACTGAAAAAGAAAGTCAAGAACAGATGTAGGAAGATAACAACCAATGTAGTATATGATAAAGGGTTTTTTTTTCAAATCAGTATGGAAAGAGCTAATTCATCAAGACATAATGCTAGCCCCAGTGAATAATGAGTCATTGAAAAAATTAGATCTACACTCCACTCCATGCACCACAAAAGTACAAGAAGAAAAATGTACAGAATATCTGTATAATCCCAGAGGTGTAGAAGGGATATCTACCTTAGAAATCATAAGGAAAATGATATTTTAAACCAAAGCAATAGAAAACTTCAGGATTTTAAATGTCACCATAAATAAAAACTAAACAGTGAGGAACAAATGGAGAAAAAAATTTCCAAGTTCCTAGAGTTAAGTTTTCACTATACTTAACATACGTAGAATTGTCATTCAGTACAAGTTATTCAGTATAAGCACTCAAAATGGAAACACTGGCTGAGGAAAGTAAGAGGTAACAAGCAAAGGAATAAAGTTGATTGATATGGAAAAAATGTACACCACCGGGGCAGGAGTCAGGTGCAGGTGCTTGGGATGCCCGCTTGCCGTATCAGTGCCTGGATTCAAGTTCTAGCTCTGCTACTGACTGGCCTCCTTCTCTCGTGTCCCCGTGGAGGCAGCCAGTGATGGCTCAAGTAGTTGGGTCTCTGCCACTCACATGGGAGACCTGGATTGAGTTCCAGGCTCCTGGCTTTGGTTGGGCCTAACTCTGGCGTTGTGGGCATTTGGATGGAACATCTCCCTCTCTCTCTATCTCTGTCTCTCTGCTTTTCAAATAAAATAAATATAAGAGTTTTTTTTTTTTTAAAAGAAGTCCACCATTATTAGAAAACAAAGCCTTAAAACAACTGAGCTTTTGAATTGGTAAAGAAAAAAAATTAACATGAAACTTTCTGAGAAAAAAGAGAGGCTGGCAGGGCAGCCAGAGAGCAGTTGGGAAGCAGGTGTGGAAGGCGGAGCAGGTGCCACACAGGTGCGGGAAGGAGTCCCCAGGGGAGGAAGGCCGCTGTGCTTCATGCGTCATCTGGGCTGGAAAAGCCTCTACTGGGTGTCAGCCCCAAGAGGCTCACGGATGACCTCGGTGACAGCACCTGCGGAAGTGTGGAAGACTCGGAAATCAGAGTGGAGCAGGCAACAGGTAACTGAGAGGTGGGGATGGACATGGCCAGGACAGGCACCTGTCTAAGACGTCTGGATGAGAAGTGGGGGGAGGGGGGTGCCCAAGAATCTGCAAGGAGAAGCAGGTGTGAAGAGAGGTGTTTCTGTTCTTATAAGGGAACTGAGAAGATGTAAATGCTGCTGGGAAGGAGCTGGCAAGAGGAGGAAGATGAATCCCATGAGCAGAGGTCCTGAGCAAGCGACAAGCAAGGGAAACTGACAGCAAAATGAATGACTCAGTGGACTGCAGCCCACTGATGACCAATGGATACGGCTGGTACTGAGCCAGACACTAAAAAACAAAACAGGGGCCGGAGTCTTGGTGTAATGGGTTAGGCCGCCGCCTGCAGTGCCGGCATCCCATGTGCATGCCAGTTAGCGTCCCGGCTGCTCCACTTCTCATTCAGCGTCCTTCTAATGCACGTGGCTAAGCAGCAGAGGATGGCCCAACTCCTTGGGCCCCTGCACCCATGTGGGAGACCCAGATGAAACTCCTGGCTCCTGGCATTGGCCTGGCTCAGCCCTGGCTGTTGTGGCCATCTGGGGCGTGAACCAGCGGATGGAAGATCTCTTTCCCTCTCTCTCTGTAGCTTCACTGTTCAAATAAAATAAATCTTTAAAAACAAAGCGCACAGAAAACAAATGGAACACAGCTGAGTCTGTGACTGGTGCTAAAGTTACGTATTGTTTGCGAAAGGTGTATTTCAATTCTCTGCAAGTGTGTGCTGAGCTGCAACGTAAACATGCACGTCTCACCGTGATCTTAACCGTGTTCCAAGGTCCCTGATTTCAAGCCTGAATGGGGATATGTTAAGTCTGCTTCTTGCTGTATGATCCGCAGGGGGATTAGCTTTTGATGGGAGAAAGAACTGAGCATCTCTTACAAAAGCAGAGAGGACAGGTGAAGGGTGAGGCTGGATATGGATCTGCAGGCCTGCCGTCCTCAGTGCTTGGAGGTGAGGGTGTTGCCTGTGAAGTGAGGGGGCAAGGTCATTCTCCAGGTCAAGGTCAAGAGGAGAGGCTGTGGATGACTACTGGGGTGGAGACTACTTGGGGTGGTTTCCAGCCTCTGCAGGCTTTCCTGAGACTGGAGCAGTACACAGGTAGCTCTGCGGATGACAGCCACAGCTGAGCTGCAGGCAGAGGCTTTACAAAGCCATCCTCACAGCTCTTTCTGCTCTGAAGGTCCGTGCATGTTAACTTGTAGCTCAGTTACTTGAGTGTCACTTTTGGCACTGGGTCTTGGTAGAAGTTAGCATTTCAGTTCCTCGGTCCTGCAGAAGCTCCACCAGGCTCTCAAGGTCACACGCATCAGGGGTGGAACTGGTCACCTGGTGGGGCTCATCCTTAGCACAAACAGGATTAACTCTAGTCTCCGTTCTCTCTGGAATACTGAGGGCGTCTTCCAGAGATGCAGGTGCATTCCAAAATGAGCATCAAGGTTAGGGGACAACAGGATTTGTACTTTTTAAGCTCCTAGTATGATCTCTTCAATGCACATTTGATAAAATCTGACCCCAAGCCATGCACTGTGCTCGAGCCTTTGTTTGCTTTTTTTCTGTCCAATCCCCAGCTCTTGGGCAGACAGAATTTGGGCACTGGTGTCTTAAGACAAAAATAGCAGGGCATTCAACAGAGCTGACGCCTCCCTCCTTCCTGAAACACGTTCTTCTGTCTTCTAGGACACCCACCCCAGCCCTGAGCTTTTGTTTTGGATGCACAAGCACAGTCACTTGACAGCTCTCCCCTTCTGCATGATGGATATGAAAGGGTGTGTCTCAGGGTCAAGTTCTCACTATATTCGTTCTGTGTAGGGCACCCACTGCACACAGGACTTTAGAGCTCTGACATGTCTCCTCCTAGCTTGAGTATTGATGGAGGGATGGAGCACCTTCTGTGTGCCTGGCACTGCTCCAGGCGTGTGGGATTAGTAGTCAGGAAGATGGATAAGCAAGTCCTCAGCCCCCGTGAGGTTCACCTTCTAATAAGTGAGAAGGAAAAGATTGGGCAAGAGAGAAAAGAGTGCGGAGAGGAGGGGTGGGCAACTTTCGCTCAGGGGGTCAGTGATGAGCTGTGTGAGCAGGTGCCTCTGCCCTGTGGTCTGATGAGCAGCAGCCAGTCATCCTAAGGGGAGAAAGAATTGCAAGTGCAAAGGCCCTGAGGTGGAAATGATTGTGATGCATGTGAGCGGGGGGGCAGGGGGCAGAAACACTGTGACTGATGAAGTGAGGAACACGGAAGGAGATGGATAGGAAGGCAAAGTGTCTTTATCAGGGAGGAGTTTGGATTTTATTACAGTGCATTAAACTAAATATACATACAACTAAACTCTTGGCCTTCTTCCCCAAATGTGGTTCTCCTAGACTGCAGGACCGAGGAGCTTGTCCGGTGTCAGCAATTGATCCATCACCCAGATGAGGGCCTTCCCTCAGCCCCCTTCTTATCACCACCATGCCTCCCGCCTGCCACACGCCAGAACCGATACCAACCTGTCTGATGCACATCTCCACTGGAGATTCCCCAGCACCTTCAACGCATGTCCAGAATTGAACTCTAAATCTGTTTGCCTAAGCCCCCTTCATTCCTTATCTCCATGAATGACAACACCCCATTGCCTAAGCAAAACATATCAACTCCTTCTCCCTGAATCCCACATCCCATTAGTAACTAACTCCTGTTGATTCTATCTCTTCAGCATCTCTTGTAGCTGTCAAATCCTCATCACAGCCTATTGAGTGGAGGCCCTTCTCCTACTGCCAGAGTCTAGACCTCTGTTCTTCTACCCTCCACGTTGGCACCAGGGTCAGTTTTGTGAATCACAAATTCCTGCGCTGTTAATATTTTTGCTTGGAACTCTTTTTCAGACTCCCCACTGTACACAGGATACAGTCTAGACCGATCAAAGGGGCACAAAAGACTCTCGATGACCTGAGGCCTTTGCCAAGTGCTTTTATCGTTATTTTCCCACTCCTGCCCTGCTGCGCCCTACATCTCAGCCGGCTTAGATCCCTTGCAGCTCTACGAATGTGCAAGGCCAACCTCTTGTCTACCCTTCTGTCTGGGCTATTTTCTTTTTCTAGAATGTCTTCCTCCCTGGTCCACCTGCAAGACCTGGTTAAGCATCATTTCTAGTGAGTGCTATGGGTCACTCCCCGCCTCCACTTTTCCTTCTGAGCCACTGTCAAGAATAGCAGCCTCAGTCCACCCAGTGCCCATCAGGGTGATGGCCATGGAATAATATTCCCCTGCTAACAGGCCTGGGGTAGCCAAGCATTTTCCAAACCAAATTCTCTCCCACCCTAGCTTGTTGGCTTTGTCTATTTATAATTACATCTACACTAACACTGCTAGGAACTATCACAAATATAGGAAACCCACACTTACTAAGAATTCACTATGTGATCAGCACTGGAGCTACAATAACAAACACCACATGCACAGCTCTGTCCTCAGGGATTTTACAGTCCAGCAAGGGTGCCAGACAATCAAAGACTAAAATAAGCATCGTTTACTACGTGTGGTCGCATTATCCACTCACAATCACTTGTTCCTTCCTTCTCTTTTCCAAGCATCCCTTCTGGTAGAGCCCTCTTCGCTACTTTCACTGACTTGGGGCTTGGTCTTGGGATTGGTGTGGGCCCCTGGAGTGAGAGTGGACCTGCCACAGGCATTTGCAAGCAGAGGCTTTAAATGCACTTGGGGGTTTGGCTCTATCTCCTGGTCCACGTTCCTTCTGCCAGGAGAACAGCGTGCCCTAGGGACAAACTGGTCCCTTATCTATGGTTTCAGAATGAGATGCCCCCTGGAGCTCAGCTTAGCCCTGTGGGGCCATAGTGGACTTCCAGCCCTCATGGAATATGAGAAATAAACATGCATGGTTGCAATCCATTGAGATTTTGGGGGCTGCTGATGCTATGCAGAAGTTGATGAATACACTCATAAAATGGGGTATGAAGAAAATAAAAAGTGAAGGAGTACTCTTCTGCAGAGAGAAGGCTTCTTTGGGCAGGTGATGGTCAAGGGATGATAAGAAGGGGCCAGCTTTGTGGGGAACATTCCAACATGGCGGACTGTAAATGCAAAGGCACTGAGGTAGGAAAGGGTTTTGAGGTGGGTACAGTGGTATGGGATGAGGGGAGAGAGGCAAGCAGGGATTCACCAGACTTGTCCTTGTAGACCAGGTGGTCAGGGATCTCCCTCAGCATCCAACTCACTCAGCTGAGACCTGATTCCTTTCTTGGCATGAAGTCTACTGGGTTGTGGTCAGAGTGGTCACATAATATATTGCTCAAGCTGGGACACTTTTGAGAATGGAAGGTGGCATTATTAATAGTTACCTAGAACAGAAGGTATAAACCAGATGGTCCCCAGCCAAGGGGATATATGGTCACCCCAGCCATGGCCTTTCTAGTTCCCTCCCACAGAAGCAGCCTTTACCTTGCTTCTGTTTCAAGGTCTTCATTAACAACCCAGCCCACTTTGGAACTGGGGTCTTGAACTAAAGCTCCCTGGTGCTGTTTGGTTTACCCACATGGTTAGACTCTGCGCCCCACAACCCTCAGAAGTTGGCTGGGCTCCTGGCATAAACCACCTGGCTGCTTATCAACACAACTTCTGGGGACCGTACCCTCTGCCCAGACTTATCCTGCAGCCATGACTGATTCCTGCCACATCTCTGGGATGGTGCAGCCCCCAAGCCATTCATAGGGCTCACCCCAAGCCTCAGATTCTCAGAGGTCCCTGCCAAGGCCAGGCTCCTGACTGGCATGTTCATGGATTCCTCAGTGGAGGCTCCATATCCCCAGCTCACAGGACAGGGTTGGAGCCCTTAGCAGGACAAAGCATGAAGAAGACCCCTTGACCTGCCCTCCTGGGAAGCAGCTGAGCCCACACTTTTGAGAACTCAGCTTTTACCCTGAAAACAGATAAAAACTGAACCCTTGTAAAGCCTCGGTGTTCACAGGTCACTTTGCACTTACTCTTGGACACTTTCAGGTTCGGGCACTGGCTTCTGCTCTGCATATGGCCCAGTATCAGCCAGACGGCTGGGGGAGCCAGAGAGGCATCTCTCATTCCTCACCTGGCACAGCCTCTACCAAGCAAGACTCTAGGTCAAAAGATTTGCTCTTTGGGTCTCAGTCCCTCTCCTTAAGGCAGCTCCACACCTGGAAGACTCCAATGTAAATTCCTCTCCTGCAGGGATGACTGGCTGCTCGGCTGCCCACAGAGACTTGCAGTGCCACCTTCACTGGAAAGACCAACTTACCAAGGGAGGGACACTGTCAGCTGCAAGGGGGCACCCGTGCTGAACAGCTGCACACTTGAGGGTTGGCTATTCTGCCAGTCCTGCGTACTCTTGTGGGAACTGGATGGCCTGGGACATATGGGGTCAAGGACGGTCACCTTGGGGCCAGTGCTGTGGCACAGAGAGTTAAGCTGTCACTTGCAGTGGCAGCATCCCATATGGGTGCCAGTTCGAGTCCCGGATGCTCCACTTCTGATCCAGCTCCCTGCTAATGCACCTGGGAAAGCAGGGGAAGATGGCCCAAGAACTTGGGGCCCTGCACTCATGTGGGAGACCTGGATGGAATTTCTGACTCCTGGCTTCAACCTGGCCCAGCCCCAGCAACTGTGGTCATTTGGGGAGTGAACCAGCAGATGGTTTCTTTCTCTCAATCTCTCTCCCTCTCTCTCTCCCTCTCTCTCTCTCTCTCTCTCTCTCCCTCCCTCCTCCCCTTTCTCCCCCCTCTCTCCAGCAACTCTGCCTTTAAACAAATGAATAAATTAAAAAAAAGGATGGTTGCCCTGATGACTCAGGCTGCCCACTTCCCTCTAAAGTCCCTCTCACTCCTGTGAACTCCCATGGCTGTTGGTACCCACAGGACCTCTGAGTGATACTCAGAAGGTTCTGGGCTTGCCACAGGAGAAGCTCCTGGTCAACTTGAATGCCTAGCTAGGGTTAGTTTCAGCCACTTTCACTGATGTGTTCAACCAGACACAGGCGTTAGCTGGGGAGAAGGTACCTGGGCCTGGTGGAACCCAAGAGGCTAAGCCTAAGCAGTGGAATTCTAGAACGGCCATGGACATGGACTCTGCCTTCAGTGGCCCAGAAGCTGCTCCCAGGGCTGCAACTCAGGCCTTTGAGGCCCTCAGGACCTGTGCCTCTCCTGTGAGCCCCGGAACCCAGTCAGGGGGCTCCACTTTCTGCAGCTGCATGAGAACATCTTCACTCAGGGGTTCAAGAATCAGCTCCACTCCAGCCACGCCTCAAACCATCACCCACTAAACACTAGAAAAGAACACTTAGTGGCTGCTCACTGCACTCATAGGGCAGTATATTTGGGTTTATCAGGGGCAGTTTAACGTTCACAGTTTTCCTGGCAGAGATACCTTGAGACCGGGGGGGAGCCTTATCTGGATCCCAGAACAAGAGGTGACTTAACCAGAGAGCCTAGGGCCAGCAGCCCTGTCCCCCATAAGGGCTGGACGAAGAACCAATAAACCTGAGAGGGTGACACAAGGCCCTCCTAGAAAGCCAAGCCACAGACAAGGGGAGCAGTGTCTCCTCCAAGAGCCACAGCACCCAAGGACACCCCCAGCATCCAGGGTCGGGGGTGGTTCACTCATGTCCATGTGCAATGACAGACCTGCCAAGAGGTTCAAAGAACAGGGCAGGAGGGTGGGGTGGCCTCTGGGCAGAACTTCAAGCTCTAGCTCCTGAGCCCGACACTATGAAACAGACCCTGGTGGGTAAAGCTTTGCATCTGCCCCCAGAATTCTGAGTTGGATACGGCACTGCGCAGCAGAGAAGGCACACACACACCGCAAAGAAGAAAGTGGGTGTCGGCTCCATCCCAAAGGTGAAAACTGCAGTGAGACTCGCAGAGACATCCCATTCTGCCCCAGAGAGCTGTCACAGCCCAGGACTAGACTCCTAAAGCGTGGTTGGTTTTCCCAGGCCCTATCCCACTCAGGTAGCTGTGGTCCTGACAGACCTTGGCCCAAGACTCATAGAGTCTTTGGTCTTGGCCTTGGATTAGGCTGTGCTCGTAGTTTGGGTCTGGGGAGACTTCCCAAACGCAGCCTGCGCTGCAGCCCTCCAGGAAGAGTCCTGAGAACCTGCCAGTCGCAGCCACTGTTCTTCCTCTGCATTCTGGTAGACCCTGTGACCACACCTGTTACAACAGCAGTCCAGAGGCTGCTTCATCACCAACGTCTGTGCTTGTCTCACTCACTCGACAGTGTGCTCTTAGAGGGAAGGCACCACGTGAGACTCGCTCCCAGCACTCGGCCAGTGGCGAGCACAGTGCCCATACACAGCAGCCCCTCCCCTTGCATTTAGCAGTGTGCAAAGTCAGAGGAACGGCAATCACTGGTAACATCAAGAGCTAATGTCAGAGTATTAGAGCAGGCATCCCACTCCTTGCTGCAGTATCAACATGGAGGTCCACGTTCCATGGACCCCAGTAGACCTCAGCCAATGATCACAACCACTGCGTTGCTGCAGCCTCAGGGAAGCAGCACAGGACCACGGCACATCACCATGTGAGTGACAGCCCCAGGCCTCACCAGCTGCCAACTACTCGGGGGACTCTGCCCCTCGGGAGTGACTCACAACTTTCCCCAGGCATCCAATTCATGGCAGATGTTCATTGCCAAGGGTTCAGGTGTCCATCATCAGAAGAATGGACACATATGTGCACGCGCGTGTGCACACACACACACACACACAGTGGAATATTATTTGGCTATTAAAAACAATGAAATTCTATCATTTGCAGCCAAATGGTTGGAATTAGAGGACAGCATGTTGAGTGAAATAAGCCGGACACACGAACACAAATACTGAGTGTTCCCCCTTAAATGTGGGAACTAAAATTAAGAAAGGGAGGGAGGGAAGGAAGAGGGGAGGGAAGGGGGAAGGGAAGAAAGGAGAGATGAGAAGAGGGAGGGAGGAAGGGAGAAAGAAAGAGAGAGAGAGGGAAATGCCTATGTTTATCAGTGCTGCTGCAAATGTGGTGTTTTGTTGAACTTTGAGTCTTTGTGAAACAAATTGTTAAGAATTATACACTATTACAGTTTTAATGATTCTGTGACTATCTTAAAATGGACTTCATATGAATGAAGCTGAACAATCTTTTCATTTGATTACTGCTCATAGCTCTTGCCTATTTGCCCTCTGGTCTAGGGTCTTTTTACTTTTGGTTTGCTGAACACTTTATGTAGTGGAGCCGTGAAGCCTTTGGCTGTAATGTAAATTAAAAGTATTGCATCTCAAAAGAATAAATAATAAATAAAATAAAATAGATTGGAACCAACTCCTACATCGTTTGGGAAGTCTCCCCAGACCCAAACTACGAGCACAGCCTAATCCAAGAATGTTTTCAAGCCGCAATTCCTGGGCCCCCTGCTGGACCTACTGAAGGGGGATTTCTGGCAACCAGACCATGGCTGCTGCATTTTTACAAGACCTCTGAGTGACTCTAGCAATTGTCTGGGTTTGGGCCCAACTTAGAGCGGGCAGGACCATGAAAGATTCCTCCTTCCCCCACAGCACATCTGCCCCTTTAAACTCAAAGGTGACAGCTGCTGCACGGCACTCATGCTGGCCTGGCAGCTGCGACTCCACTTCCCTGGATGCTCTGGTAGGAACCGTGATGTCTCCTTGGGAAGCCATCCCCGAAGGGACTCTGGGCAGGTGCTCTGCAGACCTTCATTCCGTGGGCATAATTCTTAGCGCCAGATCCCAAGCCACGTCCAGCTAAGGCTGATGGGAAGATCCATCCTCATGAGGCTGTGGGGTGTGACGTGACGTGGCTCAATGGAGCCCAGCACACCCACAGGGCCTTCCCCTCCTGCTGTCCTTCCTCTGGCTTTTGGTTTCCTTTCTCGTCCTCACTATGGGTAAAGCTCTTGGAGGAACGGTTGCCTCGGCTGGGCAGGGGTACACCTTTCCGGGGTGGCCCTGTTCCCCTGCTGAGGTCCTCTTTGCACACAATTGCCTCCTTCCCCTTCCAAGTGTCTGCCAATATTGAAAACAGAAGCAGCCCTGACTGGGCTGGTGGGACAAGAATTAACTCCAGTTCCTGGGCCAGGCAGAGACGCCTCTGCGAGGCATGCCGTCACCCAGGCAGCAGTTTGCCCAAGCCTGGACTCTCTCGATTCCGGTTTCCCCTTCCCAGGCTGCTCCTGAGGCCCTGGGATGCTTCACAGCCATGGGTGTGGAGCGCGTTCTCCAGGGCAGGAGCAAGTTCAGACCCCGCCCTCCTCCTGCTACCACCACAGACTCTGCTCAAGGCAAGGAGCCCCAGTGGCCACTGGAACTTTGTTCTGCAAGGCACTAGCCAAGGGAGGCCACAGGTCTTTGGTGTCCAGAGTTTTGGGGAGGTGGTAAGAGACGGAGGGCACTGCAGGACTTCCCAAATTCCTGCTTATTTCCTTGGCCCATCTGGGGTCCATGAGACCTTGAAAGAGAAGAAAGGAGAATGCTACAGCGAGTGGAGGAAGCGTGCACATTCCTTCTCTTAGCCCTTGCCCCCAATACAACAGGTCCAAGGGATCCAAAGAGATATCGAAAAGGTCATAGAGGGGCTGGCGCTGTGGCGTAGTGGGCTAAGCCTCTGCCTGCGGCATTAGCATCCCATATGGGTGCTGGTTTGTGTCCTGGCTGGTTCACTTTCCATCCAACTCTCTGCCTATGGCCCTGGAAAACAGAGAAGATGGCCCAAGTGCTACAGCCTCTGCACCTGCATGGGAGACCCAGAAGCTCCTGGCTCCTGGCTTTGGATTGTCCCAGCTCTGGCCATTGTGGCCATTTTCAGAGTGAACCAGCGGATGGAAGATCTTTCTTTCTGTTCCTCCCTCTCTCTGTTTATAACTGCCTCTGAAGTAAAAATAATAATAATAATTTCAATTTAAAAGAAAGTCATGGAGAACAGAATTAAAAGATGTTTATTTTGGTGCCATTTTTAAAAATCCATAGTTTGTTCTCCCATATTAGGCATTTTCCATGAAACTTTGGAAAACCCCTCATAAAGTCCCCAACCTGGGGGCTGATGCTTTCACATCTTAGCGAATCCCAACTCTGGCTCCAAGCATTTGAAAAAGGTCATTCCTGGTGATTGTGATATTTTCAGGGCCAAAGGAAAGGGTGTTTGAGATTACACTGGTCCTGGAAAATCTGCGATTATATGATTACAGGCAATACCAGGTTTCAGGCATGGAAAAGAGGAAAAGTAGGGGCAGGCTTCCCTTGTGCAGGGGCACCAAGGCCTGGGGGGAGGAGGAGGGACTGTCTATTGAAGAAAGGTGATGGGCCACATATGTGACCTAAGAGAAAAGGACCACAGAGCTGTTATATTTAGAAACATGAAAGCAGATGGACACAAAGAGAGGCATCGCCGTGGATCTGGGTGGGAAGGCTGCACATTATAGAAATGTCTATTTTCTTCCAGTTAATTTATAATTTAACAGGAGTGCACACACAAAAATCCCAATAGGATTTTTATTTTTACTCTGGCAAAATGATTCTAAAATTAATCTTGAACAACAAACAGATGGGAATAACAATGAATATTCTGAAGGAGAAAATAATTAAGGGGGGAAGGAATTGTTTCTCGCTTTGCCAGATATTAGAACATATTATAAAACAACAATTAAAATTATTCAACACCGAGGCTAGGAGAGAAAGAGAGCAGCAGAACAAAGGGGTGACTCAAAAAGCAGACTTAACTACATTTGAGGATTCAATGTGTGGTAAAACAATTCATTTCCCTCAAATCAAAAGGGAAATGAATTACTTATTAAATTATGTTGGAAAACTGCATAAGAGTTTGGACAATGTTATGCATGCATCTAAATAAACTCCAGATGCATTAACAAATTATATTTTTAAAAATCACATTACTGACAAATAACCAAAAATAGAATGAACTGCTTCTTGGATCTGTGGCAGAATGATAACTTTGTCAGCTTTGAAAAGAAATCACAAACACTGAAGGATTTGTCTAGATAAAAGCCTAAAATGCTGCACGGCACAAAAGAGAAAAACAGAACGACAAGAAGAGGAAAAGGAGAATGGGAAAATTTATACATCACATACCACAAAGAGTTCTACCCACAACATACGAAAAGTACTTTCAAATCAGAAGGGAAAATACCCACTGGATAGCCACATACAGGGACAGTTGGTTATGGCACAGGGAATGCAGCCACTGTCCCACGTCCGTGCTGGACAGGGTGGGCCCAGGCCGTCGGAAGAAAGGCCAGAACGGAAGCTCCTATGCAGTGTCCTGCGTGGAAATCCTGGGGTGCTGGGCTCCGCCTGACACCTCCTTTGCACCTTGTGCCCTAACAGGGACCTGCCTCTAGCCTGGGGATCCCCCGCTGTCTCTCTAGATTCTGCTCCCACAGACCCTGCCTTCCTGCTTCACTCACACGCCTTTGGCTGTAACTTACCTTTTTTTTTTTTTTTTTAATATTGATTTATTAATTGAAAGTAAGAAATACAGAGAAAGAAGAAGAACAGAGAGAGATCTTCCATCTGCCGGTTCACTCCCTAAATGGTCACAATTGCCAGGGCTGGACAGGCTGAGGTCAGGAACCAGGAGGTTCTTCTAGGTCTTCCATGTGGGTGTAGGGATGGGCCATCCTCCACTACTTTCCTAAGCCATAGCAGAGAGCTGGATTGGAAGTGGAGCAGCTGGGACTTGAACGGGTGCCCACATGGGATGACGGCACTGCAGATGGTAACCTGCTATGCCACAACACCAGCCCCTGCAGCCTAGCTCTTTAGGAGCCACCACCAACCTTCAGTCGCAGACTGGCAATCCATGCATACACATGTGCCCACGTGGGCACCTCTCTTTTGCAAGGCCCAAATGCTATGGCTCCTCCCAGAACCCAGTGCTGCCACGTGGCTGCCTCCTTGTCTGACGGGGACCTCTGCCCTCCCACGTGTCAGGCCCCACCGTCCTAGCAGAGATGACGTCATGTCTGTGCTCCAGGGGAGAAGGGCTGTGGCGCCCATGCCTGGCACCTGCCGTGATCTTGCTCCGACTCAGGCGCTCCACAGACACATGTGAAGTAAATGACAGGCATCTGCACCACCGATGCTTTCTCACTGAAAAACTAAACTTTAGAACACAAGGGACTGCTTTGATTTACATAATTGCATCTATTTCCACATCCTTGAGGTCAAGGATGCGCCCGATTCATCTCAGCATCCGCGG
Organism: Oryctolagus cuniculus; assembly: GCF_051225735.1. Lineage (NCBI taxonomy): Eukaryota > Metazoa > Chordata > Mammalia > Lagomorpha > Leporidae > Oryctolagus > Oryctolagus cuniculus. The sequence goes on along the minus strand of NC_142873.1, from coordinate 139,622,708 downwards.
CACTTATCCTGATGCTTGGCACTTTACGGCAGTCGTCAAGGGCGTGCCGCAGGGATGCGTTCAACTCAGGCTTATTAAATCAGCAAGTTCTGAGAGGCCAGGCGAACACTCGAGGAGAGGCTCACAAAGGTTACAGGCGAAACACGAGACTCAGCGGGAGAAAAGCACCGAGTTATCTTCCGAGAGCAAAGGAGATGGACGTTAAAGAGAGACGCCAGGGGCCGCGCTTCTACATGGGGGAGCTCTGCATTAAATGAGCCTTGTTCTTAAAGTAATAATGAACCCATTTGAAATAGAGAAAGACACACACACACACACACACACACACACACATACGGTGGGGCTGGGGTGCGGGGAGAGAATATCTTCAATCCACTGGTTCATTCCTTGAATGCTCTCAAAAGTCAGGAGCCTGGAACATGATCTGGGTCTCTCACGGAGGCTGGCAGGGACCCAAGGACCTGGGCCATCGCCTGATGCCTCCCAGAATGCACATTAGAAGAGGAAGCTGGATTGGAAGCAGAGCCGGAACTCACTATGAGATGTGGGCACCCCAAGTGGCAACTTAACCCTGTGCCAAATGCCCACCCCATGACTCTTGTTCTTAATCTTAGAGCTTTTGCTATCGGTGGGTGGCATGAAACGGTGCAGCATTTCAGGAGAGAGATGTTCACAGTATGTATCCAGAGTTATAAAAACATCCTGGCCCAATGACCTCCCTCCTAGAAATTTATCCAAAGGAAATAACTTACGAGACGAAGAAAACCCACCCCATATACACAAGGCTGTTCACTGCAGCCTTCTATAAAATAATTGAACATAATTAGTTGGATAAGTCATGGTGTATTCATGAGACAGAATACTCCAGAGATCTTAAGAATAAGAACGATGAATGACACATGGCAATGTGGCGGGACAGTCAACATAATCCAGACTTTAAAGCAAAGGATGCAAAATGGTATCTCACCTTGAAGAATCTAGAAAGAATGGCTAAATTTGAAACTGGTTTTGCTTGTTGGGAGACAGAGAAATTTACTTATTCAAATTATTATTTAACTTACAAAATACTAACATAATACCAAAAGCCCGTATATTAGCCCTTGAGTTCCAGCTACTTCTTGGAACACAGGGACAGCACACGACACAGGGCACGGCGCCAAGACTTCCCCTTTCAACCTGACATGATCATGGCCTGAGGTCCTCCAGCTGAAAATTCACTCAGGAATGCTCACATCATCACAAGCTGCTCACTTTGTGTATGACCGGAGCTCAGTAAATCAAGATACACAGATGGATGGATAGAAGGAGAGGAAGCTAACGACTGGGGAAATGTTTCAATCTGAGTATATTACATATTGGTGCATGATATTGGTAAAGTTCAAATACGGGTCATGGATCTATTCTTCATGAACTCTTTCAGCTTCCTTTAAGCTGTTACATAGTGGGAGACTCTGCCACCACCTTGCTTTGGTTACTACCCTGGCCTAGGACACTTGTGCTAAGGATTCCTTGTCCTTACTTCTGCAGGTGATCCTGAGAGAATTCTGGACATCCAGGCAACAGAGTGCACGAACTGGAATGGGAGCATGGGTTCAAACTACTGTTGTAAGTGGATCAAATTCCAGCCCATCACTGAATGGTCCCATTTAGCCTGTATGTTAGTTACAGTATCTCCTTGAACTTTGTTTTCATCTATGAACTGAGAGAATAAACAGTCTATAAAGATGCAGAAAAGACCTACATCTTCTCAATAGCATAAATTTTTTTTTGACAGGCAGAGTTAGACAGTGAGAGAGAGAGAGAGACAGAGAGAAAGGTCTTCCTTCCATTGGTTCACCCCCCAGATGGCCACTATGGCCAATGCGCTGCGCCGATCCGAAGCCAGGAGCCAGGTGCTTCCTCCTGGTTTCCCATGGGGGTGCAGGGCCCAAGCACTTGGGCCATCCTCCACTGCCTTCCCGAGCCACAGCAGAGAGCTGGACTAGAAGAGGAGCAACCAGGACAGAATCCAGCACCCCAACCGGGACTAGATCCCAGGGTGCTGGCACCACAGGTGGAGGATTAGCCAAGTGAGCTGCGGCGCTGGCCATAAGAATGTTTAATAAATATCATTTCCCTCCTTGTCCCATGCTTTCTCACTGTCACAATCTGCAACAGACTTTAACTGTAGCCCCCTCATTTAAAAATGCAAACCCACAGCATGCTTCGTATTTGTAATTTAATAAGAGTAAGCTCTCCTAGACCAGGGGCTCCTCCGTGGGATGGTTTTCTCCCCAGGGAATATTTGGTGACGTCTAGAGGCATTTTGGTCATCATAGCTGTTGTGTGGGGTGGGCAGAGGATAGAGATGTTGCGAAAACACCCTAAAATGCAGAAGACTGTACCCTGTACAAACAAAGATCTGGGCCAAAAATCACCAGGGCCGAGGTTGAGAAGCCTTTCCCCAGAGGAAATGGTCCACTGGAGAAAACAGCCTTCTGATGATTCTCTGACATAAAGCACTCCTTAGTCCAGAAACACGTGTGTGTGTGTGTGTGTGTGTGTGTGTCCAGAGCAGGAGGTGGAGAAGGTGGGAAGGGATTCAGAGCAAGGGGCTACTGGCCATGCCTGTATCCCTTTATCTCCCATCTGTCAAAGCCCAGCTCCAGTCCTCTGCCCCCTGAGGTCCCGATTCTCCCTCGCTTGCCCACTCCAGGTTCAGCTGCTGGTCTGTAGCTGCGACTGTGTTCACCCTGGGAGCCCCTGTCTTCCCGTTTCTCATGCACTCATGAGGCATTAAGAACTGAGCAAGAGCGATTAGGATCCACACCTCTCACTGCACTTTACAGAATGGTGCAGGGGAGTGTGGTGTGCCCAGTCCTGGCATATCTCTGGTGAAGGCTGTTTTAAAACTTCTGTTGAAAGTGGCTGCTAATGGGCTGTTAATTGGTTTCCTGGCTTCCTTATGGAAGTGTGAAGTGTTTCACTTGCTTGTCAACAAAGCATCAAGTCCAGTGCGCATCACCACCACCACTTCAGTTATCTGTCTTTCCCTCCCATGCTATTGCTCCTGGTGGAGGGATGACTGGACGGGGCTGTGTGGGAAAGGCTCTCCATCCTTCTGGAAGGAAGCGGGTAAAACGGGCAGAGCTTTGGGAAGGCACAGAATATGTGCAACCTGGCCCAAGCTTTCTCATCAGCACCGTCAGGACAAGCAAATTTCCTAAGCAGAGACTACACGGCTCAGAATGCAACACCTGGTGCCCAGCACCCGCTCAGGAAATACAGCAGAGTGGACGGGAACTGGTGCTGCTTCTCATGGTTCTGAGCAGTGGTCCCAGGAGATGAGGATTCACCAAGAAGACGCGACAGAATGAGAGGAAAGAAGCCGGAGCCATCTTTTCTCTCAAAACGCTTTTCATGGCGAGTGACAGCATGATACGGAGAACAGAGATGGAAAAAGACCATCTATGGAGCATCTACAGCTGTGCGGGCAGCTCGGAGGCCAATGACATCATTCTGAAGTCCCTGTTTGCTGCAGACAATGTGCCGTAACATGAAGGAGGAGCGCATCTGTGCAGTCTCGCCATGGTGCTTCCCCAGCCAGGACTTGTTTTGAACAAGGCACTGCTTTGCAGCTCTTTGCACGATTATTCAAAGACATCGGAGCCATCAAGATCGTTTCCCCATTCCCCTCTAACTAAGAAGGAAAGAGCAGCACTGTTTGCTAAGCGCTGTGTTAATATTTATTGTGACTAACATATGGCAAGATTTAGGACACTAATTTATGAAAGTTCATGCAATACAGAAATGCATGTGCTAGTTTATATTTTTATGGCATATATAGAAGCTTCTATTGATTACACACTAAGATGTTTGATCTGGAGTCAGGAGCAGAATACCAGAGCTTAACACCGTCCCTCAATCAAAGCATGACTGGGCCCTGGAATGATCCCCTTTAGCGGGAGCTTCCAAGAATTCACTGTGGAAAATGTGGAGGCCGCCCATGTCATTGTCACCCTTTGCTCTAAGTAAGATCAGTGGAACCTGAAGGGAGTGCTACCCAAGATAGATCAGGAAACTCACAGCCAGGCGGGGGCATCCTGGCCGCCAGCACGAAGCTGAGCGAGAACTAAGAGCCAGGTCTGTAGATTCTGAATCCAGAGGTATCTTAGGACACCAGGCCTTTCTTATCAACATCATTCTGCTCCCAATTAGACTCTGAGCTCCCAGAGGCAAAGCCCAATATTCTGGAAGCATCAGCCTAGGGGTGGGGTACTCAGCATAGGGCGGACAGATGGCATTCCCTCGCCTTCACGGGGTGCAAATGTGACGCTGCCACGTGGTGCACAGGCAGGTAGCCAGTTGGCTCTCCCTGGCCTCCTGCATGGAAGCCAGCATCCCTGGGACTCAAGCTGTGTTCTGTTAGACCTCGATGTCCAGACACTGACTTCAAGTGATGGACGTGCCTGGGATATCATCCTCCTCTATCCCAGAATAGTCCAGAAGAAAAAAACGCCACACTACCCTCACTGAGTCCCTGCTCCACAGTTCTCATCAACAAGCCTCAGGCACCCCGTCTTTGTTTCAACCCCACACTGCACCGGCCCATCCTGGCAGCACCAGCTCTGTCCTCTTTTCTTAGCCTTCGGCGAGCATGGTCGGCTCTCGGGAGGCTGCCAGCCCTGCTCCCGCAAATGCGGGGCCTGCTGAGTGGCACTGCAAGATCCCGCCCTCACTGCAGCTTTTAGAAGGAGGTGCTAAGACTACTCCTGAGAGCCCAAGGGCCAAGGGGATTCTTGGTGGACCTGAGTGACAGCCCCCACCCCACCCCCCAGGCAGCTTCCTGCCACCTGCACGCCTGGGCTTGTGGGGCAGCTGTCTGCTTTGCTTCCCACTTCACCCCCACAGCTCTCTGCCCCAGAGACCTGACCATCTCCCAGTGCTCCTTGCCTTGTTTCATCTGATGGATGTCACAGCTTGAGCCTCCCTGGTACCTGGGACCCTCACAGCCTACACCTTCACCTTCCAGGCCCTGCCTGCCACCTGCCTCTGTCCGCTGTGGTCGCTCCACAATGTCAGGGTCTTCCATCACCGGTCACTTTCAAAGACCCAAGATGCTCCCTGCAAGTCTTTCCTGAACCTTCTGTCCCCATGGCTCCCACGGGGCTCCAAGACTGACACTGGTGGGCACTGGATCCCCACCACGCAAAGGGAGCAGAGATGAGCAGGTAGCAGCTTTATTTTCCCTTTTCAGTAAGGGTGATCTGTCCAATGTGTATCTAAGGGTGACTTGATCTTTAAGCCTCTGTGAATTTGCACATAAACTCCTGAGTCATCAAAGATACTCGGTCAGACAAAGTGGCTTTTGTTTGTTTGTTTGTTTGCATGTGATGAATAGAATTGCTTTGGTACAACCCGACTCATACAGCAAGCCCTGCATCACGGCGGAGATGGGATCGTTCCCCCTAGGTTACCACTCCCCATCCCCAGGGGCCACCGAGCTCTGCTACTCAGACCTTCCAGGTCCCAGGCAGCCCACTGTGGGGGGTGAAGGATCACAGGGTCAGGCTCTCTGCCCTTCCCTGAGAGGATGAAATGGAAAGAGGTGGAGGAGGTGGGGTGGCGAGGGTTGGGAGAAGAGGCGGCGACAGCCTGGAGAAGTTGGGACCCCGGGCTTTCCCACAGAGGCAGTGTCTGACCTCTCGCTACTGCACATGGCCCCTCACATTCGCCAGTCCCACTGTGGCTAAAGACAGAGACGATTTGTGTCGCCAAGTATGGCCGATGGCCCGAGCGGAAGGGAGAAGAGCTTCCAGGTTAACGCTGCAGCATGGAGCACTGGACTCCGGCCCCTTCCCCAGCCACCAACGAGGCAAGACAGCATGACCCCGCACCCCTCCCTCAGTGCCACACAGGAGGAGGCGATTCCAGGACACTTGGCACTCCCTGGCAGGTCTCCCGCAGTAGCCAGAGGCAGGTGCAGACTCTAATGCCCCCTCCCGTGTTGCTGGGCTGTAGGGTAGGAGTGGCGGCATCCAGGGAGGGGAGGAACTGGCAGGGTCTGAGCCTGGTGGACCACATTCCCCAGGGGGGTCTCTATCTTACTCCAAAGGGTCACCAGGGAGGGCGAGATGGCAATGAAGAAGATCCCCAAGTGTCAAGAGCACCTGGCCTCAGGGCCACAGTCTACACCACTGCCAGCCACGAGGACACCCGCAGCAAGCTTCCACAGAATTGAAGGAAGCCACGGGAGTGAAGCCCGCGTGGTAGGCCCTGCAAGGCTCCCAAGGACGCGGCCCCAGGACGGCTGGGCAGCAGCGACCCCTCCCGGCTCACTTACACACACAGCCTGGCTTCTTAGCCGACCACTGGTTATTCTTTTGGCACGTGATTGCCTTCTGCCCCACCAGCTCAAAGGCAGGCTGGCACTCAAACGTGAGCGTGTCACCGTGGCGAAACCGGGAGCCTTCCCTCCGGCCATAGGCAGGGATTCCAGGGTCACCGCAACTGCCCTGCTCGATCTCTGAAAGACAGGAAGAGGAACAAACAGAGACAAACGGTGACTTCGCCCCTCTTGTGGCGCGCGAGGTCCACATGCCCCAGTCTGCTGCTGTTCTACCAGGAGTCAGTGCTCAGAGCGACACAGGTGTCACGAGGGATGGCATCCCTGGGAAATCCTGCAGCGTCCTGGGATGAGGGGCCCCCTCTCCTATGCTGGCAGCCCAGATATTTTCCTGGACTCTACATTCTCCATGGGTTACCTCCCCAGAGCCCCCACGTCTGCAGACTTCCTTATGGAACTTGACCCTGCATCTACCGATGTCCCTTTATCGATCTTAAGCACAGTGCATTCCTGAGCAGCAAAGGCAAGCCCAAGAGGAGAAGGTCGCTGGCGCTGGGCTGCTGGCCTTGGTCACTAACCAGAGCTTGAGTGAAAATCAATCGTCTCTGCTCCTGATATGGACACGCTCTCCTGAAGACAGGTTTTGCTGCAATTTGAAATGGCAGCAGGTAAAATGAAACAAATGACTCATTAAATACGCGGACACTTTTGAGCCCATGGCAGTGAGGCAGGCATAGAGTGGGCTCCCCAAGATAGTTCTGGGGGCCTGGACTTGGTGGTGTGATAGGCTGGCCGCCTTGCTGGAGAGCCAGGAAGGGCCTGGATGCTTCTGGAAGGAGTCTGTCCTGGTCAAGTCCCTGGACTCCCCCTGAGTCACCCCCCACTTGCATGGTGCTGTGCCTGGTGCTGGGGGATGGAGGAGGAGCAGCAGCAGCGGCAGCTCAGGACCAGGGAGGGCAGTGTCCTGCAGGAAGATAGGAGGTCATGCGGGAGGTGCCAGATGGTGCGGTGTGGACTATCGGTCCTGCGACTGGGCAGAGAGGAGCCTGGAGTCATGGGGGGCAGATTTTTTGGACCTCTTCCCAGGATTCTCAGCCTAAGGGACCTTGGCTTTTTTTGCAGATGCCATTAAGGGCATTTGGAATCTGTGGTCCTGAAAGTTGCTGTGTGTGACCCTGACAAAAATGAGTCTGCAAAAACTCTCTCAACCCAGCATGGGGCTTCTGTGGGCACAGTGGGGCTGCTGCGCCAGCCCCAGGCACTGCCTCCTAGGGTCCGGCTCTTCTTGGCTGTCCAGTCTGTGGCAGCCTGAGAGCCCTGGCCTCCAGCTGCCTGCTGAGGGCTGGCAGGACCGGGATTCTTTGGGGGGTGGGGTGGGGGTTGGTGTGTGTAAGTCAAACACCTAGGGCTCTGTGCGTGGGGGTCTCTGTAATCAGGAACCAGGTTGGAGGAACCTCAAGGGCGAGTCAACGAAATAGCTGTCCGCCCCCCAGCCCGTGGCCTCCCCTCTGCACACACACACCTGCAGAAACCATCTGAGCTCTCCTCTGAAGCTGGCTTTGCCCACGCTCAGGGCCGGAAGAGGGGATACCCCGAGGCATTCTGGGGGAGGCGGCCCTTTTGCTCCGGGTCTCAGAGCTCCAGCCATCTGAAGGAAAGGGAGAAGGGGCCCCTGTGACTAGCAGGCCTGGAGGAGCAAGCAGCTGTCCCTCATCCTCCCAAAGTGCTCGCTGGGCTCCAAGTCCCTGGGATGCAAGGACTGTCACTGCAGGCATTCCCAGGCCTGGTGAAAGTGACCAGGGTCTGAAGACAGCCGGACCCCGCTCACTGCAGGGTGGGGCTCAGAGACGAGGTCTGAGCAAGGCGTCCCTGTGCTGTAGAGGATGCATGAGTGGGGTGTGTCAGTCCGCGTCCCTGTCCACGGCCCCTAACTGAGGCTGTGATGCTTCCAGAGAACAAGCATCCTGGGGGGAGGGGAAGGAAGCTGCCCAGCACCCCGCACTGTGTAAGACAGCCCTTCCCCGCTGCTCTCACCCAGCCAATCTCACCGGTTGTCAGTGCAATCAGAAGCACGTGCTGAACCCTGTGTGCCAGCACCTGTGCTGTGCACTCGAGATCTGGATGCGGTCTCTGCTCTTAAGGAGCGATTCAACAAGGAGCCAGGTATTCAAGGCACTGCTGATTCGTGCTCGGCACAGAAGCCCCTGACTCAAATAGGATGCAGGGAGTGAGCCACTAACCTCATGTGCTGAATTCCAGGAGGCACCAAAAACTCAACAATCACGAGAGATACCTTAGCACAATGTATTTGTAATAAAATCACAATTCGTGCATATCCATCCAACCCACAATGAAGACAGATACCAACATTTAAATTCAAGACTGGATTAGAGCTGGCCTTAGATGACTGATATCAGTCCCCTCTCCCTAGTCCTGGCTCTGTCACAGCCTGTTTCTACTTAAAATGTTGTTATTTCCTATTACAAATGTTTTGCATTTATCTTCATTTAAAAATACTGCATTAAACTGTTATTTGTCTTAATTCCTGAGGTTTTTTTTTTTTTTTTTTTTTTTGCTCCCTTATATTTTGTGCCTGAGGTGAGTGTCTCATGCACCTTACCCTAGTCTCAGTCCTGGGTTAGGGATGGCTTCTTGGAGGAGGTGAGGTCTCCAGGAAGGTTCCAGGGCGTGGGGGAGTCAGCAGGGTGAAAGCAATATGGGAGAACGGAACCTCCGCGGGGTGGGAAGACTCCCAGCCAAGTTCTGCGGGGCAGGCCACAGACTGCAGCGTAGGTGTGACAGCAACTGCCCAGCAGTTGTGACCAGAAGCGACTTCTAGTCTATGACCAGCGACTCTACCGCTGATTATGCAGGTGTGCACCTGTGTGACTTCCCACATAATGACTAGGTATTAGTGCCCCCATTTTAAAAGTAAGAAAACCGAGACCCAGAGAGAGACATCAGGTAACTACGCAAGGCACAGAACTGGTGGAAGATCTCAGATCTCAACTCGGGCTGTGTGGCGCTCGGGCTCTCCACCCGAGGCTGCTTTCTGCAGGCACGGGTGCTCTCTACAGCATGATGGGAAAGAAACCAGGGACAAGGCACCCATGGGAAGTCTGCTAAGGAGGCTGGACTTCAGCGTGTAGGTGATAGGGAGTCGATCAGAGTTTTGATCTATATAGTTTATAGTCCATCTAGCTTTTGAGAAAGACCTCTCTGACCACTCCATGGAGACTAGCTTGGGGCAAACAACTGGATGCAGGAACACCATGCATTCACTCAACAAACATCTGAGCCACAGTGCTGGGCACCGAGGGCATGGTGGGGACCAAGGCAGATGCAAGCCCTGGATCCACAGAGCCTCCATCCTAGTGGGAAGTGTTTGATGGTGTCCTGGACTGGGCACAGGCAGAGGGGATGGAGAGGGGTCTACAGCAGGAAGAAGCCACAGACCACACAGGCACTGAGGATACAGGCTATAGAGGAAGGGCAGGGGCCTAACGCTCGGTGGGCTTGGCCTGGGCACTGGGTGCTCTCACTGGAACACGAGGTCTGGATGGAGGGTCATCATCAGGGCCTCCATGAGACTCTCCAGTGGAATGATCTATTCCACTTAGGTTCAGGAGAAAAGTCTGGTCTGGAAATAGGGAATTTGGGATTCCGCTCGTAGATGGGAAGAGACATCTTGAAGTGCGTGAGACCACCCAAGGTTGGGGGGGCTGGGGGGGTCGGGGGTGAGAAGAGGTGCCCAGGTAGGGATATCAGAGGCACAAGCAGAATGGGAGCCTGAAGTGCTGGGCAGAGCAGGGTCCCAGAAGCTTAGAGAAGGAGGAGTTCCCAAGAGATCTACAGCCTCACGTGCAGCTGGGACGTTTACAAAGCGTTGACGAGCAGTTTGCCATGAAAAGGAGGCCGTTGCTGATGCTGGCAGGAGTGGATCAGTGCAAGGATGGGAGGAGAGGCAGATGCTACAGGAGAAGGAGAGGACTTTCAAAGGCAGTGAAGGAATCGAGAGAAATTAGGTATCAACTGATAAGGGCCAGGGCCTTGTGTGAACATATATACAAATAGAAATGTACTTGAGATGGGGGAGACATGACCATGTTTAAATGCTGGGGAAGAACAAGGGGAGGGGTGGGGAGGAAGACAGAGCGAGCAGTTAACTGTAGGCATGGGGGAAGAAACAGGGAATGATGGCAGGAAGCTCCAGGAAGGCGGGAGCCAGGGGACCTGGAGCAGATGGGAGGGTCAGCCTTGGAGACCAGGAGGGACCGCCTTCCCTTGTGACAGCAGGGCAGAAGGGAGAAGTGGTGGCAGTGAGTTTTCAGGTCACGAGACAGGAAGTTGAGGAAGACCCTGTGATGATGCAGGCTCTGTTTTCTACCTGGAGGAAGAGGTCATGGTCTTTGCTGAAGGTAAAGCTAGCAGGTGTGGGTTGACAAGCAGCTACACTGAAGAAGAGGAAGCCCAGGCCAGACAGATAGCCACGAACTTCTGGTGCCCCACCAAGAGGCATGGCCTGCTTGTCCCAGCAGCCTGTAGTAACTCAGTTCACATAGGAGTAGAGAAAGGGACGGCAGGATGACTGGCGGGATGGGGGGTGGTGCAGGATGAGTTTGGAGAAATGGGATCCAGTTGTCATCCAGAGGGCTTAGGCTAAAGAAGGAAGGAAGTGCAATCAGCAGAAGGGGCTGGGGGATAAGAGAGCCAAGCAAAGGGTGACGAAGGGGTGGCAAGGGGGAGTGCAGGAGCGGAAGGGACAGAGGCCCCCAGAGCAGCATGTGTGACGCGGAGGGGTGACAAGGCGTGGCTGCAGCCAGAGATGAGTGCACAGAGAGGCAGTGAGAACAAGGACTGAGAGACAAGGCAGTGGCGAGGCCTGGAGGGGAGAGCAAGAGACCAGTGACCGTGAGAGGAAGGAGGGGAAGGAGGGGGTGGGCTGGAAACAGCGCGCAGTTAAAGAGGGAGGCAGAGCGGCACTGGAGAGCGAGCACAGGAGCCACCTCTCCAGTGCAGCATTCGTCAGGGGTGGGGAGGGCTGCCGGGTTGCAGTGACCTCAAGCGGAAGTCAGGCTCAAAGCAGCATCTGGCAAAGTGGTCCATGACACAGTGAGATGAGGTGACTGGAGAACCAGGACTGGGAAGAACAGAGCACGGTGTGGCGCGAGCGTGGAGGATCCTTCTGGAAAGGGACACACGGCCAGTGGCTGCCTTGTGTCCTGGTCAGGACCTTCCCTCACGCCCAGCATCATCACTAACAGGGATGGGGGAAGGGATCAGGGCCCTGTCTTCCTGCAAAGCTATCTTGGGCTCCACTGCCCTGCCTGCAAGGGGCTGACCTGGGCCCTCCTGGTCAGGGGCTGAGCAGTCTGATGCTAGGAAGCAGCACTGCAAATAGATAATGGAATTCTGACTCGGAGAAAAATCATGCATGCAACTTCCTGTTACCTGGTTTAAGCTAATTCTGTAAGTGTCTCTCTCTCTCCTTTTACTAGCAACAGCAAGCTGGGAAACAGGATCATGGCTTCTAGGACGCCTTAGAACTCCACCACACCCGGGCTCTGCCACGCAGCATAGTTCCTTCCCCTCCCCTGACCTGTGTGATCCCTATCATTTGTGATCAGCTGCCCTGGCTTCTCCCCAGGGTTTTCAATTTCTGCTACCAAATCAGAATCCTCCTTTGGGACAAAATTTGTGCAGAATGGATGCATCACCTGTCTCTGACTGCATCACTGACTGGGGCCGGTGTTGTGGTGTAGTGGGTAAAGCCACCGCCTGTGACACCAGCAGCTTCCCATCCCATACGGGTACCCATTCATGTCCCAGCTGCTCTGGGACAGTGGAAGATGGCACAAGTGTTTGGGCCTCTGACACCCATGTAGGAGACCTGGATGAAGCTCCTAGATCTTGGTTTTGGCCTGGCCCAGCCCTGGCCATTGAGGCCATTTGGGTAGGGAAGCAGCAGTTGGAAATCTCTCTGTCTCTCTCTCTGTGTGACTCTGCCTTTCAAATAAACAACTGTCTTAAAAGAAAAAAGAAAAGGAAAGAAATCCATTGCCTATTCCATGTGCTCCAAGAAGAGAGGCAGGGTCGGGAGGAAGATGGGAGCCAGGTTGGGGCTGCCATCTGCTGCCTGTCCACGTGGGTGGGGTTTCGTTTGCCCCTTCATTTGTCACTGTTCCTCAACTGGGGTGATGGCTTCCTCCCCTTTCACAGGCCCAATGCCTAACGCTAACAGGGTTCTGCATAAAACGTCACCTCCTCCAAGATGTGCTCCCTGACCACACACCTGATGGTGCCCCATTTCTTTGCTCTCGTGGCATCCCCTTCTCTCTCGTCATCACACTGACTGCCCCTCGTAACTATTCGTCAATTCATTTGACAGGTGTTCTATTGGCTACTGATCTAGACATGGCAGGCAGGGCTGAGGGATGATAGCCTGTCCGCAGTTTGCCATCTGGCCAGGCATTCCCCAGCCCAGCCCAGCCCCTCGCTCCTAGGTTGGCCTTCCCTACCCCTCGAATGTGAGCCTTATGAAGGGGGACGCTAATTACGTACTTATGACCACCGTGTACCCTGGCACTCTGCACAGTGCCTGGACCACAGGTAACACTGCTGAATGCATGTGTTCAGCTCATATCTACTACAGGGACACTCTGCCAACAGCCACCCCAAGCACCAAAGATATGGAGCCACCTGATCCATGGCTGCTGCCCTTGGAGATACAAATGATTCCACAGCAGATGATATGGGCAATGGTGGTGTGCATGTGGCCACAGGGCCTGTGGGAAGCAGAGACGACAGCTCTGGTCGCTGGGAGGGACATGGGGCAGGCTTCAGAGACTGTCCCAACCAGAAGCCTGGGAATCAGCCTGGATCCCGCCCTCCCCCTTCTTTCCCAAAGCTGAGCCAGCGGATGGAAGACCTCTCTCGGTCTGCCTCTCCTCTCTGTGTAACTCTTTCAAATAAGTAAATAAATCTTTATAAAAAAAAGACCCTATCTCCTTAGTATGACAGGACCCCTGAAAGCCCCTCCCAGCCCAGCCTCGTGTTTGACCGTCACTGACCTTGACAGTTCTACAACACAAAATGGAGCCACCCGCCCACAGGAAGGGCTCTGAGTGAGGGCTCTGAGGTCGGGAAGTCCTGGTTCCAAATCCTGGCCCTGATACTAAGGAACAGACCTGGGTCACATCACTTAGTCTCTCTGAGCCTTGGTTCTCTCATCTGTGAAATGGGAACTGTAACCTCAGCACTATCTTCCAGGGCTACTGTGAGGATTCCACGAGCTCTCACAGATACAGCGCCTGCCAAACTGCCCAGCACATGGCACGTGACCAGTAACTAGCTGGCGTCCCCTTGCTGGTATCACCATCGCTGCTGTTTGCAGAGCCTGGGTCCCTCATCTGGCACCTGCTGTCCTCTTCTGCCCATCTGGGATCTCCCAGGTAGCCCAGGAACCCTTTCTCGCTGCCAGCCCCATGGACGGCATTGTTAGTGTTGGGGTTGAAGCTGCCATGCAGGGTCGGTTGCTCCCTGTTCTGTGCTAAGCGCTCTGAGGACTGAGATGGTGGTGCTTCTGGAATGTCGCTCCCCTAGCTTCTGACAGAGGACAGGGCCCAGGACACACGGGGCGGGGTGGGGGGGGCACGGAGTAGAGGCTGCAGGAAGGAGGGGAGGCAGGAGGAGAGCATGGGAGGGCCAGCAGGCAGTGGGGCATGGAGGATGTGTGTGTAGACTGGAAAGCAGCTAGATGCTCACTGTGGCAGGAAGTGAAGAGGCAGGGGATGGGGCAGGGAGGTGGCCCAGGGAGATGGTGAAGGGCCTGGCTCACTGAGGGACCCGTGGTTAAGCTGCATCCTGGAGGGTGTCAGCCAGTCCCATCCCAGTGCCTCACACAGGCTAAGTCCTCCAGATCCATGAGCACAAGCTCCTCGTCCGGTGCCCAGGCCAGCTGAGGCACATGCAATGTGGCTATCACACCACAGGGGAGGGGGCGGGCTCAGGTCCTGGGCTGCTCCTTAGAACCAGACCCCACCCAGAGTTTCCGCTTCTGATGACGGAGAAGCAGCAGTGGTGACAGCGTGCATCTCCCTGTGTCCCTCTGGGGCTCAGTGCATCTCTCTGCACTTGACCTTCATGAGCAGCACGCGGGTACAGAGGACAGAGGTGGGCAGCATTCTTCCGGCCTGCGTCCCCTACAACACGGCCAATGGGGCTGCACAGGCTGAAGAAGGTCGGGAAACGGGTGAACACAGCCATGTGGAGCTCTTAGGTTGCCTCCATGCTGTCTGCAGCAGCCCCAAACCAGAGCTTCCATTTGCAGAAATCCATGCATGGAGGGACTCTACCCTGGACAAATGCCGTCCTGCCAGCTCTGAATGTGGCAGTGTCCTCTGCCGCTCCCCAGCTTTCAGCCACCAGGGGCTGGTTCAGACTGGGTCCTGACGGGCTCCGCCAAGGGGAGGCAGCTTTGGTTCTCAGCGGCCGAGAAATCTTGAAAGGTATGGTAGAAAGCCCTCAAGTAGCTAAGGAGGGATAGGCCTGTGGATTTCCCAGGCCAAAGTTGCAGTGTTCTGGCCTCCTAGTTTATAGGGCCCAGACAAGAAGGGCAGGGGTCTGGAAAACAGGGGAGGGGAGGCTGAGAATGGTTCCATGTCGGACATCCTCCGCCGCCCCCCCCCACCAGACAGAAGTGGCACCAAGGGAGCGGAACCATGCACTGATCTGTAGCCCTCGGCTTCCTTCCACACCTGGCTCCACCACCGCCCTTTGAGGAGGCCCAGCCATGCCCACGGGGATGTGGGCTCTGCCCTCAACTTGGTTCCCATGGAGGTTCCACCTTGACCCCAGCCAGGCCGCCCCTTGCAGCAGTGTCTGCCCACGCCCCTTTCATCTTTCCAGCAAATCTCTGACTTCAGCTCTTCCAGGCAGCCTTCCCGGAGGCCCTCCAGCAGGTCAGTGGCTGCTCCTCCCTATGTACCCATCCTATGGCACTTGCTGTATGCTAGCATTAGGTGAAGGCCAAGGCTGTCACCCCAGTGTCCTGAACAGTGTCCGAGACACATCTCAGGGCCTTAGGAAAGGCTGAGCAATGGGATGAACTCAGTCCTAACAGGAGCCCTGGGCTGCTGGGTATCCATCTGCATAATCACTCATCTCCACCTCCCTCCACCTCCTCCCTGCCTCCAGGGTCAAGTCCCAGCTCCTTCCTCCCCCAGGGCCAGCCTCCCAGATTTAGCAGGAGGCTGGCGGATTCTAGGCTCCAGTCAGAAGGGAAGGAGACTTCCAGATTGATGCTAAAACTTGTTAGCAAGTTGTGTGTAATTTTATAATGTTTCTGGTAAGTGCTAATTGCCTGTTCCTTAAATATTTCTTGTTCTACTGGGAGGCAGAGCAATTGCAACTATGAATGCGTTTCCCACAGCTGGCCGCCCCCATGGAGGGGGACCGAGTTTCTAAGCGCAGAGCGCTCAGATAGTGACAGATCCTGAGTTCCCTCCCCCGCCTGGCCTGGGATTGTGACAGGCGGAACTAGAAGCATTTCTGGGAAGCACATGCCCCAATTTTCCCATCGGGGCTCATACTTTTAATGAGGCAGGGGGATGGGAGAGGTGACAGGGCAGAAACTGCAGTGCCACCTGCCTGCCCTAAGGTAGGAATGCCTGGGGGAGGGGTGGGAAAACGGATCAGGAGGTTCCTGCCCTCAAATGTCACACCATCCATCCCAGCCACCTGGTAATCTTGAACCCTGATGTCTCTCCTGCGCGGAGTCTCTCACAGATCCAGGGGGCTCAGGGCAGGCAGGGTCCAGGCTGAAGCTTTGGGCAATGGCGCAGCTTGGGAGAAGAGCCGCAGGCCTGGGAAGGAAGGGCAGGGAACAAGCTTGCGCTGGAGCATCTCTGAAATGCCACGCCCTCCACTGGGCTCTTTTCCACATTGAGCCCTCGTAAGACCCTGGAGAGCTAATGAGTCATCAGCCAACTCTTCACTGGACTCACTGACCAGAAGGCACGGGAGGGACTGGCCAGCAGGGAGTCCACAGAAAAGCCTAATTTTAAACTGGGTTTCTCCAACCCCAAAGCCTACAGGGACCATATGCATGGGCTCCGGGCACCCAAACGCCAAGAGATGGTAACGTGGGCAAAACAGAGCTGAGAGGGGGCCCGTGTGAGAAGTCATGGTGGCTTAGTGCTACAGAGCTTTGCCCAGCAAAGCCCTGGACCACTGAGAGGCGAATAAACTGTAACCTCTGTCTTGAATGGAATCACAGGAGCAGGAATTTGGTTTGCAGTTACTCTCATGGAGAACTTGGAGTGCATGTGAAAGAATCTGTACGTTGTCCTAACATCAACAGAAAGTTCTCATTCCAGTGTTTGGTGTAAAGTAGAAGTGAACTGTGCCAGATTTGGATTCTGGGAAAATCACTGCACTCCAATGGCAGGTGGGGGAAGGGAGGGAGAGGGCTGGCATGAGGGATGCTGGGTAGGAGGACTGCGCTGCCACTGAAGTGAGAGAGGTCAAGGGAGGGGCTCACTCACAGCAACCAGGGGCGGAGGGGGAGAGGGAAAGGAATATGTGGGGAGGAGACCCAGAGATGGGCTGGATGGCTGTGCTGACGGTCCAGAAGCGGGGCACAGGTGCAGGGATGTGGGCGTGGGAGTGGAGACAGGGAGCTTGGCTGTGGATAGTGTTGTGGAGTGAATCTTTGTATTTCTTCAAGTTCATAGGCAGAGGCCCTTAATCCTGCTGTGCGTGTATTTTGAGAGGTGGCCTCTAAGGAAGTAATTCAAGTTCAATGAGGTCATAAAGGTGGGGCCTGATCCAACAGGACTAACTACTGCTTCATAAAATAATCTCTCTTCATGGGGAGGCATGCTCTGTGTACGTACACTGAGAAAAGGCCGTGCATGGACAGGGTGAGAAAGTGGCCGCCTGCAGCCAGGCAGAGAGCCCTCACCAAAAAAACTGGCCAACACTGGACTTCCAGCCCCCGGAACTATGATAAAAGAAATTTCTGTTGCTTAAAGCACCCCATTGGAGGCATTTTGTACAGCAGCCTGAGTAGACCCATGCAGATGGGCTGGGTTTGAGATGCTTGAAGGGGAATTGTAAAGACATGCAAAAGGCAGGCATGGGCATTTGGCACAGGGGTTAGGATGCCACCCAGGATGCCTACATCCCATATCACAGTGCCTGGGTTCAAATCCCAGCTTTGCTTCTGGTTCTAGCTTCCGGCTAATATGCATGCTTCGAGGGCAGCAGGTGATGTGCCAAGTACTGGGTTCCTGCCACCCATGTGGGAGACCTGGATGGAGTTTTGGGCTCCTGGCTTCACCCTGGCCCAACCTCAACTGTTGAAGGCACTTGGGCACTTACAGAATGAACCAGTAGATGGAAGATCAATGAACTTTTCTCTTTCAAAAGATAGAAATTAAAACTAAACGTGTAACAAGTTGACTGAAATGCAAATGGGAACAGTTGTGGAAGTTGATGTCATGGGGGTAGGTGAGACTAACTGCAGAAAGTTCTAGAACAACAGGACTGAAGGCTGAGGATGGACCCCGAGGAAGGGCAGTAAGGAGCCACACAGGAGCTGTGAAGGGGCAGCCGAGAGGTAGAGGAGGACCAGGAGGTGCAGATGAGAGAAGCCCAGAGAATGGGATGGGCAGGGACAGAGTTACTGTGGGCTCAGGATCTCAGCCCACCACCCTTGTATTCACGGGGCTCCTGGCCATGAAGTGTGACACGGACTGGCTGCATCCCTCAGCAAATGAAGGCAAAGCTGGCAAGGACCAGGAGGAAGTGGGTTCACTTGGATGAACCCTCCTAGGCTGGCTTCTCTGACCAAGTTCTAATGTTTTTGGAGGCCTCTAGGCTGTGTGTGCCCCAGATTCTGCCTCTACCCCTACACTGTGGCCACAGTGAGCCACCTCGTTTCTCAGCCAGTCTGGGGAGGGAGATCCCTAGAGGGGTGCTGTTGTGAGGCAGGGATCTAAAACGGGAGCCTACAAAAGCCAGCACAGGCCCCATGGGGGCAGAACCAGGCCCGGCCTGGAGACAGCGCCTGGAAAGTTTAGGTGGAGAGGCACTTTGGTTTCCCCCTGGGGTGAGTGCTCTCTGGGCCAGGCAGTGCCCAGGGAGCTTTCTGTGGTCCCATTTCACCGTCGTGATGATGCTATAGGGTTGGCATTATTCTCCATTTTATTACTGGGGAAAACAAGGCTCAACGAGAACCACATGACTGTTCCAAGGTCACACGGCTATGACCATGCCAGGTCCAATTCCAGGGTCTATTCCATCTTCATAGGACCTGCTGTCACTTTGTGCAGAACCTCATGTCACTCTGCTCGTCAGCGACGGATGGAAACACCCCGCCTCTCCTTCCCAGTTTTCCATGGGTCCAAGGAGAAGTCACGCCGACACCCAGCCCGTGATCAGCACTCACACAGTGCATGTTCTTAGACCACATCTAGCTTGCTATTATACTCACGGCACCCAGAACAGCACTGGGCACATAACAGGAAGTTAATCAGTACCGATTGAGTGACATGGACTCATGAACAAAAACCTAACTGCTAGTGTCACAGAGTCCAGGCTCATGATAGGTGTATGGGCTACGTGGCTGGGGCAAGGCTTTGGCTGCTAGAGATCTCACGTGGAATAGACATTCTCCCAGTGCAGGCTGGCCAATCATGGGCTTTGAAGCTAGAGACGCAGGGGCTTGGATTCCACACCACTCTGCGTGGCCTCAGCAGGTGACTCCAGCCTCTGGCTCTGAGGCCTTGGCCACGAAAGAGCAGCCTGTCATGCAGAGTGCGTGATGTTTGTGTGCCTTAAGTAAAACTTAAAATAAATAAATGAAAAAATAAAGTACCCCAATACTACATCTTTCTCTATATAAAGATCTGTGATAAAGTTTAATTTGTACATTAGGCATGATAAGAGATTAATAATCATGAAGTGGAAAATCATAACAAAATAAAATAAAAAGAAACAGCAGCCTGTGTACTGTTGTGAGCACTGAATGAGATCACTCACGTAAAAGGAAAGAAAAAGAAATGGGGGCCGGGCAGGGTCACAGCCCTCCCTGCTGGCCTTCCCTCCCTCCCTCGGGGGCTCGTGGGGATTTTGAGTCTCGGCATGCCACTGTTTGAAAACCCAGAGGCGACAAGGAACCTAAAGCTCTTACCACAAGCAGGCTCAACAAAAGTCCCGGCCCTTTCCCAAAGAAATCACAGCAAACAGACGTGATGTGATCCCTCTCTCGCACCTGACAACTCTTCAAACATCTCCATGCGGCTCTCTAGTCTCCAGAGGCCACTTTCCCCTCCAACAAACACTTAGGGTCATAAACATTTCTCTCAGGGATTGGCCTAAATCCTCCCCGTATGTATCTCAGGTTGAGATCCACACAGCTAAGCTCCCCTCTCTGATGCCTGATGGGGCAGAAGAAAGCATGACTAAGCTCCAGGTGGGTAAAACCTGGGAGCTACTTTTTTTGAATCTTAAAACAGGACTTGCTATCTATCCACACTTCACCTTGTCCTACCAACTCAGCCGACAGCTTGGCCCCATCAGCATCCTCGTGCCCTGCCTGCTGCTGGGCACCGCCCGCCCCTCCCAGGCGCCCGACTGTGTGTCAGATGCAAACCACGGGCAGCATGCAGACAGAATAGGGGCACGCGGATCGCTTGGGATCCCTCCTCCCCCCTTCTGGGGACATCCTCTGCTGGAACAGTCACAGCATTTAGGAAAGGGGGGAGGCGGGAACTTCAGACACTTTGCATCCGAATCTATTTCCATCTGAAAGTGGTGAGGGGCAGAGAGCCCAGACCTGAACCAAGGACTCCGGTTTCTCCTCTGGAGCGTTTCCCACTGCCCATGGCTGCTTGTGTGTAATTTCACACTCCAGAAGAGCCCATTCATTTCACTCCTGTGCCCTTACACACTGCTCACTCACTAGCCACCTTGCGATGCCCTACACTTCTTGTTTTCACAGTTTTTAATCTGACCATCTTCACGGGACCATGGTGAGCCTGGCTGCATCTTTATCTCCATTTCACAGATGGAGAAAGAGAGCCTTGAACAGCTTTCAGGACCTCTCATGGGGCTAGGAAGTGACAGCACCGGCATCTGTCACCGCCAAGCCCCTGTGTCTGCTGCTCTGCCTTGTCTATTCCCAGGGCTTCCCACTCATACAACAGAGCAACCCTCATCTCCGCCCCAGGGGACCTTGGCCCCAGGGGACACGTCCGCACATGAAATACGGACTAAGCTCTGTGGTGGGGGCTGAATTGGGTCCCCTCCCTCCAAAGAATGCTGCAGTTCCAACACCTGTCACCTGTACATGTGACCTTGTTTGGAAACAGACCCTTGACTGATGCAATCGAAAAAGATGAGGCTGTTTCGGAGGAGGGGGCACTCCCTCCTAAATGCTGGTGTCCTCACGCGAGGAGGAGCAGAGGCACCGGGAACGTGAGTGACGGCAGAGGCGGAGGCTGCAGGCATGCAGCTGCCAGCCGATGAGTGCCAAGGCCTGACAGCTGTGAGGCAAGGCAGGCATCTTCCCAGAGTCCCCGGGGCTCATGGCTCTTGCACCCTGGACTTCAGACTCAGGCTGTAAGCCCCCAGTTTGTGGTACTTTGTTGGAGCAGCTCGTGGAGGCTGACATGCCTCCTGTGTCCTGGCACAGGGAGAACCCTGTGCAGCAGGTGCATCCTGCCTCCCTAGCAGCATCCCGTCCCTTGGAGAAATCAAGGCTCACCCTCGCTCTCTGCGGCCCTGCACCAGCCGAGCAGCCACCTTACTTTCAACATCCCATTTGTTCTCTCCTCTGTCCCACCTGCAGCACACAAGCCCCTTGAGGTGAGGCCTGGCTCTGCCAAACCTGTTCCCCTGGAGCTGGTCTCGAGCCTGGCACCTAACAGGTGCCCTAATGATCACTTCCAGAATGGCTTCTCCGTCCTTCTCTTGTTCTGGGCAGCAGGAGCAGCAGTCATTGGCCAACCAGAGCTTTGGAAGCATGCGGAAGGGCAATGGTGTTGGTGTTTCATCGACCCAACACGGGGCACTCCTTTTGGGCTTGTGCCCAGTAACACACAAAGAACTTGGTCTGCATCCTGCTCATTAGGCTACCAATGATGCTGGGTGTCTGTCCCTAGCTTGATGCACAGAGTCACTTACTTATCACTAAGACACTCAAATAGGGTAGCTTGGCAGACTACTGTACCAGGGTAAGGATTTCATCAATAAGCAAGGCTAAGAAGGCTTGGAGGGACTTTTAAAGCCTACAAGAGCCAGGCATGAATTGGGGATGAAATTGATTAATGTGCCTGGGGTGGGGAGACCAGAATCGTATGTGATTTATCTCAGATAATGCTCAGAATAACCCAGGAGGGCTCTCAGAGCAAAGGGGGCTGCAGAAGTCAAAGAATGTGCCTAAGGAGAGGAAGCGGGTGGAGGGCAGGACCAAGATTCAAACCCAGGGCTTTCTGACTCCAAAGGCAGACACCTAGTCTCTGGTTCTCAGGGGTGGGGGGAGTCATCTGGCTCCCCGAAAGCAGTTACCTTCGTAAGAAGCCTTGAATCCCAGGGAGCTGCCGCTGCCATCGGTCTGGAAGAGGAGCCACATTTGATGGTGAGTGCTGACAATGAGATCTGGGACCGATGTACCCGTCAGGCTGTTGGGAGAGAGAGGTCTTCAGGGGGGTGCGTCCCACAGGAAATGACCACCCAGCTGGTGACATGGAAGGCCCATCTAGGAGTCAGGTCCCCTCTGGAGCAGATTCTGGGCCCCACAGTGTTCCTGAGCTTGGAGCCCAGCAGCATGCGCCCTGCTGGGTGGAAGACTCATGTCCTTTTCCTCCTGGACCCTGGGTACAGCTGGACTCTCAGCTTTGCTTTTCCAGCCCAGACTCTGCACTCATGCTTGCTCAGGGGACAGGGACAGCCACAGCCAGATCTAATCAAGGGGTGTCCACATTCTCGCAACCTCTGATCTCTCGTGTGAACGGTTTCACAGGAAAGGCACAGGCTTCCCCCGTCGGATCCCATCTCACTCCCTTTAATGAGGCATTTCCTTCTGCTGCAGGATGAAAAGCAAGGCTTCAAGCGCAGCCACCACCGAGGGACACTCTTTCTGAAGAAGGATACTGATGCAACTCAATCTACTGAGCACTGAGCTCAGGCAGACAGCGCGCAGATTCCCAGCCCTTATCTCTCTGAACGACTCTGGGGCAAGGCAGAGTTGTCGTCCCCCACCGTCAACACCCAGAGAAGACAGAGGGGCAGAAAGGGCAGAAAGGGGGCAGTGGCAGAGCTGGGAGCCCACTGTGCAGGTGGGGCTTCTGGAAGAAACCTGGCTGCACCCTTCCGCTGAGAGCAATCGCAGGCCCAGGTGGGGCAGAGGATTGCACACAGGGAGACAGAACCGATGGTCCTCATCTCTGCTCAGCCCAGGGTCTCGAAGTGTGGGGGCTGCTGAACTGGCTGCAGAGGTCACCACTGCTCCACGAGCTCCATGTGGGTGGAGCTGGGAGCGACCTCCCGGGCTCTAGAGCTCCTGGGCCCGAGGTGCTGACATTCTGCAGTGGGTAAAGACGAGGCCTCACGGGTGCTGGTCCCTGACTCGGGCTAAGTTGGAGACCTCTGCTTCTCGTCTTTGACCCACTCATGACGACAAAGGAGCCCAGGTGTTCTGCGTGTTTTCCTGAAGGTCTGAGACCCATGTTGGCTGAAAAAGATCTAGAGGTGGTGAGAGAGCCCCCGGGCTACAACACTTGGTGGGCGCGGGGTTGGGGGCTCCCTCAGTCAGCACTGATGGGGGACCTGGGACCAAGCCCTGGCTCTGCCACACAGTTGGTGCAGGAACTCAGGCAAGTGCTTGAGCCTCTCTGGCCTTTTTCACTCCACGTTACACGAGGGGAATGCGCTGTCTGATCACCAAGGCCTTTTCAGCTCTTGTTCCAAGGTTCTCTCTCTCTCTGAAGAAGCACAGAGGAGTATGGAGAGGAGTGGAGGCTGGGATCCTGGGCTCTTGGGGACCTGGCATGGATGCACCATGCAAGCCGGCAAACTAGGGTGGGAGACGAGAGATGGGCACTCATCAGGCAGAGGAGAAGAGTGGCCGTGACGGAAGATGCTACACGTCACCCTCATCAGGCTCGGACATTTGGACCGACATTGTTCCGAGAGCGTGTTTGGGTGAGGATAATATCTACATCACTAAAGGAGTCAAGCAAATGGGTGACCCTCACCTTAGCAGAAGGCCTGCCCCGAATAAGAGAATTCTTGATGCCTGCCTGCCTGCCTTTGAACTGGGACCTCAGACTTGAACTGAAATGCTGGCTTTTCCTGAGTTTCAAGCCTGCTGGCCTTTTGTCTAGAAGGACACCATGTGCCCTCCTGGGTGCCTTGTCTGCTAACTCTCCCGGCAGACCTGGGGACCTGTGAGCTTCCCAAATCCTAAGAGCCAATGGTAACAAATCCGTCTCCACCTGCCTGCCTGTGTGGCCCTGCCAATTGTCTTCTGTTGGTCTGTTCCCCTGGAGAACTGTACCACAGAAGGGCAGGGGGAGGCTACCCCCTGCACTCACTACTCCGTGCCATGTCCCAGCCATGTCACCTGACTCAGCAGGTGTCACTGGATGAGAAGAGTCACTGAGCTGCTCTGACAGCATCATTTCCTGGTGGGTTTGGGGAAGGTGTGAGAAACACCCAGCACAGAACCATCCCTGGACAAACCAGCCATCACCCATTGGCCGTTTAACATCTAGTAGTAGGGCCAGATGGTAACTGGGTGGAGCAAGCCTGGTGGTATAGGGTGTGGTATGGGGCACTGTCCTCGACTGAAATAAAAAGACATGAACCCAGCGCTGGTTCTGATGCCAACCATCTCTGCAACTGCCGGGCCTCAGTCTCCCCACCTGCTAAACCTGGCGGAGAACACCTTTCTCGCGAGACTGTAGTGGGGATTAAGCAAGACAACTAATGCGAAACATCCCATCCAGTGCCTGGCTGCCCAGGAGGTGCTCCGCACAGGGGACCTCCCCTTCCTGGAAAGGGAGATGGACACAGTCAGGCACACGGCTTTTCCCGGCTTTCACACCAGGCTCCTGGTGCTGGGAAGGCAGGAGATAAATGGCCCCAAGAGCAAAGACCCAATGTACTAGACTCTCAGGCCAGTCAGATATCGCCGTCTCCCTGGACTAGACCATTGAGCTGGCCTTTTCTGGTTCACGAAGTGTGGTCACTGCATCTAAGTGATCCCGATTCTCCAAAACCAGCCGTCTCCCAGGCAGTTCTGAGCATGGGGGCAGGCAGGCCAGGCATGTTCATGGTCACTGTCCAAAGACAAACTGCCAGGGCCTGGGATAGACACTGCCAGGGGCAGAAGCTGGCTCTGCACAGAAGCAGGCAGTGAAGGGGGTGCACCAGGCTCCCACAGAGCACTGCCATGCCCCCTGTCCCCAGGGAGATCGCTCATTCTTAACATGCTTCGGGTGACTTCCCAGGGAGACCCTGAGTGTGTGCTCTGTCCCCCTGGGTTGGCACTGAGAGAGGCAGGGAGGGCTGCTGCTGAAAGTAGGGACACTGTGGGTGCTGTCCTTGCCACATGTGGTCTTATGACCCAGATGGGCTCAGCCCCCTCCCCCAGCCAAGGTCCCCAGGCAGCCCCACCCACAGCCCCCACACAGCGCTTCACTTACATGTAGAGAACCGTCTTCTGGTCCCCGTCCTGCCCTCCGTCCCCAACTGTCAGGGTGTCATAGCCCCTCTCCAAGTCAAACTCCTCAAAGGCCAGCTTGATCACCTAGGGAGGGACACAGAGTTAGCGTGGGCGGGGCTGTGAGGAAGGTGGCGGCTTTCCCCCTTGTGTCCCAGAGTCCCTGTGACTCCATCCTGCACAGACTGGCCACTTCTGGGCCACCTTTCTGAGCCTGAGCCACATCTCTCCTGGCCACAGGGTCTCTGAGGCCTCCACCATTCCTGAAGATGATTGAGGCCCATCTGGCCCGTTCTGGAGGCCTTACAGCACCCCCCCACACACACATCTGGCCGGCCAGGAGCTGATCAGACTCTCCCTTCACGCTTTATCGCACAGAAGTCCCTGCGGGCTTGGGGGCGATTTTGCAAGCCACATGTGGAGTCTCATCTCTCTTGCCTCCAGGGATCTGCAGAAGTTTCTCTCAGCTTCTCCCTGCCTGCTGTCCTCCATCCCTGTTGTCTGTTTATTTGTGGAATAAATGAATGCTCTCCGAAGGAGACTTCCACAAGTCCCCCATTCCCCACTTCCTCCCGGCCTGAATCCTGCCTTCCACAAATATTTACTGAGCAGGCACCATATGCCAGGGTAGGGGTGGGACTCAACAGTGAGCACTCACAGTCCCTGCCTTTGGTGAGAAGGGGAGACAGAAAAGGAAACGGAGAATCGTGACAGCAGGCACCAGATGCTACCTCTGGCAGGGGCCATGGAGCGAAGAGGAGGCAGTGGCTGGCCTGACGAATGGGGTGACAGGGAGGCCACTTGCAGAGGGGGCATCTGAGGGTATTCTGAAGTCCAAAGGTAAGAATCCCGGGAGAGGGAAGGAGCCAGGTGCACAGGGCCTGAGTTACGGCAAGGATAGAACATTCTGGAACAAGCTGCTCCATGTCTGTTGATGGCAGTTTTACACTGAGCATTTCTGCTGGCTGCCTTGCTCTGGGGGACGTGGCTGGGACTCCAGTGCGGGGAGATGACTCAGGAGAGCCCAGAATGTGGGAAGTTTGTCTGGAGCTTGGTCCTGAAGGTATCATGTTCCACTCTCCCACCCTAAACACACACATATACACACAGCATTGGGTTTTAGGTTGAGGGAGTGGTAGAAGGGCCTTTTCAAGCCCTGGGTGACGGGGACACATGTATTTGGGAAGACATCAGCCTGCTGGCTCACACTGAACAGGAATGAGGCAGGAATGCCATGGCAGGTGAGGCCTGTGGTATGTGGGTGAGGCGGGCTCTAGGTTTGCAGTAGTGCAGGTCAGTGATGAAGCGGCATCCACGCAGGTGGAGACAAGTCTGGGTCTGAGTGAAATCTCAGGCTTTGTGATTGGATGGGCCTGGGGACTGCGGAGAGGGGACATCTAGGGTGACTTGCAGGTTTCTGGCTTAAAACATTTGGAGGGTGGGTGGTGGCTCCATTCACGAAGACAACACACAGAGGAACCCACTCCTCATGTCTAATCTGGGTCTCTTGGCTGTGTCAATCTTATGACCATCCTTACCCTTCCAAAAGGGATGCCGACGTTGCTCCTCTGTGTTCTATCTCACAACCCAATGAGTACAGAATTCCCAAGGAAAGTCTTCCCTAGTTGTGACTGGTGCCTTCTGTAGGCTTCCTCCATCCAGCACCAGTGTGCTGCTAGGCTGCCAGCAGAGCCAACCCCAAGTCACACCGCAGTGTCTCTGTCCTCATGCGTGAGCAGGGCTCCTCTGCACATGGGTGGGACTCACAGTGGGGAGCATCTCTGGACAAGGCCATCTGTGAGCACACCAGTGGGTCTGCAGGTGGACACAGGGGAGGGAGGGGGTGATCGCCATTGGCCAGAAGAAAGGTCAAGGAAGCTTCCTGGGGCCACGGGGCCCTGCTGAGTTTGGAAGATGAATTGATAGAGTTCAACTGACTGACGGAGAAGGAAAAGCCTTCGGGCAGAGGGGTAAACAGGGACATGGAATGACGTGACTTGTCCAGGGTCTCCTAATTAACCTGGACTTGCTGAAGTGAGGGAGAAGTGGAGGATGAGGACGAGAAACAGGAGGGCCAGATCAGGAAAGGCTGCCCACCATGCTATGGCTTTGGGTTCTGTCCTGTGGACAGCAGAGAACCATGAACTGATGTGAGCAAAGGCATGACTGTTTAGGGCAACAGCATTGTGGGGGAGGGGGTGAGAACCAGGAGACATTTCCGGGGCCACAGCAGTGGTTTAGGCGAAGGCGTGTGGGCCTGCAGCAGGCAGTGGCTGGGCTGGGTTGAGAAGGATGGGCTGGACCTTAACTGTCCACAGAAAGGGCAGTTCCTTGGCCTTTCTGCATTTTCCCAGGCAGAATGCTCCCTGTTGGCTCCTGGCACCATCGTGGGATCATCTGCACCGAATGGAGTCTTCTCCCCATCCCTTGCCTTCCACAGTCCTGCCACTCCGAAGACTCCCCGGCCTGGCACACAAGGAGGGGCCTCTGCCTTGGCTGCCACACGGACTCTGAGGCCACGCAAGCAGCTGGGTGCTCCCATCATGGTGGCCTGTTCACAACTCCAATCTGTACAGTCTTCCCTCTTCATGTCACTTCCCTGGGAAGCGTCCCCTCATCCGCGAGCTCCCCCTTGTCTCAGTTCTCTCTGCCTAACCCTGACAAGGGGGCACGGGGTGTGTGTGTGGGGGTCACCTAGCACCTTCCTCCCACCTCTGTCTCAGAACTGCCTACTGCTCTGTGATTGGTCTGTTGACCTGTTCCTCCACTATGCCACAGAGTCCAGGAGGGTGAGGTCAGGTCTCAGTGCCTCTGCACCAGCAGTACCCATGAGTGTGCCAGGCACATGCTAGGAGCTTGGAAAATACGGACCGGGAGCCTGCTTCCCGAAGCTTCCCTGCTCCTCCAGGTTGATGCACTGCTGGGCTCTCAGCTTTCCAGCAATTCCCACCTTGGACGAGGTGGGCCAACATCTTCTGTGATGGGCCAGACAGTAAAGGTTTTCCCCTTTGTGGGAATACGGTCACTGTCAGAATTTCTCATCTCTGTTATTGCAGAATTACACAGCCACACACAGCACGAATGAGGGAACACTGAACAGCTCACAGGGCTGGGTGTTCAGTCTAGTGGTTAGGACATCAGTGTCCCACATCAGAGTGTCTGGGTCTGAAACCCAGCTCTGCTCTGTGCTCCAAGTTCCTGCTAGTGGAGACCCCAGGAGCCAGTGGTGGCTCAAGTGGCTGGGTTCCCGCCACCCACGTGAGAGACCTGGCCTGAGTCCCAAGCTCCTGGCTTCACTGTGGGCATTTGGGGAGTCTCTCTTTCTGCTTTTCAAATTAATGTTTTTAAAGATTTATTTATTTATTTGACAGGCAGAGGCAGAAAGAAAGAGAGAGAGAGAGAGAGAGAGAGAGAGAAAGTCTTCTATCAGCAAGTTCACTCCCCAAATGGCCACAACAGCTGGAACTGTGCCCATCCAAAGCCAGAAGTCAGGAGCTTCTTCCAGGTCTCTTACATGGCTGCAGGGGCCCAAGCACTTGGGCCATCTTCCACTGCTCTCCAAGGTGCATTAGCAGGGAGCTGGATCATAAGAGGAGTAGCTGGGACATGAACTAGCACACATATGGGATGCCTGCACTGCAGAGACTTAACCTACTATGCCACAGTGCTGGTCCCTTCAATAATTTTTTTTTAAATTTCACAGGAAATGGAGTCAAAAGATAAGTTTATTCTGGGACACAGCATTTTGAAATTCATGCATGCGAGGTATCTTCAAAAAGTTTGTGGAAAATGCATACATGGAAAAAAAAACTATGCATGCATTTCAAACTTTTTTTTGCAACAAAATCAACCTATCTTTTCATTCCAGGTTCCACAAACTTCTGGAAGTATCTTCATCCATGAGTGGGTGTGGCTGTTCCAATATAATTTTACTGACAAAACAAGTAATGAACTAGATTAGGCCACAGGCCACAGTTGGCTGACACTCGGCCTGGGAGGTGCTCTGGGACACTTTACCGCAGTGTCCTGCTTCTGTGACAGTGCAGGGACTGCAGCAACGACAGCAGGCAGGGTCTGAGAGACTTGCCTGAGACAGGGCCGAGACTCGCCCCAGCCAGCCACAGGCCAGGCTCTTCGTCACTCTGCTCTGGCACCTTCTACCATCCCTGCCAGGCCTCAGGTCCGCCATGGA